>NC_079198.1:79891712-80219692 GCF_029499605.1 Hyla sarda
ATATATATATATATATATATATATATATATATATATATATATATATAGTCGATAAATTTGGTAAGGTGTCTGGCCTAAGAATAAATTGGGAGAAATCAATGATACTCCCCAGATCTCAAGGAGCTATATCAAAAATAGAGAAAGTGAGGGTACTGGGACACGAGGAATGTATTGATTATTTGGGATTTAAAAAAGTGGGAATAAAGTAGACACATTTTTACTATTAAATTTAAAACCTCTGATGTACAAAATAAAAAGATGTGTGGGTGAAGCTTCCCCTATCGATAGCAGATAGAGTGTGGTTAATAAAAATGGTAATATTGCCACAAGTCTTATATGTGATCTCAGCATCCCCAGTTTGGATCACTGCTAAATGGTTCAAAGGGATTGAGGCAATGTTAAGTAGATTGATATGGGGAAGGTCGCGGGTCCGGCTAAAATATTCAAATCTGGTTCTGCCAGAGGTGAAGGGGGGCTTGGGACTCCCAGATTTGAGACTATATTATGTGGTGGTGAAAATACAAAACTTAAAAATGGGCGGAAAAGATTGGGTATTGAAACAACTATGGCTTCACCAAAAAGGAAATAGTAAAAATTATATTGAGTGGGCTGCATCGCGGTTCGCAGTACAAGAAAAATATGCAGGTGTCTCTATGATAAATATGTTTAGAAGAGTATGGTAGGAATTGAAGATCAGATCTGAAATAATTTGGTGCACTAGATTCACTAGAATATGGAATAATTTAAATTTAATCACTATAAGGGTGGGTTCACACCACGATTTTCTATACAGTTTTTGGATAAGTTTTTTTTTTTTTTTTTTTTTTTTTTTTTAAACCGTATGCAACTGTACAGAAAACCGTGGCCATAGACTTTCCATTCAAAACCGTATGCACCATATTGCATACGGTTGTCTCCGTTTTTCACACCACACAGTTTTTAACTTTTTTTTTTCTGGACAGAAAACCGTGGCCTACCACGGTTTTTGGTCCAGGTGAAAAACCGTATTGACCCGTATAGTTTTTTTTTTAACATGGGAGTCAATGGGAACTGTATAGAACTGTATGTGTGTACGGTTCCATCCAGTTTTTACCATACGGTTTTTGACTTTGCACAGTTTTTTTCTTGGAATTTCAATCAAACAAGGGAAACTTTATTCATAAGTTATTCATGGAGTGAAAAGTTAAAAACGTTTGTTTTTTTTTTTCTTAAAAAAACGCATGCAACCGGATATCACTTTTCAAACTGTATACGGTTTTCAACCGTATACAGATAAAACTTTGTACACACATTTTGATACAGTTTAGTCAGGTTTTGAGGAATTCGTTTTTTTTTAATCAAAAACCTGAAAAAAAACTGTATTGCTAAAACGTGGTGTGAACCCACCCTAATAAAGGTATGGGACAGGATTTTTGGAAACAAAAGGGTGTAGAATATGCACACCAAAAAGTCACTAATAACCTAAATTAAATCTTTTGCACAAATAAAAGATATCAATAATAAATATAGTTAGATATCTACCAACCTAGGATTTGCAGATCTCCCAGTCTTATTATAAGCGAGGTATACAGGGGGAGTGAATAAAACTTTGCTTTTAATAGGTATTCAATATAAAACACACATAAATGGTGAGTGTTCTATAGATAATGCAGTCAGGCCGGGTTCTCTATTTATCCATCACTTAATCCTGTGAAGAGAAGAGGGTTCCTACTCACTGTTAGGCGTTTGCGTCCTGGCTCATTCCTGTGCGAACCCGCTGTGGCGGGGAGCCGTGCAGTTGTGTTGGCTACTATGTGCACATGGGAGCTGAGATGGTGTCTGAGCAGAGCGGAGAGCGGGACTCAGCAGGGGAGGTATCTCCCGGCTGACGCCGGAGTGGGAGGTAGGTCATTCGCTCTGAGCATCCACGAAGCGAGCGGCCAAGTCTGCGCATTAACCCATCCACTGCCAGATTAGGATCTAGTTATCGCTGCCCATCAGGGCTGCCTATACAAATACTAAATAGATAATAGATGGCTTTAGTGGCTAGTTTAAACCACACCTGGACATCAAAATACCGAAGTCCTATATATATTGACATTAGTAGATATATAGATATTATGTAACATGTATAAATGAGAAAAAATGTATAAAAATGAATAAGAATTGGGCCACTTATATAAATAATGGACACAGAGAGGTGCCAAAACCTCAATCAGACATAAAATTATTAGTCTGGGAAAGGGGCAGTACGGCACAAGCAAAAGATAAGGAGGGAAGATGGACTACATAAACAGATGAATAAGCTATCAGTAAAAAGTGGTATCGGCTGACAGGGGAAGGGGACACTATCTACTGGTAGGGAGGGGCAGTAAGCAGGGGGTGCTAAAACTAATGGGATATAAAGAGAGGCAATGTTATCCGAGATGTGGGTATTGCATTCCAAGGGAAAGTTAAACAGATTTGTAAATTACTTCTATTATAAAATCTTAATCCTTCCAGTACTTATTATCTGCTGAATACTACAGAGGAAATTATTATTTTTTTTTAACCCAGTGCTCTCTGCTGACATCACAAGCACAGTGCTCTCTGCTGAAATCTCTGTCCATTTTAGAAACTGTGCAGAGCAGCATATGTTTGCTATGGGGATTTTATCCTAGTCTGGACAGTTCTTAAAATGGACATAGATGTCAGCAGAGAGCACTGTGCTCATGATGTCAGCAGAAAGCTCTGTGTTCCAAAAAGAAAATACTTTCCTCTGTAGTATTCAGCAGCTAATACATACTGGAAGGATTACGATTTTTAAATAGAAGTAATTTACAAATCTGTTTAAATTTCTGGCACCAGTTCATTTAAAAACAAAGTTTTCTACCGCAGTACCCCTTTATCACCTCCAAATGTTGCAACCTGGATTAACATGAGGAATAAAATTTAATCATATGAAAAATGGAGGAGTAAGGAATCGAAAAAAAAAAAAGACAAAGATTTTAATAAATCGTGGGCACTCTGGAATATTTACCTAGGTTTTTATGTTTATACATGTGTGTGTTTTTGTTTTTTCCCCAGGATAAGCAACAGGGGTGGGAATTTGGGTGGGGATTGTTGTTTAGTTGATATACTGCCAGGTAATTTTTATTGATAATTCATGTGTATGTACAAAAATATAAAGCAAAAACCACAAAGGAAAACAAAGGAGCAATTCAAAAAGACAAAGTATAATGCAAAATGTCTTTATTGGTATATCAGGTGGTATTTAAAAACCATTAAAATACGTAAGAGGAGGAAATCGACAGAAAAGCAGCATACCCGGGACTAATGGGTGGTCAGAGCACAAACAGTGCATGTAGAGTACATACATAAAAGTATATAGACAGTTGATGGAAATATCTACCATATATTTATGTAAAGTGCTGGTGCATCTATTCAAAAAGCATAACAGTTGGCAGGCACTTCCACAAGTTTTGTAACATACCAGTAAGAGTAGGCACAAAGTACAACAAATCCCAGGATGCCACCGCCCCCACGGTGTTTCGGTCTTCGTCCCCCGGACAAAGGTCAGCAGACCGAAACACGTGTAGGGGCGGCGGCATCCTGGGACTTGTTGTACTGTGGGTAAGAGAAAAAAGAAAAACGAGAGGACAGCGCCTCATGTAATCCTGCGGATATAGAGGGAGGGTGACAGTCTAGAAAGTGGACTCTCACCTGTAGCACCTCTTGATTTTATGCATATCACCCCAATTCACGGGGTACCAAGGAACTGCAGGCCGAAGGAATGAATGCTGGATACCAGGAAACGGATCCAGAACTGGGCAAATTCAGAAAGTAAAAAAAGAAAAACTCCAAACTTGGCGCTATTCCAATGAGGGCAATGTTCAGTTCTTAACAAGTAAAACCATATTTATTAGTCAAAGACAGTTTTACAAGCACATCGGAGGCAAGACGCGTTTCGGGACATCTGCAATTGAGAAAGGGTACGCAGTGACCCGAAACGCGTCTTGCCTCCGATGTGCTTGTAAAACTGTCTTTGACTAATAAATATGGTTTTACTTGTTAAGAACTGAACATTGCCCTCATTGGCATAGCGCCAAGTTTGGAGTTTTTCTTTTTTTGCTTTCTGAATTTGTTGTACTGTGTGCCTACTCTTACTGGTATGTTACCAAACTTGTGGAAGTGCCTGACAACTGTTATGCTTTTTGAATAGATGTACCAGCACTTTACATAAATATATGGTAGATACTTCCATCAACTGTCTATATACTTTTATGTATGTACTCTACATGCACTGTTTTTGCTCTGACCACCCATTAGTCCCGGGTATGCTGCTTTTCTGTCGATTTCCTCCTGTTATGTATTTTAATGGTTTTTAAATACCACCTGATATAACAATAAAGACATTTCGCATTATACTTTGTCTTTTTGAATTGCTCCTTTGTTTTCCTTTGTGGTTTTTGCAGTAGTTATGGAGCTTATACCCATTATGGCTACACTATAGTTATTTACAATGAGCAAGCCTAATTTCTGTACCTTATGATAGATTTGTGTAGGGCATCATAGATATACTTTTTTCTGTATAACATACAGGCAGTGTGTATGACTAAGGCTTTGTTGTAAAGCCGAAACGCGTCACTGTACCCTGTGTTCCTGTTATGACCATCTGGTGAATAAATATTATCCTCCGAGTTTCTGGACGCTGGACTCCTCTTTCTTCTGCTGTTCAATTGGGCGAGGTCCGCGCTCTGTCCGTGCGTACCTGGGGTGAGCTGAAGCATTGCTGTTTCTCTAACATACAGGCAGTATACTGTAGTAGATACTGTATTTTTCGCCGTATAAGACACACTTTTTCTTCCCCAAAACTGGGGAGGAAAAGTTGGTGCGTCTTATACGGCGAATACACACCTATCGCGGCGGTCCATGAGGCCATCAACAGCCGGGACCTGACCGCCAGAGCTGACCGCCGTGTCTGAAGGGAAAGTGACACTAACCCGGCTGCACCGGGAGGGACCTTACCTGCCTCCTCTGTGTCTGCTCCGTGCCGGGATCCCCTGCATGGCCGGCGCTCTCCTTCGTCGTCATCACGTCTTCGCGCATGCCGCCCCGTCATCCAATAGGAGCAGCGTGCGTAGCGACGTGATGGCGGCGACGGAGAGCGAGTATACCGGGCAGCAGAGACGTTCCGGAGGGACGGGGACACCCCGGGGACGCGGCGACAGCGATGGAGGGCGACATCCAGGGCAGTGGTGACGAGCGGTGACGGGTCCGGAGCGGCGGGACAGGGGAGTATTACCTCCTATACCAGTGGTCTTCAACCTGCCGACCTCCAGATGTTGCAAAACTACAACTCCTGGCATGCCCGGACAGCCAACGGCTGTCCGGGCATGCTGGGAGTTGTAGTTTTGCAACATCTGGAGGTCCGCTGGTTGAAGATCACTGTGACCTATACTTTACATTGTATTCTAGATTTTCCTCATTTAAAATCGGGTGCGTCTTATATGCCAGAGCGTCCTATAGGGCGAAAAATACGGTATTTGGCCACTATCTAGGTACTTGGGCTATTGTACATTTGTATACACTATTAGAGAGATTTTTTTGTACATGTTCTCTTGGTTCTTACAAAAATATAAAAATAAATAAATAAAAAAATTGTGGAGAAAGCAGGAAATTGTCTGGAACATATCAGGGGACAGGAAGGAATTAACGTATCCTGGCAGTTTTTAAATATTTGGCAACATGACAAGTCACCATTGGCAGTGGCAGATGTATAGTATGTTAGTGTATAGTCATACCATACACTGTAGTCATACATGTCTGGGTTTTGGGTTCCATGCCATTCTTGGAACATAATTGGGGGACATTTATCAAAGCATTTAGTAGGTTTTTGTTGCTTAAAATTGTCGCAAAAAAGTCACACTTGTGACTACTCTCTTTTTTCTGCGACTTATTGATTGTGCAGTGTCCTAAGCAAAAAAATTAAAATCTTGCTTACCAAAGCATAAAGGAATTTTTGACTTGCAGTGGTCAGAGATCTATCAAGTGCGAAAGTCGCAAAAAAGTTGCATTACATGAAAAAACCTATTAAATTTACTCCAGCTCAGACATGGAGCAGAAAAAGCACCTACCAAAGCAAAAAAAAAAAAAAATTTGCTTACGTGAAAGAAATGTATCAACAGGCTGAAAGCAGTTGATAAATAAGTCGCACATAAGCAAAAAAAATTGTAAGAAAAAAATAACTAAAAATAGGAATACATAAGCAAACATTGATAAATGTCCCCCTATGTGAGCAGAGCTTAAAAGTTGTATTGTGTGAATTCATATTCTATCAAGTTTACATCTTTGTGATAGAAGAGATATACTTTATATTTACAGAATTCAATATAACATTCAATATTCAATATACTTACACAATGATTTGTGTTCTCACAAAATGTATTATCATTGTTATGTGATTATCAGGGACTACAGGAAATCTGAATACTTTCCAAGTCACTATGTATTGGGCAGATTTTTCTCAGTGCTGTTCTCAGCTCCTTTCACTTAGGAGAAAGCTGTGACTGCCAATGGCAATGAAGTCTGATTTATTTCCTAGTAACTGTAGTACGGAAGCAATGCCACAGAGAAACCCTGATCCAGATGAGTTGTGACGTTTATTTGCATTTGGTATGCATTCTTCTAACGTATTCTTTTCTATGCAGGACACAAACTACCTATTCAGCCTTTTCCTAGTAATACATCTATTTCCGTAAATACTAGGTAAGAGTCCTGACTAGGAAGACCCTAATCCTACAATACCCATTCTGAAAGATCGCAACAGTCTTTACCCCAGCAGACAGTTACTTTACCCCAGGATACAGTAACTAACTAAAATTTTAGTTAAATGTATTTTATTTATTTTATTTAATACATTTAAATGGGCACTGTCAGAAACAGAAACTTTTGATATGTTGTAAATCATGCAAAACCAAGACAGCATACTGAGAGAGGGGGTGGAGTCCTGCACAGTGAGGCCCCGCCCCCTCCATTTGAGAGGAATTCAGACTAGTGATCTAAATTAAAAGTATAATAAAAAATAAATAAAAGTGCTAGACACATAAAAATTAGATGTACATGATCAGGATTAGGAACTGAGTGATATATAAAAAAATATATATATATTTGGATCTGACCTGTACACTTTAAGTCCAGGTTCACACTGCAGAAAAATTACAAAAAGGCTGTTTTTCAATTGAATAATATAATTTGTTGTAACAAAAAAAAAATGAATGAATGTCAGAAAAAAAAATGGACCAAATTGGGGGGGAGTGAAATCTTCATTTTCTTCATGAATAACAGCTGTTTATTAGGTTGAAAATGCAGACAAAAAAATCTGCATGTAGCCTTAGGGTGGATATACATGCTGCAGAATTACTCTAGATTTTATGTGCCAATTCACAATAAATATCCCCAAAAATGTATAACCTGCAGTGCATGGACATGTTGGTCAACTGAGCTTCCACTTGGTGATAAGACTTTGAAACAATCCCTTCAGGGCCATGTTCACACAACGTTATTTCCATGTGAAATCCAGTTAAAAAATTAAGCTCTAAAATTCTGTTTTGTTGCTTTGCTTGTGTTCTTTTAATGACAGAGCCACTATAAGGTAGTGTTGGATATGGCACATTTCTGAGCGGTTCTAGCACTGGCATGTTCTGCCAGCACCCGCTATTTGTAGAAAGTCCATCTGTGTTTTCTGGGCGGACATTCCACAAATATTCTGCCACGTGAACATAGACGAATAAAAAGAACATTTCTATTCCATCATTTTACTTAAATACCAGATAATATTGTTACATATCCCTAGGAGCAGCCATGGAGAAAGTTTTTCGGTGCCTGATGAAGAATCTAGTACTAAATGTTATATACTAGACATGTTCATTTGATGACTGTGCAACTACACGGTAGTGTAGATACTGCAGAGATGGCTGATTGCTATATTCTCTAATTAAACATTTTAATTAACAACCTTTTATATGTCCTGTTTTTCATTTAGAAAACAATCTCTAAATTAATTTTTATACTTTTGCATAATCACATTCAGCTAGTTAAAGTACTGTAACATTTTAAGTCTTTTTATCTCCTTTCATATTAAAAAAGGATACCGGTAAAGGACAAATATTATGCACAGCAAATTCCTTTGATTTAGTCTGCATTCTGTTTATTGCTTCGCAATGATCCCTGACTTTTTCTGTAAATTAGCTAAATAAAAAAATTCTTGCATCTCGCAGATACCAATGGGCTTATATTGGTTATCACATTTTCATGCTATTAGCGCAGACCTATAGTGATACAGATGTGGAGATCAGAGCTTTTCCAATGCAATACTTTTAAGGTTGTGATTTAATTTTACATAATCCCTATTGAAATTATAGTAACATAGTTGATAAGGTTGAAAAGTGATAAAGGTCCATTAAGCCCAATCTATAATCCTATCATGTTTATCCAGAGGAATGCAACAAGACTTTAGATAAACATTCTCAATTATCTTCAAATGACATTATACCTAGAAAAAAAGAGGTGAAAAAAGAATAAAAACTGAAATATTTACCTCTAGTATATTCTAAAAAAAATTTTTACTTTGTAAATCCAACCATCTGTGCTATCATCTTTATGGAGGTTTAAAGCAGTGGTCCCTAGTCCCTAACCCCAATCCTCAAGGCCACTAATAGTCCATAATTTTAATTTTTCCCTGATCTGATCGCGGGAGCTGGGGAACCCCACGATCTCTGCTGCAGCACCCCAAACATCCGGTGCACAAATCGAACTTCATGCCGGATGCCACGCTCATAATGTCATGGCCACTCCCCCTCAATGCAAGTCTATGGGAGGGATCACCCCCCCTCCCATAGACTTGCATTGAGGGGGCGTGGCACGAGCCTCTGGCGCAGAACCTGACACTCTAAACGAATGTTGGGTGCCGCAGTGGCGGGACCCCCATGATCAGACGTCATATCCCCTATCCTTTGGATAGGGGATAAGATGTCTAGGGGCTGAGTAACCCTTTAAAGAGTACCTGTCACCAAACTAAACTTTTAATATATTATTCCTTATTATTCCTTGCTGTGATTGAAAACTGCTAGTTTGGTCTCCTCCCGGCTTGGCAGGAGACCAAACTCAGGAAGTGTTTGCTGGGCATTGCGAGGCACAGCTCTCGCAGGCTTCAGTGACATTGTGCCTGCTAGGGAATGCCCATTTTCTCCTGCTGGGAGCTCATACAATGGGGGCATTTACTAAGATATGTGTGATGTAGTTCATGTTTTAGTTCTTTTTTTTGCGTGTTAAATGCAATTTTGTGGAGGATACACATTTTCTGAAATTTCACTCTTCACATACAACAAAAAGCTACGCTAAGTCTGGGCTGGTGTAGAATTGCTAATTTTTGATGGTTTTTGAGACTTTTTTGTGACTTTTTAAAATGTTGCAGTTGATAAATTCATTACCACTGCACAATATTAACCTTAACAGCTGGTCTGTACTTTTTTTTTAAAAATAAAGGTCTAAACCAAAAAATCGCAAAAAATAGCCTGAGGTACAGCGCTGCTCCAAAATAGAGACAAATCTACACACAAAAAGATCTCAAAAGACAATGAAACATGCCCCCCAAATGTGAGCAAGGGGAAAGGTGTATTAGGATTAGTTAGGAAGTATAATCTGAGTTAGTTTGGAAAATATGGTTTGATGACAAGTATTCTTGAAGGAGTAAGTTGAGGACCACTGGTATGGTGCTCCACTTGATTGTTGCAGGGGTCTTAATATCCTGCATAGCCAGAGAGTTAAATTATGCCAGGTATGTTATTATTCAATTCAATGTATAATCAGTATTCAACAGGATTCTGTTCTCCCCCTAGTGGTGGGAGTAAATGGTCAGAAAAAATATAAACATTTATAAATGATAAAGCTCTATAAAAAAAAGGGGAGTTCTGACATCTAAATATAGATCAGTCACCTAAAAATTGCTCTTCTTGGGGTAGTATTATTCATGGGCATCATATGAACATGGGTGCTGATGGGGCTCATAAAGACCCCCAGGCCTGCCATTGCTGTATGCCTATAAGGCAGGCCTAATACTTTGCCTGTTAGCTTACCAAATCATTATATAAGCAATAAGCAGATAGCATCATGACATACAGAGGAATACACAAAACACATATATGGTAGCGGGCCAATTTTAACAGCCTGATCAATAAAGTAAATAGGTCATTAAAATAGCTTTGCAAATACAGTTAAAGAAATAACTTGAACCCCCATTATATATCTATTAAAAAAAATATATCTTCCCCACCACTTAAAAAACAATAAATGTTATTTAAGATAATTGACATTAACCTCTTAAGAACTCAGGGCGTACCTGTACGCCCTGAGCCCGGTCCTGATGTGAAAAACGGGATCACGCCGTGATCCCGCATCACACCGGGTCGGTCCCGGCTGCTAACGATAGCAGGGACCCTGAGCTAACAGCGCACGGCATCAATCGTTGTGCCGCGCGCTGTTAACCCTTCAGATGAGGCGATCAAAGTTGACCACCGCGTCTGAAAACGAAAGTAAACGCTTCCCGGCAGCTCAGTTGGGCTGATCGGGACATCGCAATAAAATCACGATGTTCCGATCAGCTGGGACACAGGCGGAGGTCTCCCAACCTCTCTCCGCGGCGTCCGATCGTCGATTGATTGCTCCAAGCCTTAGCTACAGGCTTGAGCAATCAATCCCCTATCTCGCTGATCCATGCAAAGCTATGGCTTTGCAGGGATTAGCATAGAAGATCAGTGCGTGCAGTGCTATAGCACTTGTGTGGGGGGAAGGGAGGTTTGTTTGAACCAGTGATCTAATGTGGGGAGACTTTGACCTATTGTGGGGAACATGCAAGGGAACCTGCGGCCTAATGGGGGGAAACTACTACCAAATGTGGGGAATCTATTCTACCTAATGTGGGGAAACTGCTACCTAATGTTTGAAAACTGCTACCTAATGTGCGAAAGCTGCTACATAATGTGGGAAAACTGCTACCTAATGTGGGGAATCTGTGCTACCTAATGTGTGGACTCTGTGCTACCTAATGTGGGGGATCTGTGCTTCCTAATGTGGGGAAATTACTACCTAATGTGGGGTAACTGGTACCAAATGTGGGGAATCTATGCTACCTAATGTGGGGAAACTGCTACAAACCTACGGTGGGGGAACTGCTACCTACCTTAAGTGGGGGAACTGCTGCCTACCTAATGCTCCCCCCCTGGCAGTAGCACCCTTGTCATCCACCAGCAAACCCCCCCAGCAGCAGCACCTCCATCAGCAGATCCTGATGGTGGATGATGGGGGTGCTCCTGCCAGGAGGAGTATCCTGCCGATGGATGATGGGGGGGTGATACTGCCAGGGGGGATGGCCAGTAGCACCCTCATCATCCTCCAGCAACACCCCCCCATTACTAGCACCCCCATCATCCACCAGCAACACCACCAGATTTATATTCAGCGGGTACAGTATGTGGCAGATTTATATTCAGATGGTACAGTATGTGGCAGATTTATATTCATAGGGCGCAGTTTGTGGTAGTATTATATTCAGAGGGTACAGTGTGTGGCAGTATTATATTCAGAGGGTACAGTATGTGGCAGATTTATATTCAGAGTGTACAGTATGTGTTGGTATTATATTCAGAATGTACCGTGTGTGGTAGTATTATATTCAGAGGGTACAGTGTGTGGCGGTATTATATTCAGGGGTACAGTATGTAGTAGATTTATATTCAGAGGGTACAATATGTGATGGTATTCAGAATGTACAGTGTATAGTAGTATTATATTCAGAGGGTACAGTGTGTGGTGGTATTATATTCAGGGGTACAGTATGTGGCAGATTTATATTCAGAGTGTACAGTATGTGTTGGTATTATATTCAGAATGTACAGTGTGTGGTAGTATTATATTCAGTGAGTATGGTGTATGGAAGGTTTATAATCAGAGAGTATAGTGTATAGTAGTATTATATTTAGAGGATACAGTGTCTGGCAGGTTTATAACAATACTTGTTTTCATATAGAGGATGAGAATGCGCTGACATAGTGAGGAGCCACATTCACATAGTGGGTGTCACATTCTGCAGAGAGAAGTTCTAGTTGGAACAAGTCCTGGCGGTATGTACCATCTGAATTAGATAAGGAAAGACTATAGAGAAGACGTCACCTATAGTCACTGATATCATTGTACATTCTCCTCTCTATGTCCTATCAGAGCTGTAGTCGGTTGTCAGTTCTACAGTTATGATGAGTGAAACTACAACTCCCAGCATAACCTCACCACTGCATAAAGGGGTACTCTAATGGAAAAAAAATTTTTTATCAACTGGTGCTACAAAGCTAAACAGATTTATAAATTACTTCTACTTAAAAATCTTAATCCTTCCAGTACTTATTAGCTGCTGTATAAGTGATTCACAGGAAGTTCTTTTTTTATTTTATTTATATTCTGTCTGACCACAGTGCTCTGTGCTGACACCTCTGTCCATGTCAAGAACTGTCCATAGTAGGAGCAAATCCCCATTGCAAACCTATCCTGCTCTGGACAGTTCCTAACATGGACAGACAGAGCACTGTGGACAGACTGGAAAGAACTACACAACTTCCTGTGGAGAATACAATAGCTTATAAGTACTGTAAGGATTAAGATTTTAAATAGAAGTAATTTAAAAATCTGTTTAACTTCTGGCACCAGTTGATATAAAAGTAAATGTTTTCCAGTGGAGTACCCCTTTAAGTAATTCTGGGAGCTGTATATTTAAATGGTGAAAACTTTAACATTTTCCTATTCTGTGGCAACTGGTATATCTGATTATTATACTGGAATTTCTCAAAATGCGCTACAACAGTGGTGGCTGTCACAACAGGCTAAAAACTTATTGAGGGGGGGGGGTATGGGGTGACACCATTTTCTACCGCACCGGGTGACACCAACCCTAGCAACGCCACTAAGACTGGTTCAGCTTGCAGGTACACAGCACAGATTTTATTCCCATTCTCTGCTGCACAGTTGTTCAGCCCTGTCCTTACTACCTGTGCTCTGTTCTCATCTGATTGTTACTAGAGACAGATTTCTCCTAACAGGCAGTGGAACCAGATTGCAGGCAAGAGTGTAGAGTTGTTTTTCTGAGATAGGATAGGGTCAAATGTAGAGCATATACAAAGTATTTTACACTGCGCAAAATTCGCAGTGAAATACACTTCACTGTCGATGCACTACACATAACCCTACCCATAAAGAAGTGTTTTTAGTACAAATATGTTAGGAGGCCCAAAGGCTATCATATGGAGAGAAGTTTTTTTTGAAACAACAGTAACCATTTAAAGTTAAAAATATTTATGGCACTAAGGGTTTTTATAGACTGTATGGAAGGGGTGGGGATTTACTAAGACTGGCGTGCGTGAAATCCTGCCCCGGTCAGAAGTACCAGATTTATTTAGAGGGGCAAGCTTCTCAATAAATTTGGCACGCCTGTGGCTGCCCAACCTTAGAAGTCTATGCCAATGCTGAGCTGACCTACCGTATTTTTTGCCGTATAAGACGCACTTTTTGTTCCCCAAAACATGGGGGGAAAAGTTGGTGCGTCTTATACGGCGAATATATGCCCGAGGCTGCACGGGCGAGAGCGGGAAGTCAGCGGTAAGTACAGAGGCTGCGGCAGTGCGGTACAGCGCTGACTACCTGCTCCCCACCCGCAGCAGCCTCATGACCGCCGGTGAATTTTTCACCTCACACCGGCTATGTTTATTGCCCTACGCCTGGAGCATACAGTTCCGGGCGCCGGGCAGGTGAATTACTAATAACTGTATACTAAAAACCAGGGTGCCTCCAGCTGTTCTGAAACTACAACTCCCAGCATGCCCGGACCGGCAAAGGCTGTCTGGGCATGCTGGTAGTTGTAGTTTCACAACAGCTGGAGGCCCCCTGGTTTTTAGTATACAGTATTAGTTTTTACATGCTCTGGCCTACCCCCGCATGCAGCCGCACACAGGAGCCAGCCCGGGCAGATAAAATCATAGGTTTTCCTATGCCGGACATCCCTATGTCCCGAAAAATCTTTTCGGGACATAAGGATGTCCGCGGGTCACTAACCATTCCCCGGCCGATGCGCGCCCTCCTCCGGTCCTCCTGCGGTCTTCCTGCGATCCTCCACCTCTCTATGGTTGTACGCACGGGACCTCAGTGACGTTCCGTGCGTACAACCAAAGAGGCGCCGGAGGACAGGAGGACCGGAGGAAGACGCTCGCCGACCGGGACTTGGTGAGTGACCGGCGGTGTATTATCTTCAGCGTTCCGGTCACCACTCCTCCGGTCCCGGAACCTACTGCTATGGTCCATAGGCCATAGCAGTAGATTGTGACACCGGGCCAGAGGAGCGGTAACCGGGACACTGTGGGGGCAGCAGTACAGACATACAGCCTCCAGCCGTACACTGTATATGGCTGGAAGCTGTATGTCTGTGTGGGGGGGGGGGCTGCCTACCATTGTGGGGGAACTATACTGCCAACTATTGTGGGGGAACTATACTGCCAACTATTGTGGGGGAACTATACTGCCAACCATTGTGGGGGAACTATACTGCCAACCATTGTGGGGGAACTATACTGCCAACCATTGTGGGGGAACTATACTGCAAACTATTGTGGGGGAACTATACTGCCAACCATTGTGGGGGAACTATACTGCCAACTATTGTGGGGGAACTATACTGCCAACCATTGTGGAGGCGGGGGAGCTGCCTACCATTGTGGGGGAACTATACTGCCAACTATTGTGGGGGGGAGCTGCCAGTGCCTACCATTGTGGGGGAACTATACTGCCAACTATTGTGGGGAAACTATACTGCCAACCATTGTGGGGGAACTATACTGCCAACTATTGTGGGGGAACTATACTGCCAACCATTGTGGGGGGGAGGGGGGAGGAGCTGCCTACCATTGTGTGGGAACTATACTGCCAACTATTGTGGGGGAAATGAACTGCCAACTATTGTGAGGGAACTATACTGATATAAAATATTTTACTACAGAATCTTTTTTTTGTAGATTTTCCTCCTTTAAAATTGGGTGCGTCTTATATACCGGAGCGTCTTATATGGCGAAAAATACGATAGGTTTCCTCTAGAATTTACACTGGTTACCAGTGTAAATGAAACTTTTTTTTTTATAAAAGTGGCAGGTGTTTGGCATAAAGAGAAACAAAAAAACAAACAAAAAAAAAAAAATATATATATATATATATATATATATTTATTTATTTTTTTTTGAGCAGAAACTTGGGCAATGGTAAGTGTTCAACCATGAGTATGTTTAGTGTATGTCTAATAGAAAAACTGAGCACTGATTGGTTGCTATCACTAAAAGGCTGTTTAAAATTTCCCATTTAAAATCTGAGATTGCAAAATTAAACAAAAATGAAAGGCATTTCCTTGAAGAGAGAAAAATGTAAGCTCTCATTGCATATTTTTTCAATTATTTCCTAAATTTATGGCTGATTTACATTGAAAGCCATTTTACTTTGATCAGATGTTCATAAGTTTTACCTTGCTCCAATTATACTATTTCATCTTTAATGTGAGAGCACTCAGATTTTTTTTGATTTTTTTTATTAGAATGAATGGGAGGCTCCGCAGTCACAGCCAAGAAGCAGTTATTGAAGTTATTGGAGTAGTGATATGATGTAATTTAGTGTCTTGTTCTTTAACAGTCCGTGTTAAATTCAATGATTGTCCATATTCCCAGATCAGATATAACATTTGGCAGAGCAGGCAGAACACTCCCTGTAGGGATCCCACATTCAACTTTTTTGTTTTGGTAAAGAAATTAGAAAATGTGGTGATTATTAATATCAAAATTATAAATTATATACAAGTGTTACATATCAAAGGGGTTATCTGGAGACTACAAAACTTGCTGAGGGGGCCCTGGTATATTCACCCACATATATTTCAGTCTCAGAAGTAGGAAGAATTGGTGGAGCTGCAGGGGGTAGGATAACATTAGGGTGGAAGCACTGGGGAAACAAGGTAGGTGATTATAATTTTTTTTACACCGCCCCCAACAACATATAAAGTTTCCGTAGTCTTCAAAAACCCATTCATTATATATAATGTATCCAGAACGTATTTACGCTTTTATCTCTACAAGAAATGTCTCTAACCTGAATGTTTTTCTTTCTTGTCTTGGTTTTGATAACTTAACATTTCTTTCTTCCTGCATGCTGAGGAGTCGCGTTCTTCCAGGTGTGTTCTACGAGTTAAACTGTGTGTTTTGAACCAGTCAGATGTCTCACCCCTACTCAACCCAAATCGCATGGTATGGGTCCTACACACATACTGAACAAGCAAGACTGCAGCTGCAGCCCCCTCTTCTTCATTCACTTTCTCTCAATCATAAATTTTTCACACAGCTTAATTTTTATATATTCAGATATATTACTGATTTCTTTAAAAAAAATACATATTTAGGGTCTATTCACACGTACAGTATTCTGCACAGCTTTGATGCGCAGATTTGATGGGCAGGATTTCAAGCTGTGTTCAGTCATTCAGTTTACATTGAAATCTGCAGCAGAAAATCCTTCTCATCAAATCTGCGCAGAATACTGTACATGTGAATAGACCATTAGGAAATGTTCTCACTTGTTTCTTATGTAATTTACATATATTTCGTGCTTGTGATACGTCTGTCCCTTGATGTAAAATCTTTTAGTCTTCTATTGTAGAAACAGCAATAGGAAAGCTTTGTTAGCAATGGAAATAATTGGCCTCCAGGTGGTTAGTGTTTGAATGTCAACTTTAAACTCTTAACTATAGGTATGGGCGTCACACCCCCTCCCATAGACATGAATGGAGGGGGCGTGGTGTGAAGTCATGAGGACAGTGGCGTGATGTCATGTCTCCATCTCGAGAGCAGCGCACGGCACAGAATGCCAGGTGCTGCATGGAGATCACAGAGGGTCCCAATGGTGGGACCCCTGCCATCAGACATCTTATCCCCTATCCTTTGAACAGAGGATAAAATGTCTAAGGCCGGAATACCTCTTTAAGGTAAAAGTGGGCCATGCCCAGGGGTAATCCAGGAATAGAAAAACACAGCAATTTTCTTTTTTTTTTCTTTTTTTAAAACAGCTCCATGTCTGTCTCCAGGTTGGGTGTGGTTTTACAACTTGGCTCCATTCACTTCAATGGAACCTACCTGCAGAACCACACCCAACCTGGAGACAGACGGGGAGCAATTTTTTTTAATAGAATGTAGCTCTGTTTTTCCATTCCTGGATAACCCCTTTAAGGGGTTAAATGGTGAATTTAATCCAATAAAATGATACAACATTTTAGCTTTACAAAAATACTTCTTTAAACCCTTAACGACCACGGACGTAAATGTACGTCCTGGCTTGGCGGTATTTCGCACACCAGGACGTTCATCTACGTCCTGTGTATGACCGCGAGCACCGGAGCGGTGCTTGCGTCATACACGGCAGGTTTCGGCTACTATCAGCAGCCAGAGACCAGCCGGTAATGGCCGACATCCTCGATCGCACAGATGTCAACTTTTAACCTCTCAGATGCCGTGATCAGTACAGATCACGGCATCTGCGGCAATGTGCATGTTAAAATAGATGATCGGATCGCCCACAGTGCTACCGCGGCGATCTGATCATCTGTAATGGTGGACGGAGGTCTCCTCACCTGCCTCCGTCCGTCTCCTTGGGTCTTCTGCTCTGGTCTGAGATCGAGCAGACCAGAGCAGGAGATAGCTGATAATACTGATTAGTGCTCTACTCTATGCATAGCACTGAACAGTATTAGCAATGAAATGATTGCTATAGATAGTCCACTATGGGGAAATAAAAAGTGTAAAACAAAGTTGAAAAATAAAAAAAATTAAAGTAAAATAAAAAATGAAAAATCCCCTTCCCCAATAAAAATGAAAATTTTCCCATTTTACCCCCAAAAAGCATAATTTTTTTTATAAAAATATTTTTTATTGCCACGTGCATAAATGTCCAAACTATCAAAATATAATGTTAATGATTCTGTTAGGTGAACAGCGTAAACATAAAAAAAAAAAAAAAAAGTCCAAAAATTCCCCGAAAAATTAATAGAAAATTATCTAAAAGTGTTATATATGCAAATGTGGTATTCATAAAAAGTACAGATGACGGCGAAAAAATTAGCCCTCATACCGCCCTATATAAGGAAAAATGAAAAAGTTATAGGTGGTCAAAACAGGGCAATTTTAGATTACTGATTTCTATTTCAATTTCAATTTTAGTTTATGTCATTTCTACTGTAAATTGTACAGTGTGAAAACAAAACCCTCCAAATTTCCTCCATTAAAAATGTTTTTGCCCATTCGCCGTACATTTTATGGTAAAATGAGAGGTTTCATTACAAAGTACAATTAGTCACGCAAAAAACAAGCCCATTTGATTGCTAATACTGTTCAGTGCTATGCATAGAGTAGAGCACTAATCAGTATTATCGCTCTGTAGATGGAAATATAAAAGAGTTATGGATTTTAGAAGGCGAAGAGGAAAAAACGAAAACACAAAAATAAAACTGGCCTGGTCCTTAAAGCGTACCTGTCATAGTGCAAAAAAGATATGTTACTCAGTACCTAACCCTGATCATCTGCTTATCATTTTTATGTGTCTCAGACCTATATATCCAGAGATATAAGCATTTATCTGGTGGTGAGTAACTTTTTCATTGAGCAGGCTGGAGGGGGCGTGTCTGTCTGTCTCCTTCACTGTGATGACTCATCTGCTCTGAGTCTGGGGAGGAGCCTGGGCAGTCAGCCAATCACTGCACTCTACTCTGTAACCCTTTCCTCTCTGGTTTCATGCTGTACATGTTACACAGAGTAAGATGCTTGTAGCTTGCCTGCCGTATTCCTAATACATTATGGAGCGTTCATAACAGTATAAAATGTATAAATATAAGAATAGATCTTTATAAAATTATTGCAAGGATTTTTTAGATAAAAGTACAGCATTTTTATGAATACATTTTCTATCTGTTTTATCTTTTCCTAGTAAAGCTATAGGGACAGAGATGTCTCTGTGGTCCCAGTGCAGACTTATTCACCCAGTGCTGCATGCACTCAGAGTTTCCGACCAGATTTAGTTTGGATGGAGATTCCGCATTGTGATCCTGGCCTTACAAGATCTGATGGTCTCACACAGCTTTTTCTAGGCTCCTGAATAGAGCATATGCTTAGTTCAGCAACCACATGGCAGCAATTCTAGGGATTATTGCATGCTTTCTGAAATTTGCCTGGTCATAAAGTAATATAGCTATAAGCAGAAATGCAATTCTGGAGCATAGAAAAGCTAGGTGAGAATATCTGACATAGCTTTTCCATGCTCCTGAATGGCACATCTGCTTATAGCTATATTACTTTATGCACTGGGAAAAATCAGAAATCATATAATAATCCAGGCAATGGCGGCCATGCAGTTGATGGGCAGTTGAGCTTTCCAAAGCTCCTGGCAAATTCAGGAGCTTGGGAAATCCGGGGGAGAGTGTGGAAGGGGTTTTGCAGCCAAAGGTTTTTTTTTTTATTGGATAAATGTTAGTGGGAGTGGGTAGGAATGTACGCACATGTGGTAGCGGGCAGGAGTAAAACACACACATTGGAGAAACGGGGCAGGAATTGTCAGAAACCTTGGACCCATCAGAGGTTAACATAAAAGTCAGTAAAAATACAGTGTGAAACACAGGGAATTAAAAGTATTCTAGACAGAAAATGTATGTATGTATGTATATATATATATATATATATATATATATATATATACAATGCAGAAATACGTCACTCTCAAAAATGTCGTGGGTGCTGAAGTTAGGAATCCCAATCCTTACGTACATATAAAAGAAAAAACTTCGCACACCACTTCTCACAGTGAAGTAGATTTAGATTTTATTAGCACACTGCTAATAAAATCTAAATCTACTTCACTGTGAGTGTCACGATGCCGGCTGGCAGGTAGTGGATCCTCTGTGCCAGAGAGGGATGGCGAGGACCGCGCTAGTGGACCGGTTCTAAGCCACTACAGGTTTTCACCAGAGCCCGCCGCAAAGCGGGATGGTCTTGCTGCGGCGGTAGTGACCAGGTCGTATCCACTAGCAACGGCTCACCTCTCTGACTGCTGAAGACAGGCGCGGTACAAGGGAGTAGGCAGAAGCAAGGTCGGACGTAGCAGAAGGTCGGGGGCAGGCGGCAAGGATCGTAGTCAGGGGCAACGGCAGGAGGTCTGGAACACGGGCTAGGAACAAACAAGGGAACGCTTTCACTAGGCACAAGTGCAACAAGATCCGGCAAGGGAGTGCAGGGGAAGTGAGGTGATATAGGGAAGTGCACAGGTGATCACACTAATTGGTAATTGGGAGATTGGGCCAGGCACCATCATAGGTGCACTGGCCCTTTAAATCGCAGAGACCCGGCGCGCGCGCGCCCTAGGGAGCGGGGCCGCGCGCGCCGGGACAGGACCGACGGAGAGCGAGTCAGGTACGGGGACCGGGGTGCGCATCGCGAGCGGGCGCCACCCGCATCGCGAATCGCATCCCGGCTGGAGGCGGTACCGCAGCGCACCCGGTCAGTGGATCTGACCGGGGCGCTGCAGCAACAAGGATGAGGCGAGCGCTCCGGGGAGGAACGGGGACCCGGAGCGCTCGGCGTAACAGTACCCCCCCCCTTGGGTCTCCCCCTCTTCTTGGGGCCAAAGAACCGGAGGAAAAAAAACTCAATTTTTCCGTGATGAGGTCCGATGCACATTAGGAGGGGTTCTGTGTGAAAACGCACGAGACAGTCCAATCTTTTATTGTAAAAACAATAGATGTAGAGGGGTCTGGCGAGACTGGTCACAGGAACGTAGAACCTGTTGATAAGAGAGGCCCAAAAAAATTTTCCTGCAGATCCGGAATCCAAGAAGACCATAGTAGAGAAGGAGAAGGTAGAGGCAGATATCCGCACAGGCACAGTAAGGCGTGGAGAAGCAGAGTTGACATCAAGAACTGTGTCACCTTTGTGCGGAGTCAGCGTACGTCTTTCCAGGCGGGGAGGACGGATAGGACAATCCTTCAGGAAGTGTTCGGTACCGGCATAGTACAGGCAAAGATTCTCCATGCGGCGTCGTGTCCTCTCTTGAGGTGTCAAGCGAGACCGGTCAACTTGCATAGCCTCCGCGGCGGGAAGCACAGGAACAGATTGCAGAGGACCAGAGGAGAGAGGAGCCGGGGAGAAAAAACGCTTCGTGCGAACAAAGTCCATATCCAGGCGGAGCTCCAGACGCCATCCGGAAGAACGCATGTCAATGCGAGTGGCAAGATGAATGAGTTCATGTAGGTCAGCAGGAGTCTCTTGTGCGGCCAGAACATCTTTAATGTTGCTGGATAGGCCTTTTTTAAAGGTCGCGCAGAGAACCTCACTATTCCAGGACAACTCGTAAGCAAGAGCACGGAACTGAATGGCGTACTCGCCAACGGAAGAAACACCCTGGGCCAGGTTCAGCAGGGCAATCTCGGCTGAAGAAGCTCGGGCAGGTTCCTCAAAGACACTTCGAATTTCCGAGAAGAAGGAGTGTACAGAGGCAGTGACGGGGTCATTGCGGTCCCAGAGCGGTGCGGCCCATGACAGGGCTTTTCCAGACAGAAGGCAGACTACGAAAGCCACCTTAGACCTTTCAGTAGGAAACTGGTCCGACATCATCTCCAAGTGCTGGGAACATTGCGAAAGAAAGCCACGGCAATACTTAGAGTCCCCATTAAATTTGTCCGGCAAGGACAGGCAGAGGCTAGGAGTGGCCACTCGCTGCGGAGGAGGTGCAGGAGCTGGCGGAGGAGAAGATTGCTGATGAAGTTGCGACTGAAGTTGGTGCATAATGGAGGACACTTCCGACAGCTGGTGGATTAGATGGGCGATCTGTCGGGCTTGCTGGGCGACCACCGTGGTGATATCAGAGGCAACTGGCAGGGGAACCTCAGCGGGATCCATGGCCGGATCTACTGTCACGATGCCGGCTGGCAGGTAGTGGATCCTCTGTGCCAGAGAGGGATGGCGAGGACCGCGCTAGTGGACCGGTTCTAAGCCACTACAGGTTTTCACCAGAGCCCGCCGCAAAGCGGGATGGTCTTGCTGCGGCGGTAGTGACCAGGTCGTATCCACTAGCAACGGCTCACCTCTCTGACTGCTGAAGACAGGCGCGGTACAAGGGAGTAGGCAGAAGCAAGGTCGGACGTAGCAGAAGGTCGGGGGCAGGCGGCAAGGATCGTAGTCAGGGGCAACGGCAGGAGGTCTGGAACACGGGCTAGGAACAAACAAGGGAACGCTTTCACTAGGCACAAGTGCAACAAGATCCGGCAAGGGAGTGCAGGGGAAGTGAGGTGATATAGGGAAGTGCACAGGTGATCACACTAATTGGTAATTGGGAGATTGGGCCAGGCACCATCATAGGTGCACTGGCCCTTTAAATCGCAGAGACCCGGCGCGCGCGCGCCCTAGGGAGCGGGGCCGCGCGCGCCGGGACAGGACCGACGGAGAGCGAGTCAGGTACGGGGACCGGGGTGCGCATCGCGAGCGGGCGCCACCCGCATCGCGAATCGCATCCCGGCTGGAGGCGGTACCGCAGCGCACCCGGTCAGTGGATCTGACCGGGGCGCTGCAGCAACAAGGATGAGGCGAGCGCTCCGGGGAGGAACGGGGACCCGGAGCGCTCGGCGTAACAGTGAGAAGTGGTGTGCGAAGTTTTTTCTTTTATATATATATATATATATATATATATATATTTCATCTTGCTCCAGTATGTCGGAGTGAGGCTTGGGCTTTCCGTAATGAGGATGAGGCTTGGATAGCACGTCATATGTTTTGAAGCTCCCGCCAGTTCATTCATCCAAAAAGAGCGAGAATAGGAGTGGAATAGTAGTGACATCATGTATTTGAGTGAATGGGGAATTTTTTTTTTTCATGTAATCACATGGTTTCTCAGCGACCAATCGGGTCTGCCCGAAAAAAAAGACTTACAGCCAATCAGCATTTGTTCTATCGAATCGTGGTAAGAATCACGCTGTAAATTTGAAAACATCTACAGCGCTTGGTCCTGGCCAATTGAATTTGCCGGCTTCATCAGCTGCTTGGTTCATGTGATTGGTTAGAGTGATATTCACTGCTTGGTCAGTGTGAGGAGCTGGATGTCAAGTTTCAGCCAATCAGATGCCTACGTGCCAGGTATATTACGTAGGGGTTTTGAAAGGAGTTTTCAATGTGGTATGCGCAAACAAATATATAGAACCAGTTGTAGTCCCATACATGGTTACATGTAACTGCCCCTGATATATTTATACATATGGCATGTAAAACTTGGAAAAGCCAGGTTTTAGTGCAAACCACACGGACGTCTGCTGGTTAGGTGCAAAGTTTCTTTATTTAAGCCAGACAACAACGCATTTCGAGGCAGCAGTGCCTCTTCATCAGGTAAAAGGCTTGTGTACAGACATTAGGACAAGGTTGCTTTTTATACACTGTTATTGGCGCCAAAATAGGCCACGCCCCCTGGCAGCGTGATGAGAGCGGGGGTGCTGCGTGCGAGATCGCTGTTGTCCCCAGCAGCGGGACCCCGCAGATTCATGCAACTTATCCCCTCTCCTTTAGATAGGGCATAAGTTGTCAGCACGGTAGTACCACTTTAAGGCCTCTGGGGGGAATGACAGGGGGGAATGATGGGAGGGCATGATGAGACAGGGTGGGGGATGATGAGGGGGGAATGATGGGGGGACATGATTAGACAGGGTTGGGGGATGATGAGATAGGGTGGGGGATGATGAGGGGGGAATGATGGGGGTACATGATGAGGGGGTGGAGCGTGACGTCACGATACTCCGGACCCGTGATCGGCAGTCATCAGACCCGGAGCGATGTTTGCTCCGAGGCCTGATGAGAGCGGGGTGCTGTGTGCGAGATCGCTGGGGTCCCCAGCAGCGGGACCCCGCAGATTCATGCAACTTATCCCCTCTCCTTTAGATAGGGCATAAGTTGTCAGCACGGTAGTATTCCTTTAAGGCCACTGGGGGGAATGACAGGGGGGAATGATGGGGGGGGGCATGATGAGACAGGGTGGGGGATGATGAGGGGGGAATGATGGGGGGACATGATGAGACAGGGTTGGGGGAATGATGAGACAGGGGGAAATGATGAGGGGGGGGAATGATGGGGGATGATGAGACAGGGTGGGGGGATGATGAGACAGGGGGGAAATGATGGTGGGGGAGGCACTAAATGCTTAATGTCTGTTTGGCTAGTGGTGGTCTATGACAGGGGGAAATGATGAGACATGGGGGGGGATGATGAGACATGAGGGGTGGCGATGAGAGGGGTAAATGTGGCACAGGGACTGATAAAAGGGAAGGAATGATGTGGCACTGGAGGGGACAGGACCAAACTGAGCTGCAGAAGAAAACGAAGTTGGGGGGATGATGTGGCATTTAGTCCAAGTAATTTATTTTACATTTTATTTTTTTTACTTACATTTTCCTGTTAAAATGCGGGGTGCGTGTTATAGGCCAGTGCGTGTTATATGCCAATAAATACGGTAAATAGAACAGGATCCAAGACGGTCCCCTGTGGTACCCCACTAGTAACAGCCACCCAATCAGAATAAGCACCATCAATAACCACCCTCTGTTTCCTATCACTGAGCCAGTTACATACCCACTTGCACAAATTTTCCCCCAGTCCAAGCATTTTCATTTTATGCACCAACCTTTTATGTGACACTTTATCAAATGCCTTGGAAATCCAGATATATGACATCCAGCGATTGCCCCTGGTCCAGTCTGGAGCTCACCTCCTCATAAAAGCTGATCAGGTTAGTTTGGCAGGACCGATCCCTCATAAAGCCATGCTGATATACATTTATTTTTTATCAAGATACTCCAAAATAGCATTCTTTAGGAAACCCTCAAACAATTTACAAACAATAGAGGTTAAACTAACAGGCCTATAATTCCCGGGGTCACCTTTTGACCACTTTTTAAATATTGGCACCACATTTGCCATGCACCAGTCCTGGGGAACAGTCCCTGTCACTATAGAGTCCCTGAATATTAAAAATAGGGGTCTGTCTATTACATTACTTAATTCCTTTAGAACACGGGGAAGAATGCCATCTGGACCTGGTGATTTGTCTATTTAGATTTTTGTAAGCGGCGCTGTACTTCTTCCAGGATAAGACAGGTGACCTGTACTTCTTCCTGGGTTAAACAAGGGACATGTACTAGGAAGTTTACCTTATCTCGCTGTATTTTACCTGGCATTTCATTTTTCTCGGTGAATACAGTGGAGAAGAATTTGTTTAATGTATTTGCTTTTTCCTGATCCCTGTATATAATTTCTTCTTTAACGTTTTTTAAAGGGCCAAAACTTTAATTTTTAACCCTTAACACAACAAGAATCTAGAATGCTAGCACCACCGCATTCTGTATATGCTGTGCACACGACTCATGGAAGACTTACTCAGGTATGTGTAGCTTGAACTCCGGTGAGCGCTACACGCTAGGAAGTATAGCATTCATATGAATCACAAAAGAAAGAAGGAAGCAGAGCGCTCACCATTCCGTTGGCAGACAAGTCACTTCAACCGGGTGATCTCTGGACCTGACTAGGATCCATGCAGGGAGGTGGCAGCTGGTAATGGGGGGGAGCTCATGCGTCGGGCCACGGACCGTTCCACGCCACTAGGCACTTCGTCAGGCCGCTGAAATTCTTCATGGCCTGACAAAGCGCCTAGTGGCATGGAACTGTCCGTGGCCCGACGCCAGAGCTCCCCCCCCCCCCCCGTTACCAGCTGCCACCTCCCTGCACGGAATCTAGTCCGGTCCAGAGATCGCCTGGTTGAAGGGACTCGTCTGCCAACGGAATGATGAGTGCTCCTCTTCCTCTTCACACTTTCATTTTTAACCTATTTGCTATTTATATAGTTAAATAACATTTGGGGGCGAGTTTTACTCTCTTTTTGTCTCAATTTTAGCGGCTTTTATCTTTTTTTTTTTTTTTTTACATATTTTACATTTTTCTCTACAGCTTTTTAATGCTTCTTCATTGCCGTCCTGTTTAAGTAGTTTAAATACCTTATTTTTGTTGTTTATTACCCCCTAAACATTTTTATTCATCCATATTGGTTTTCTTTTGTTCCTGACCCTTTTATTCCCATAAGGTATATACATCTCACATTGAGAATTTAAGATATTTATACAACTCTTCCCTTTAGTGTCAGTATTCTTGTTTTTCAAGACATTCTCCCAATTTATATTGTTAAAAGTTTCTATGAGTTGATCAAACTTTGCCTTCCTAAAGTTCATTGCTTTTGATGCCCCTCGAGAGATTCCCTTATTGAAGAACAAGTTATAATGTATTATATTATGATTACTACTTCCTAGGTGTCCTTCTACTTGCACATTGGTTACTCTGTCAAGTCTGTTGATTAATATTAAGTCCAGTAGGGGGACTTCATTTGGGACAGATAATTGTTTTTAGCAATACCGTATATACTCGAGTATAAGCCGACCTGAGTATAAGCCGATTCCCCTAATTTCAACCCAAAATCCCAGGAAAAAAAAAAAAAAAAAAAAAAAAAAAAAAAAAAAAAAAAAAAGTTATTGACTCGAGTATAAGCCTAGGGTGGGAAATACATCATCCCCCCCTGTCATCATCCAGACCCCCGTCATTACCATCCTCATCATCATCACCCTGTCATCATCCAGACCCTCATCATCATCACCTGTCATCATCCCCTTGTCATCATCCCACACCCCCCTTCATCATCCCCTTGTCATCATCCCCACCCCCCTTCATCATCCCCTTGTCATCATCCCCCCCCCTTCATCATCCCCTTGTCATCATCCCACACACCCCCTTCATCATCCCCTTGTCATCATCCCACACCCCCCTTCATCATCCTCTTGTCATCATCCGCCCTCAGTGGTCTTCAACCTGCGAACCTCCAGAGGTTTCAAAACTACAACTCGCAGCAAGCCCGGGCAGCCATCGGCTGTCCGGGCTTGCTGGGAGTTGTAGTTTTGAAACCTCTGGAGGTCCGCAGGTTGAAGACCACTGCGGCCTTCGACATCATCCAGCCCCCTCTCACCCCCTTTAGTTCTGTACAGTACTCGCCTCCGCTCGGCGCTGGTCCGGTGCTGCAGGACTGTCCGGTGAGGAGGTCGTCCGGTGGGATAGTGGTTCCGGGCTGCTATCTTCACCGGGGGCGCCTCTTCTCCGCGCTTCGGGCCCAGAATAGAGGCGTTGCCTTGACGATGACGCAGAAGTACGTTGATAATGAACGTACCTCTGCGTCGTCGTCAAGGCAACGTGACTATTCTGGGGCCGGGCCCGAAGCGCTTAGAAGAGGCCTCCCCGGTGAAGATAGCAGCCCGGAACCACTATCCCACTGGACGACCTCCTCTCCGGACCGTCCTGAAGCACCGGACCAGCGCCGAGCGGAGGCGAGTATTGTACAGAACTAAAGGGGGTGAGAGGGGGCTGGATGATGTCGAAGGCCGCAGTGGTCTTCAACCTGCGGACCTCCAGAGGTTTCAGAGGTCCGCAGGTTGAAGACCACTGCGGGTGAAGAGTTCACTCGAGTATAAGCCGAGGGGGGTGTTTTCAGCACGAAAAATCGTGCTGAAAAACTCGGCTTATACTCGAGTATATACGGTAGTCAGAAACCTGTTTTCTTTATGAGATTCACAGGTGTCAGTCTCCCATTTATATCATGATAGTTAAATTCCCCCATTATTATCACCTCATTCTGATTTTCTGCCTTGTTTATTTGCCACAGTAATTTATCTTCTGGCTCTTCCATTATGTTTGGTGGCTTATAGCAAATTTTTTTATAGAATTTTTTTATTATTACCTCCATATATTTTTACCCATAATGACTCCACATTATCGTTCCCTCCCACATATCCTCCCGCAGTGCGACCTTCAGACTCAATTTCAAATAAAAACAAACTCCTCCCCTTTTCCTCTTTGGCTGATCCTTCTAACCCCTCCCTCCGCTTCACCCCCAGGTACATTAATAAGTCCCCCCTCTTATCTACATTATCATCCCCCTCTACGTTGTAGGTTCCCTTCTCCCCATTCATTAGTTTAAACACTCCTCCACCCTTCTCCCCAAGCACAGCTACACTCTCCCCATTGAGGTGCAGCCCCTCCCTACGGTAGAGCCGGTATCCAACATCAAAGTCGGCCCAATTCTCCATGAACCCAAACCCCTCCTTCCTACACCAGCTTCTGAGCCACTTGCTTACCTCCCTAATCTTCCGCTGCCTCTCTGGTGTCGCTCATGGTACTGGTAATATTTCAGAAAATATTACCTTGGAGGTCCTTGCCTTAAAGGGGTACTACGGTGGAAAACTTTTTTTTTTTTTTTTTTTTTAATGAAATGGTGCCAGAAAGTTAAACAGATTTGTAAAGTACTTCTATTACAAAATCTTTACCCCTCCAGTACTTTTTAGCAGCTGTATCCTACAAAGGAAATTCCTTGTTTTTTTTATTTCTTTTTTGTCTTGTCCACAGTGCTCTCTGCTGACATTTCTGACGTGTCAGGAACTGTCCAGAGTAGCATAGGTTTTTCATCTCTGGACAGTTCCTGATATGGGTATCAGGTGTCAGCAGAGAGCACTGTGGACAAGACAAAAAAGAAATTGAAAAATAAAATAATTTCCTCTGTAGCATACAGCTGCTAAAAAGTACTGGAAGGATAAATATTTTTTAATAGAAGTAATTTACAAATCCGTTTAACTTTCTGGCACCAGTTGATTTAAAAAGAAAAAAATTACACCAGAGTATCCCTTTAAGCTTGTGGCCAAAGTCCCTGCATTTTTAAGGACACTCCACCTACCTCTTACTTGGTCATTGGTGCCAAAATATGTACCATGACTGCTGGGTCCTCTTCAGCCCCACCCAGCAACCTGACAACCCGATCCGCGATGTGCCGAACTCGAGCCCCAGGAAGATAACACACTGTTTGGCAATCCCAGTCTTTGTGACAGATCGCCCTGTCTGTCCCCCTAATAATTGAGACCCCCCCACTACCAGTACCTGTCTGACCTGCCTTGCACTCCTCCCTCCCTCCTTACTGGAGCAGACACCCCCTTGGTGGTCAGAGGCAGAGTCCTGCTGCAGTACTGCTAGCTCTGAAATGGCATCCCCCTCATCTGCCAACCGGGTAAACTTTTTGGGGTGTGCTAGATCAGGACTAGCCTCCCTGACACTTTCCCCTCTACCACTTTTTATAACTGTAACCCAGCTAGCTGCCTGACTGTCCTGCACCTCTTTGCCACTATCCTTCCCCACCACTACCCCAGAGAGTACTTGCTCAGTGAGTAGAAGACTCCTCTCCAAGTTATCAATGCATCTCAGTGTTGCCAGTTGCTCCTCTATATCCAGGATCTGAGCTTCCAAAGGTATAACTCACACACATCTCACACAACATTATGCATCCTCAAACTGCTGTTCAAGGATTGTATACATTGTGCAAGCCGCAAACTAGACTGCCTTTTCTAACACTGAGGCCAAACTAGTTTTGGGGATTGCAAAAATTTACAGTAAAAAAGAAAACAAATATTTCAATTAAACTCACTGAAATTTAAGTCCCTTAATTTTAAGTCCCTCTCACTTTTATACCTACACACACTTGTGTACTTCACACTCTTGTGTACAGACACACAATCCCTAGCTCAATTGCTGATTATTTTTGCTGGATTATTCTCACGTATATGCATGGAAAAAAATGAGGGCTTGAGACTGGCCAGTGAATTAGGTAGACTAGACTACGTCCTTTCTTCAGTTAGTCAAAGTGCTTGGGTTCGAGGTCACCGATTGGCCAGTGTGTAAGTCTTCAGCCAAACAGATGTGTACCTACTAGAAATTACAGAATGTGGGAATTTTGAACCTGTGCCTGGGTGGAAAAAAAAAGGCAGGCACATCATAGGCAGTGGTAGTGGTTATATGCAGGGCTACAGAGTGTTCTCAATGCATTCATTAAACCCTTGGGAGACCAAAGTTTTCAATTTTAATATCCAGTAGCTTTCCCTTCTGCACAGTTGTGTGTACCCATGGCTGCATGCAGGTGGTGGGAATGTGTTCTATAGGTGTTACAGAAAATTGTGAGAAATAGCAGTTGTGCAGAAGGGAGGCATGTCGTGATACACTGTGTAGTTGGTTGTTTGTTTAATCTTGCGCTTAGGGTCTGGATAGTCCTTCCCACCTACTGGGTACTACAGGAACAGTCTAGTAGGTATATTATATAAGAGGAATTGCAGGTCAACAAGGTTTTCATCTGGTGAATTTCTCCAGTGGTTTTGGACTTGAACCCCTTGCAGCGGTTTCTGATACTTATGCAGTATTTGCTTTTTTCTATACACCATGTAATAACCTTAGATCGGACCAAACAGGGAATAAAGAACTTTTCTTTGCACAAAATAACACCATTCAAACTTAATCGTTTTTAAGGCTTCCTCTCACCCTCAACCAGATCCCGGATCCCCTGTTCTATTCCATAGAGAAGCTACATCTAGCAGCACCCATCAGCCCCCAAAGGACAAAAAGAAAAGAAAGAGCAAGGAGAGGAGAATGGACAAAGAAAGAAACCCTTATGCAACAAAACGAACAACACAACCCCCTCCTAGCACAAGAAGACAACAAAACTGAAATTACACTAGATACTGTCAAAATATTTAACCTGTCCAAAAGATCTCTGAATCCAACTGAATTAAGTGTCCTAGCCAAAGGACTATTATTTTTGCCCTTCAAAAGACTTTGACCTGTTCTTGGAACTCAATGCCTTTATTCGCAAATTAACACTAAAAATATATTGTAACCTTCCAAAGGTCTCACAGAACAAAGAATTGGATGGTCCCAAAAAAGTTGATTACTTAACCTTGTTAGAACCACTACCATTAGATAGATCAATCTATTAACCCACTCTACACAGGGGAAATGTCATTGAAACGTTTATGGCAGGAGTCTCAAAAAATTTTGAAACCTTAACCACCGACAAAAAGAATATTGTTACCTCTAAACAAACTAACAATCTCAGTAACATACAAAGGAAAGCTATGAAAGCCCTAGCAGATGATGAAATTGATAGGGATGGCCCTTATGTTTCTAATGACTGATCAATATATTAAAATTAAAATGTTATTGCTGCTGGAAAAATATATGTTCCCTTACACTTTAACCCATATAAATCAGAATGTTAAATGCAAAACATTTAATCTTATCGCTTTGCCTGTAACTAAGACTAGAGCCTTGAGACGGAGACTATGGATACAAGACGTCTAAACATTGGACTTTGTGGAAAGATGCTGAAATCTTAAGCTAAGAGGACTTGCAAGATAATGACTTATGCTACGCCACGCTCATATGACCAATCAGCATATAGAACGATGCATACTTTTACCTTTCACCCTCCCCTTTTTCTCAGTTTGTAAAACTCTTTTGGGAGCAGCAGAGCTTCATGCTAAGAAAGAGTGTATACCAACATACCCTGTGTGGTGTATATTTTTTTGTGTCGACACTTGGCAAAGTATATAGCAGCACAGTCAATCACATTTGAAAGCCCCCACTCAGTCGATCCTTATCAAAAGCATTATGATAAAATAGGTGGATAAGGGAGAAGGGCTAGTAATTTTTGACTGACCAGTACATCACGGAGTCCAATCGTTTACTATCTGACAAATCCTTCTATATGAACCTGGAGAAAAATCCATCATCATCGTATGAAAAAGAACTTAACAATCTTCTAACTAAAGGACTTGCCAAAGGAGTTCTAAATAAACAGGAATATAACTTCATCAAAATCTCAGAACCAGATACACCTCTCTTTTACCACGTATCAAAAGATCATAAGTAGAGATGAGCAAACTTTTCAAAAATTAGATTCGGCCGATTGGCCGAATTTGACGAAAAAGTTTGTTTCGATCCGAATTTTTCTCGGCAAATCTATATTAAAAAAGGCTATTTCTAGCCTACATACAGCCTCTATATGGGGTATAGAACACTTTGCTGTGTTCTAAAGCGCATATGGAGTGTGCTGGGGTAGTGAAATAATACTGTTATTCAGAATAACATGCAGATTACCGGCATCACTTTTAGAATCACTGCTGCACAGCAGCACAATGACAGAGCCTGGTGGTGGCATCAGTGTCAGGAGACCACATAGTGACTGAATAACACAGCGTGGAGGTGTTTGCAGCATGAGGACACCATATAGTGGCTGAATGACACAGCTTGGATGAGGCTGAAGCATGAGGACACCATATAGTGGCTGAATGACACAGAATGGAGGTGTTGGTAGCATGAGGACACCATATAGTGGCTGAATGGCACAGTGTGGAGGTGTTGGCAGCATGAGGACACCATATAGTGGCTGAATGACACAGCTTGGATGAAGCTGAAGCATGAGGACACCATATAGTGGCTGAATGACACAGAATGGAGGTGTTGGCAGCATGAGGACACCATATAGTGGCTGAATGGCACAGTGTGGAGGTGTTGGCAGCATGAAGACACCATATAGTGGCTGAATGAAAGAGCTTGGATGAAGCTGAAGCATGAGGACACCATATAGTGGCTGAATGACACAGCGTTGAGGTATTGGCAGCATGAGGAGACCATATAGAGGCTGAATGGCACAGATTGGAGGTGTTGGCAGCATGAGGACACCATATAGTGGCTGAATGGCACAGTGTGGAGGTGTTGGCAGCATGAGGACACCATATAGTGGCTGAATGAAACAGCTTGGATGAAGCTGAAGCATGAGGACAACATATAGTGGCTGAATGACACAGCATTGAGGTATTGGCAGCATGAGGAGACCATATAGAGGCTGAATGGCACAGCATGGAGGTGTTGGCAGCATGAGGACACCATATAGTGGCTGAATGGCACAGTGTGGAGGTGTTGGCAGCATGAGGACACCATATAGTGGCTGAATGGCACAGTGTGGAGGTGTTGGCCACATGAGGACACCATATAATGGCTGAATAACACAGCTTAGATGAAGCTGAAGCATGAGGACACCATATAGTGGCTGAATGACACAGAGTAGAGGTGTTGGCAGCATGAGGAGACCATATAGTGGCTGAATGGCATAGCGTGGAGGTGTTGGCAGCATGAGGACACCATATAGTGGCTGAATGACACAGCTTGGATGAGGCTGAAGCATGAAGACACCATATAGCGACTGAATGACACAGAATGGAGGTGTTGGCAGCATGAGGACACCATATAGTGGCTGAATGGCACAGTGTGGAGGTGTTGGCCGTATGAGGACACCATATAGTGGCTGAATGACACAGCATGGACATGATGTCAGCATTAAGGACACCATATAGTGGCTGAATGACACAGCATGGAGGTGTTGTCAGCATGAGGAGACCATATAGTGGATGAATGGCACAGCCCGGAGTTGCCAGCAGCATGAGTAGGCACTAGGCCTTCACAATCCCTAAGATTAAAAGATTAATTAAAAAATTTAAACCGAAGATTTTGGATAGCGGGTGCTACCTATGAGAAAATTTGAAATTACCAGACCCAGGCCCAACAGCGGCATCAGTAACCCATATATTGCCTGAATGACACAGCTTGAAATTGGCTGTTGCACGAGTACACACCAGGGCTTCACAATCCCCCCAAAAAAACACCACAATTTTTGAAATTTTTTTAAAAGATTTTGGATAGCGGGTGCTACCTACGAGAAAATTTTAAATTACCAGACCCAGGCCCCACAGCGGCATCAGTAACACACATATAGCCTAAATGACACCGCCTGGAGTTGGCTGATGTACGAGTTCACACCAGGGCTTCACAATCCCCCCCCAAAAACACCACAATTTTTGAAATTTTTGAAAGATTTTGGATAGCGGGTGCTACCCATGAGAAAATTTGGAATTCCCAGACCCAGGCCCAGCAGTGCCATTATTTTTTTATTTGAAATTTAAAACAACCTTTGTGTGTCCCGGACCCCAGGGTGTGGGTACGAAGGACCAAATCCAACAAGCCCCCACAGGGCTCATGTGGCCGTGAGATTTAGGCAAAACGTCTCCATTGCCCTGACCGGCCATTGTTTCCAAGACTTCTCACCAAGGCAAACCATGTGAAGAACAGCGTGACATCGCCGTGACCTGCACACATGGTATGCTGAAGGGCCACTGAGACATGTCCGGGCAGTGGAGGCTTAAGACACAGTGGAGGATGTGGAGGCGGAGTAGCACACTGTCGCAGGACCAACAGCCTGACAGAGTGTAGCAGAAAGCAGCATTGAGTACACACCAGGGATTCAGAATCCCAAAGAAAAAACAACCATTTTTAAAATAATTTTAAGAATATTTAGGACAACGGGTGCTACCTATATGTTGCATGAATGACACACCCTGGAGTTGGCTGATGCATGAGTACACACTAGGGCTTCACCACCCCTCCCAAAAAACACAACAATTGTAGAAATTTATGAAGAAGACTTATGGATAGCGGGTGCTACCTATGAGAAAATTTGAAATTCCCAGACCCAGGCCCCACAGCGGCATCAGTAACCCATATATTGCCTGAATGACACAGCCTGGAGTTGGCTGATGCACGAGTTCACACCAGGGCTTCACAATCCCCCCAAAAAACACCACAATTTTTGAATTTTTTTAAAAAAAGATTTTGGATAGTGGGTGCTACCCATGAAAAAATTTGAAATTCCCAGACCCAGGCCCAGCAGCACCATCAGTAAACCATATATTGCCTGAATGACACAGGCTGGAGTTGGCTGATGCATGAGTACGCACCAAAGCTTCACAATCCTTAATAAAAAAGACAAAAAATTTTTACCAAAAATTTTAAGGAAAATTTAGGACAGCGAGTGCTCTCTATATATTACCAGAATGATGCAGCCTGGAGTTGGCTGCAGCATGAGGAGACTATTGAAATGTGTGATTTTTTTATTTGAAATTTAAATAAAAATTTGTGTCCCGGACCCCGCCGTGTGGGTACAAAGGACCTAATCTCACAAGCACCCACAGGGCTCATGTTGCCGTAAGAAGTAGGCTTAACGTCTCCATAGCCCTGACCAGCCATTTTTGGTTTTTGTACCTTTGTTTAAGAACAAGCGCATATCCAAGAGTCCAGAAGACTCTATAATGCAGGACGGTGGACCACCAAAAGACTTTCTTCTATAAAATAAGTTTTTTATGAAATAAAGAAGCAGAGTTCACCCTCTGCGTATTTTTTTTTTAAATTTTACTTAAAAAATCGCATGCAACAATCGTTCAATGGTGTAATTGTTAATACTGTGGAAAATTCAAGTTTATTACTGTGATAATTATCAGAAAATTTTAAAAAAACACTACCCAAGAGTGTTTAATAACCCCATTCATTGCACCATAAATATTGAAATTTAAATTAAGCATGTATGTATGTATTTAAAAAATCCTAAAATTAAAGGCCTAAGCCCAGAAGCATCTTGAAGTCAAGTAGTTCCTGAAAGACACTGGAGCAGTCAGGAGTAGGCATCAGCAGTACCCAAGAGGCTTTAATAACCCCTTACATTGCACGATCACTCGCGAGATCAAGCAATAACAGGTGTGTTATGCCCTCAGATGTCCAGGGCTGCATGCGCGCTACACTGAACGGACCAGCGTGTGTCTATCTTTCACCGACAGGTGCGGGTAACCCGCTGAACCCCCTTCGCGATAGGGATCAGGGATTGCAATTATTTGCCAGGAAAGAAGAATCACAACTAAGCGCCGGTCATAAGCTCGGGTTCATTAAGTCCCTGCCCTTCGTACACACCGCATGTCTCTACTACCGATTGGATGGTTTAGTGAGGTCCTCAGATCGGCCCCGGCGGGGTAGGAGAAGGCCCTAGCAGAGCGCCAAGAATTTAAAGATCATTGTTGAAATTAGCATTAAGCATGTATTAGCTACTGCTATACTTCCAAAAATTTAAGGCCCAAGGCCTGAGGCATCAGGGAGGCAATTATTTCCTGAAAGACACAGAATGAGTCAGGAGCAGTCAGAAGCAGTACCCAAGAGGATTTCATAACCAACCCCTTACATTTAAAGATCAATGTTGAAATTTGCATTAAGCATGTATTTAGCTACTTCAAAACCTCCAAAAATTGAAGGCCCAAGGCCTGAGGCATCAGGGAGGCAAGTAGTTCCCGAAAGACACAGAATGAGTCAGGAGCAGTCATTCGCAGTACCCAAGAGGGTTTCATAACCATCCTCTTACATTTAAAGATCAATGTTTAAATTTGCATTAAGCATGTATTTAGCTACTGCTAAACATCCAAAAATTGAAGGCCCAAGGCCTGAGGGCAGGAAGGCAAGTAGTTCCTGAAAGACACAGAATGAGTATGGAGCAGGCATTCGCAGTACCCAAGAGGGTTTCATAACCCCTTACATTTAAAGATCAATGTTGACATTTGCATTAAGCATATATTTAGCTACTGCTAAACATCCAAAAATTAAAGGCCCAAGGCCAGAAGCATCAGTGAGGCAAGTTGTTCCTGAAAGACACAGGATGAGCCAGGCGCAGGCAATCGCAGTACCCAAGAGGGTTTCATAACCCCTTACATTTAAAGATCAATGTTGAAATATTCATTAAGCATGTATTTAGCTACTGCTAAACATCCAAAAATTGAAGGCCCAAGGCCCGAAGCAAGGCTTGATGTAGCTGCGCATGCGCAGCGAAACGCGTTGCATCTAATAAATCCATTGATTTTATCTGGCTCGCTGATGGTTCCTCTCTGCACCGGACTAACTCCTGAATTTACGGTCATCCTGTTTTGATTCTACTTCTACCCAGGAGGGCTGCAGTGGACCTACACATATATTCATTCCACACTTTACCTTGTTGTGTGCGGGCGCACAACCATCTCTGGTAAGCGGCTTGGGAATTACCATCCCCTTCCCCCAATAACAAGATTTGCTGATCCTGCACATGAGGCGCCTTCCTCCCTCTCTCTAGAAGCATCAGTGAGGCAAGTAGTTCCTGAAAGACGCAGGATGAGCCAGGAGCAGGCAATCGCAGTACCAAAGAGGGTTTCACAACCCTAATTGATAACCCAAGAGGGTTTCTTAACCAACCATAATTGGGAAATGTTGGTGTAGCAGCATGGTCAATCTATTCGGAGGCATCTGGCATTGGTGGCTGGAAATCCTGGCTGATCCATCCCTGATTCCTCTTGACAAACGTCAGTCTCTCCACATTTTTGGTGGACAGACGAGTTCGCCTTGCGGTGACTATGGCCCCGGCCACACTAAACACCCGCTCTGATGACACACTACTGGCGGGGCAGGACAGCTTTTCCAGGGCAAACTCTGCTAGTTGTGGCCATAAATCAAGTTTGGCTGCCCAGAAGTCCAGCGGATCTTCAAGGGTTGTTGGCATGGCCATGTCAAGGTATGCCAGAACCTGCTGGTTCAGGTCCTGCTCCATGTCTACCTGCTGCTGATGAGTTGCTTCACTATGCGGGTGAAGAAAGCTACTCATCAGTGACTGTAGACTCAGGCTGCTGCTGATTGAGCTGGTACTGCTCCTCCTACCCCTCCCCTCCCCAGCAGCCATGGCAGTGGAAGGTGAGCGCAGAGGGCCCCCCCGAGTCAGACCTGCGAGTGGATGGACCATGTGGCCGATAGGCATCAGCAAACTGACTATGTAGAATCTCTCTGTAGTAGGTCAGTTTTTCCTCCTTCTCAGTGGGTGTAAAAAAGGCCCCCATTTTGGGATGGTAGCGAGGGTCTAATAAGGTGGAGATCCAGAAGTCATCCCGCTGACGAATTTTGACAATTCGGGGGTCACTACGCAAGCAACTGAGCATGCATTGTGCCATTTGTGCCAGTGACTCGGAGGGACTACCTGCCTCCATCTCCACTTCATACTGCCACGGTGTGTCTGGGTCCTCTGTCTCAACTTCCTCATAACCCTCCAGCTCCTCTGGCTGCTCCTGCTCCTCCTCTCCTGTCCGAAGACTAGAAACACCGGCCATCTCATCCAACCTAAACTGTGCTCTGCTCTGCCCCTCATCCTCCACCTCCTCCAGTTCAGCCCCCACAGGGCTCATGTAGCCTTGAGATGTAGGTGCAACGTCTCCATTGCCGTGACCAGCCATGTTGTACAACAATCATTTGTTGTAGGAAATGTAGGAGTGGAATTATGTCATTCATGGCGTAATCCAGGCCACTTACAAATAATGTGGCTTCCTCAAAGGGCCTCAGCAAACCGCAGGTGTCACGTATGAGCTGCCACTGGTTCACATTGAAGTTACACAGGGGAGTACTCCTATCTGCTTGGTTCATCAAGAAATCGGTGATGGCTTTTCTTTGTTCGTACAGTCTGTCCAACATATGGAGGGTGGAATTCCAACGTGTGGCAACTTCACAAATAAGACTATGTTGTGGGATACCGTTCTAACGCTGCAGCTCAAGGAAGGTGTGCTTGGCGGTGTATGAGTGGCTGAAGTGCATGCACAGTTTCCTTGCCATTTTCAGGATGTTTTGCAAATGGGGTGAAGACTTGAGGAAGTGCTTGACAACCAGATTCCACACGTGTGCCATGCAGGGCGCATGTTTCACACTTCCTTGTCGCATCGCGGACACGATGTTCTTCCAGTTGACGGTCACCATGGTTCCCATTTCCAGATTTCGTGGAGTAAGCCATACTCGGATTTCTTTAAGAATGAACTTTAGCAGTTCCTCCCGTGTGACTCTGTTCACAAAGGCAAACCATGTGAAGAACAGCTTGACACCGTCGTGCCCTATACACATGGTACGATGAAGGGCCACCGAGATTTGGACATGCAGTGGAGGCCGAGGACACGGTGGAGGTTGAGGAGGCGGCGACGCACACTGTAACAGGACCAACTGCCTGTGAGCGAGAACGGTGAGGAGGAAGCGGTGTGACCTGTCCAAGTTTCTGTTGTGGCTGTGCAGGAACCACATTTACCCAGTGAGCCGTAAAACACAAGTATTGTCCCTGCCCGTAGTTACAGCTCCACACGATGGGTTGCTGGGGGAGACACGACCGCTGGCTGATAACAGGAGCTCAGGCCTCTCTCTGCGACTCCTGCTGCCACTCGTCCCAAGTCTGCTTCCAACTCTGCCTGAAGTATTTAAGCCTCTGCCACTCCTCTGTGCACGTCCTGGCACTTCTCTGCCTGACATACTTAATGTGTTTAGGAGGGTATTAAAATACGCTACACTACTCTTTAAACAGTATTTGTCTAGAACAGCAGCAGGTGATTACTTATGGCTGTCCTTGAACAGTATGTAGGCTTTTGACAGATTAACAGGTACTAAATGGTACAATACTTGGATGTACCTATGCGGTATGCACTGATGAGGGCAGTAATATGCCTAACTATTAGCAGAAAAAACTCTGTATTTTTGTAAAACACCAGCCGGTGTATACTATTGTTTGGACTTTGACGGTTTAGAGCACCTTGACAGATTAACGGGTACTAAATGGTACAATACTTGGATGTACCTATGCAGTATGCACTGATGAGGGCAGTAATATGCCTAACTATTAGCAGAAAAAACTCTGTATTTTTGTAAAACACCAGCCGGTGGATACTATTGTTTGGACTTTGACGGTATGGAGCACCTTGACAGCTTAACAGGTACTAAATGGTACAATACTTGCATGTACCTATGCGGTATGCACTGATGAGGGCAGGTATATATGCGTTACTATTCTATACTATATAGAAGATACTATTAAAAAATAAAAAAACAGTCGGTGAATAGTATTGTTTGTTATGTAGCCAGCCCCTTGACAGATTAACAGGTACAAAATGGTACAAATGCACTACAGTCCACTGAACAATCACATATTTCTGAACAGCAGCAGGACCCAACAGTGCAGCACCACAAAAAAAAATCCAGGGATTAAACCTTAAATTGCAGTCTGTCACACAATTCTGAGCAGCAGAAGATTTGTGAAGCAAACAAAAATAAACTCAATTGGGCTGAAAAATTAGGAGATAAGATGCTTCAGAAAGTTCAGGCAGCTTGGAGATCTGTATGAGGCAGCTGACAGCTATCTGCCCCTCTCTACTGCAATGCTCAATAACGTGAATAGGAGGTTTAGCTATCAGTGATCCTTCTCAGTGTTACAGCAAAGCACTCTGCACTCCTGCCTTTCCCTAATGCTGATGTGACTAGCAGTTGCAGTGTAACGCTGTGGTATGAGCTATTCACACACACACGCAGTCCCATCCTCTCCATCTGAGTGCATAGATTAAATGAAGAGAGGCAAGATGGCCGCCGATTATATAGGGGCTGCGACATCACAGGGGTCAGTGAACACTGATAGGCTGCATCTCACATGTGATTCAGGTTCAGCCCGCCTACCTTCTTTCTCGCCACTGTTTCCCGCCCTCCCATAATCCCCTGCCCCATGTACTCACATGTGGATCCGCAATCTTAGGTCTCCAATAGCCTGGAACGCTGTAAAATGGAGTTTAATGAAGCGATTCGCTCGATAGAATCGCGGTGATATTCGTATTCGTTGCGAATCAATTTTTTCATGAAATTCGTAACAAATTCGGGTTCGTCAACTTCGATTCGCTCATCTCTAATCATAAGCATCTACCAAAACCTCCAGGCCGCCCCATCATCTCGGGCATACATTTCCTAACCTCCAACTTATCACAGTACATCGATTTTCATCTCCAAAAATATGTCAATAAACTACCATCTTATACTCATAACACTAGCGATTTCATATCCTCTATATCTGACCTTGAATGGCAAAATCATTATTCTTTTCTAACCATGGACATATCATACCTTTATACAATTATCCAACACGACTTAGGCATTGTAGCAGTATCACACTATCTACATTCTGACCAGCAAATGCCTGAACCACAATGTCAATTTCTTTTGGATGCAATAAAATTCATCTAGAACACAATTTTTTTTTAAATTTAAAGGGGTTGTGCGCTGCCTTGCCTTTCGGAGCTCCGCACGCAGCGTCCGGAAGTTCATTACTCCGAACGCTGTGTGCGGGCTTCCGTGTTCGCGGCCCCCTCGTGACATCACGCCCGCCCCCTCTACCAAATTCTATGGGAATTGGGCGTGACAGCGGTCGCGCCCCCTTCCCATAAGCTTTCGTTGAGGGGGCGGGCATGATGTCACGCCCGGCGGCTGCGAACACGGAAACCCGCACACAGCGTTCGGAGTAATGGCAGAGCTCCGAAAGGCAGGGCAGCGCGCAATCCCTTAAATGGCAAGATCTACCGGCATCACTGTGAGACGGTGATGGGGATGCGGTGCTCACCAGGTTTTTTTTTACTTATTTATGGGCGCATTTGAAGAGCAACTGGTGTTCCGCGATCCCCTATTTTATCACTGCATCTCGTACAGGAGGTACATTGATGATATATTCAACGTTTGGGACAGTGACACAAGTGACCTTAAGAACTTTGTATCCTCCCTTAACAACAACACCTGGAATGTGCACTTCACCCAAAATCATTTAAAAAACCACGTGGAATTCTTGGAAGTAATAGTATCTCATAACACAGACATGAAAATCAAAACAAAAACCTTCTTTAAAACAGTGGATGGGATTATCTATTTAGATTACTCTAGCTGCCATTTTGATAAATGGATCCAGAATGTCCCATATGGACAATACAAGCGGATACGCCTTAATTGCACATCAGCAAAAGACTTTCAAGATCAGAGTTAAATACTGGATGCGAGATTCAGGGCAAAGGGCTATCTCAAATCACTCATCAGAAACAGCAAACTAAAAGCCAGTCAACTAGACTAGAAAACTTGCCTATAGCCTAAAGTAAGGAAACAAGAAGAACCTGGATCAGAAAATAAACTGTACTCCTACAATTTCCTAACCATATACTCTACAGATCATAAAGCCGTCAAACAAATATTACAGGAACACTGGAATATTCTCCTGATGGACCCTTTCCTGAAAGATGTATTACCACCCGACCCCAAATCACTTTCGGAAAAAATAAATCCCTAATGAACATTCTTGCCCCCAGCAAGCTGAAAACATCTATAAAAAACACCTTTTTAGATGAAGGAATAACAGATCCATTCAAGTGTGGCACTTCAAACTGTAAATACTGCATAAGTATAAGAAACCGCTGTAAGGAGTTCAAGTCCAAAACCACTGGAGAAATTCACCAGATCAAAACCTTGTTGACCTGCAAATCCTCTTATGTAATATACCTACTAGAGTGTTCCTGTGGTACCCTGTAGGTGGGACGAACAATCCAGACCCTAAGCGCAAGATTAACCCCTTGGCGACGGAGCCCATTATAACCCTAAGGACGGGAGCATTTTTTGCAATTCTGACCAGTCACTTTAAGCATTAATAACTCTGGGATGCTTTTACTTTTCATTCTTATTCAGAGATTGTTTTTTCATGACATATTCTACTTCATGTGGTAAATTTTTGTCGATGCTTGCATCATTTCTTGTTGCATTTTTCTAACTTTGAAGCTCTCTGCTTGTAATGAAAACAGACATTCCAAATAAATTATATATTAATTCACATATACAATATGTCTAATTTATATTTTCATCATAAAGTTGACATGTTTTTACTTTTGGAAAACATCAGAAGGCTTCAAAGTTCAGACTATAATTCAGTTGCATATGGTTCATACATGTTTTTTTTTTTTTTTTTTTTTTTAACAGCCACAAGATACATATTATACACTAAACAAAGAAATAATAACAAAAATGCGGTCTCTTCACACAGTAAACTTCATCTTTACTTTCTGAATTCACTCCACTTAGACTGTGCCATTGATGGCTTAACGTGTCACTTTTAAAGTAAGCGGGACATAGGGATTCTTTGGAGCTGTGTCTACATGACAACCTTAACTGCAAAAATAATAGTGTCCCCTTCTTCTCCACAGTGTGGGAATAGGACAGTCTTGCGGGATCATCGCATATCCCTCTCGTCCCATCTGAAATGGGATACAGTAGATAAAGCCAAAGAGGAAAAGCCAAAAAGATAAATTTGGAGAGACGCCTTTAGATCGTGCAGAGTAAGATGGTGGCTTTTATATTTTTGTGTTTTTTGTATCACTTTTTTAATGGACAAAGATAGAGTCCCTTTACACCCGCGTACACTGCTTTGTCCTTCCACTGTGCCGCATAAACCACTTGGCCCTATAAGGTAGACTAGTGCCCTTATTATGTATGGAATGGTTATTTGGGAACTTTTATTTGGAACTTATAACTGGGCTCTTTTTGGTAAGGTTATTTGTACACTGTATGACCAGCACAACTTGGGGAGTTGCCAACATAAAATATCACACAGGTCACTATTCAATGTAAGGCACAACTGGATTGTCTTAAGGGGGTACTCTGATGCTAAAAAATTACTCACTAATCTATGGCCGTTGCTTAGAAATTAATGCACCCTTTTAATTTTCACATGTTTATGTGTTGGCCAGCATCTACCCCTTTTCAAATGCCGAATTCCCCCCTGCCTGAAGTTCAGACGTTTCCTACCATTGTTTTTGCTGTCTTCGGCATGGGCCTCATTTTCTGACTGATACAGTCAGGATCAGACTGATCGGCTGGTCTGTTCGGATGTGACACGGCCGATGAAAGGGTCAGTCCCAGATGCCCAGGCAGGTGAGCGCTGTTTTCAGCTGTATGCACAGCTTCTGTCCCTATGCAGTGCAGGCGCCGATGACATCACTTATCGGCACCTGCACTATGAAGTGAGAAGAACGCAGCCTGGCAATTGTGTGGAGAATATCATTGCATGGGACAGTTGAGTATCTCTTTTGGTTATTACTTTTTTTATTTAAACCTGGCACAAGGGAGGGGGGTCTATCTACCTAGATACCTGGCTACCTAACTACCTTCATACTTGGTTTGCATACCCGGCTTACATACCTTGCAGCCTAACTACCTACCTGCATACCTGGATAACTACCTATATACCTGTAGAGAATAAAAAGCAGTTGCAGCACTCAAAATAGGTGAAAAAATTGGTGTTAGCTACCACTTTTTGTTCTCTACATTTGGGGACCAGAGACCAAGGTCCATTTTGGCTGCTTGCAGCAGGAATTTACTGCATGGTGTGCTGCCCTCCGCTATTCTTTTTCTACCTATATACCTGCCTACCTAACTACATACCTAGCTACCTAACTACATACCTGGCTACCTAACTGCCTGGCTACATAACTACATACTTACATATCTGGCTACATAACTACCTAACTGCCTACTTACCTGGCTATCTGACTACTTACTTGGCTACCTACCTACATACCTTGATACCTAAATACCTACCTGCATACCTGACTGCCTGACTACCAACTAACATAACGAGCTACAGAAGTATCTACCTTCCCACCTGCCTACATAACTACCTAGCTAGCTACCTACCTTCATCCCTGGCTACCTACCTACCTGGCTAGTTACCTACCTACATATCTGTCTACCTAACTACATAGGAAGCTACTTACCTGGCTACCTACCCACCTGCCCTTTTCTGTGCAGGACACCAAGGAGGGCATTATTACAGTTCGGGGCCTATAGCTCTAAAAACAGCTCTAAAGACAATAATAACCCCCGCCCATTCCCCCAGCATTTTTTTTGTATGTGTCTACCGCCACATAACTTCTCTAATAATAACTACAGTGGACACTCTATAAGCGCTACATTATTCCATTTGAAAGCATTTCTCCATTTATACTATATATCAAGTAGAAGCTTTTCTTGTACATTTCCCTCCGCACTATGTAAGTATATGCAAATGATGAATGAATATTTTTTATTCTTCTCATTGAAAAACAGCAATTTAATTAATATTACATTTAAATAATTGATTTTCTGAGTGGGCTAGGTTCAAATCCATGTTCAGCCCTTGAAGCTGATGGATGCTTTAAAGGACTTTTTGATATATAGAATGTAGGGGCTAAATTGAAACATAAATGAATTTTAAGGAACCAAGCAGCAGAGATGTAAAAGAGGTTTCATTAAAACAGAACGTCCATTGCTATAAACTGAGGAATTAATCTTCTGCGTAGGCCAAGCCTGGTATAAGGGACCATTGAAATATTGATTGTTCACAAGTCTACTGTACAATTTATTACAGACCGAATATTAACATATTTACAGGACTGTAAAGGTTAACTACAAAAAATTTTGCCTTACGTAAGATGTCCCCAGAGCTCTAGGATTATGTACGCTTCAATTTACCACTGGGTTCTGCTGCTTCACTGAACTCTAAATTAGCTATGTGCAGGATCTTTTCCTCTCCCTCCCTCGCCTGACCTTTAAATAATTACATAAGTCGGAAAGGACTATGGCTTTTTTTTTTCTTCTTTGCATTGGTTATCTATGGGAGGTTGCTACATCTGTAAAAACCTGGACAAGCGATTCATCATTCTTAACTCATTCATTGCTGGGTGCCATCATTTCCCTTAGCTTGCATTTTTTTCGGGACAGCATATTTACATGGCACTTGGCCATAGGAGTGTGATGTTTCTGCTGAATCGACATCTTTATAGGTTAAAGACTATGAAAAGAAGCATCCTCATGTGGAAAATAATGGGGTTCTAGCATGATATATCATGAATTTAAATTATGGAGTGGCGTTAGTAAGATGGTTTTTACAACCTTTGCTTTGTGTGAGATGGTCTGAATGCATTAACGTTTAGCATTTATAATGTAGCACATGAATATTCTTGGTGGCAGGGGCTGAGTCCGTTTCCCACTCACTATGCTTGTGATATTTTAGTAATGTCTTACTCTATAGGAAACCGTTCTCCATGGTAGAAAATAGTGCTGTTAAATCCCAAGCATATTAGAATCTGGAGAAAAGAAAATTGCTTAGGATTGAACTTGTTTAATGAACTAGTGTTACTTGCAGATGTGTGACATGAAGTAGAAGAAAGAAAATGTAAAACTCTTTTATGAAAGTCATATTCTATCAGTTATAACTGACATATAAGGGGTATATCTGCTTATATACATTATTAAAGCAGTGTATAAGAGTCAATGTATAAGAGTCAACCAAATGGGGACCACAGTACCTTTAAAGAGGTTGTCCAGTTGTAAAAAATGTTTTAGCCATTTTAACCCCTGGACAATATCAGACATAGTATGGCTGCTTGGCACTTAATGCACCATGTGGAACAAGTAATTCAGTGTAGTGAGTCTATAGCGCGAGCCACTAGTAAGTCACAGTTGCTGGTGGGTTTAGGGCATTAATCGGCCCCTCTGAAATAGGATTATAGGGGTATGATACATTAAGATGGTGGCTGAAGGTCTGCTTACCTCTGTGTACTCGATTGTCACTCTTCTTGTACACTTTGCCTCAGACAGGCTGTAGAAACAGAGGGTTGATATCACTGATCAATGCTATGCTATGGAATAGCATTGAACAGTGAAAGCAATCGAATGCTAGCTTATAATAGTGCCCTATGGGGACTTGATTTATAGCTGGTATGTGAGCCACACACAGTGATTGACCGTCATGACCAAATGTATAGGTCAATAATGTGATCGCTGCATTTATCTGCCCAGTCGGCCCCTCTGCAGTCACAATGACTACTGGGGTTTGATTGTTTTCCCTGGCACTCAAAGGTCTCCTGACATAGTCAATGCTGGCCACAGGCATCTGCTAATAGAGACTGTATCAGGCAGACTCTACTAGCAGAGCACTGATTACACTGAGCAATGCTATGAACTAGCATATAATTGTATAGTATTAGTAATCCATTGATTGCTTAGGACCCCATAGTTAAAAGTGTGAATAAAATATTAAAAAAATAATAATATTTAAATCACCCCCTTTTTAATTGTGGGGCAAATTTTTTCAATTCCACATTTTTGCTAATTTTGGGGGTGTTATTGCTTTGCAGTGCACTTTTTAGTAAGGTGCAATAGATATAGTGTTATGCACAGCCCCAGTAGTAGTCCCGCTTCAAAAACACACAACACTTATGGACACTTAGCCCATACACAACCCACCGGGGTGCTCAATCCAGAAAATAAGCAATTCTTTCAGCCTGCACTTTTTTTTGTAAACTGACGGGTTATCTTTCTTCTGTAGGCCAATACAATTACAACAATGCCTAACTTATATAGATTTTGTTTTATTTTACTACTTAAAAAAAGATAAGTATGCTAAAAAGGTACTCCGTCCTTAGACATCTTATCCCCTATCCCCGCCGCTGGGGACCCTTGCGATCTCCCTGCTGCACCCGGCGTTCGTTTAGAGCGTTGTAACACCATGGTCACGCCTTGATCATGACGTCACGACCATGCCCCCTCAATGCAAATCTATGGGAGGGGGCAAGTCTATGGGCGGGACCCCCACGATCAGACATCTTATCCTCTATCCTTTGGATAGGGTATAAGATGTCTAGAGGCGGAGTACCCCTTTAAAATTGTAACATAGTAACATCTCTAGAAGTCATTTACAAATCTGTTTAACTTTTTGCCACTAGTTGATTTAAAAAAAAAAATTTTTCCAACGGAGTACCCCTTTCATTATTGTCCAACAATGAGTAAAACCATACAACAAAAGTTTTAAAAAAGGGTTAAAAAGTTGTAAATTATACATTTTCCATATTTATCAGCAAATGTTATTGAGGCATTACTGGTCTATGTAAAATATATGTAGAGTGATTGTACTTTATCATTAGGTATTTACCGGCTTGTTTAGATGTAATTTTACCCTGATATATATTGGAAATACTTCTGACAACTCCATGACAGATATCCACTTCTAATCGGTGTCTATCTCTGTTAGACCTTGTGAGTTGTGATGACCTCTCTAGCTGACATGAGAAAAGCTTTGTTCCAGTTTACAGCTTATAAATTATGTAGGCAGCAGTAAATTTTGCTATTTGGCTCATATACCCGGAATCGTTCATCACTGACATAGACAGTAGTTATCTCCTTTGTGTTTTTTTAACCTACAGAACACAGTGTATAGTTTTGCATATCACAAATTGGAATGTGTCTCCTTATGTACCCTGAATTTAATTTGCCTGTATTTTCAAGGAGGTTAAATAGATATTCAAAAGAATAATATATCCCTTTGCGTCATATTAGTGATATCATCCAAATTATACATAAATGTTTTACGGCTCTTGCCTACCTGTATAATATGCATAGGTGTATTGAGTTACAATGATGGGTGACTGGTGAGAAATAAAAGAGAACATGACATTGAGTCCATTAGATTTCACTGACCATGGACACAAGTTCAATTGCACTTTTAGATAAACATTACATAACTTTGCCTACCTGTTTAGCTCTGCATTTTAGTTTTAGATACAGTAAAATACCAGTGGATGCTGATGTATTTCATTTGAATGTCAGACCAATAGCTTGCAAAGAAATGTTGACATTACATTCTTTACCTTTTAAAATGCATGACTTAACTGGAGAGGATGATGGAATCAATCTGACCCACCTGAGGACACTGTGGTGGGCCCATTGTCTACATTAGAGCTCAGCGAGCTTTCCAATAGCTTTGCTGGCCAAACTTTTGGAAAGTGTTAGGATCGAGGCGAACAGGTTCATGGCAAACTGGCAGTGAAAGGGTTAAGTTATGCTGCTGCATAGCACAACTAAACCATTTTGTCACAGTAAACCAGTGAATCTGCTGGTGTACTGTAGCATCTTGTTAGGCTGAGTGCTATGGATGGGCCCAGCTAAGAAGGAGTTAATAAGTGCTGCTTAGCAGTGCTAGTTAACTCCTTGGGTGGAAGAGGAGTGTATAAAGTATACAGCCATGTATATAGTATATGTATACAGTGAAGAGAGTGATATTTATCATTTCGTAAGGGCCACTTTTTTGTAGCCACACCTCTAGCAATGATGTCACGAGTGTCAAAGTTACGCAACTCAGCCCCGACATTGCCAGACCATCAAACCCTCTGAAGTTCAGATCAAATCTGGGTTCAGGGGGCTCAGCTTGCTCCAGTCTAGTCTACATCATACAGTAAATGGCCACTATGGTAGTTTTATTTGCCCTTTTGCAATTGTAGGTAAAGTACAGCACAAAATCAAGATAGCAATTTTGTTATGGATCACTTTTGGTTTAAGTCCACATTAGAATGAAAAAATTAAGTGATGTGAGCAGCTTTATAGAGTCCTGATCACCAGTGCTAAACTGGCAGGGGACAGTCGAGCAAATTATAGCTCAATAGAACCCTGGTGCTCCAACTTCTATACTAGAATGTACAAATCATAAATGTAGTATGAAAAAGAGTGAAACTATTGGATTATTGAGCAGTCAACTGACTGTTCTGGCTGGCGCAGATGGCGTAATGGTACGGAATACATTTTTGTCAACCCTGTGATATCTGATACAATTAAGGAAAAAAAGTACTTGCTGATCTAGTACATTTGCCCACTGACAAAGTTGATCATATCTATAATTTGAAAAGTAGATTTACTTCAAAAGTGAGAGAAAGAATAAGAACAAAAATCCCCCAAAAACGTAATTTGATCCCCTAATAATCAGCAACATATCTGGTTCCCAAGTGGTAACAAGATGGAATTAGGAGCACTCTTCACAGGGGCACCCAATTATTTAGATGGTTGCTGACAAACTCCATATAGGATGTCCTTTTGCCTGGGTGCAAGACTTTTTATTTTCTCTGGCTGAGTTGTGATTTTTCAAAAGTTTTTTTTAATGGCATGGACAATATAGCAGTCCTTGATTGTCATGCTGATAATTTGTTTCTTTATATGAGATATGTCAGAAATGTATTGAGCAGTGGGATGTCCATTGCCACAAATAAATCTTAGACCATTTTCTATGTACAGTGCATTCTGATTATATTTTTTTCACATTTTGGTCTGTTGCAGACTTTTTGTTAAAATAAATAAATAAAAAAAATCAAGTTTTTCCCCATTATTCTGAACTCAATACTCCATAATGACAAAGTGAAAACACCTGTGGTAATTTCAGGTGATTGGACATGATTTGGTAAGTCACAGTCCGGTCTATATAAGGTCTTACAGCTGACAATACATATCAGAGCAAAATCCAAGCCATGAGGGGGAATATATTGCTTGTGTTACAGTCCAAAGAATAAGAGTACTCTTCACTCATTTATTTCTGCATCATTTCACTGAAGGGATAATAACAGGATGTAGTATAGCAAATTATTATCCATTGCAAATATGTAGGAAACAGCAGCTCAGTAGCTGATGCAGAAGCACATGGCATCACTGAGACCTTAGATGTATGGATTTCTACCATGTCCAGAAACACAGTTATTGGGCTCCTTCCATACTGATCATAATCCTTTTTCTTGATATTAGTGTTGAGCAGCAAAGGCCATATTCGAATTTGCGAATATATGGACAAATATTCGTCATATATTCGCTAAATTTGCATATGTGTAATATTGGCGCTATATTTTCGCATATGCAAAAATTTGCGTATGCGAAAATTTGCATATTCAAAAATTAGCATCTGCAAAAATTCGCATGTGCCAAAATTAGCTTATGCTAATTTTCGCATATGCGAAAATTCGCAAGCCATTCTCACACAGTAGTATTAGAGCCTTCTTTACACCACACAAGCTGGAAGCGGTGAGAGGGGTGATCACTGTGATGTGTACTGTAAAAAAAAAAAAAAAAGAATATTCATAATTACGAATATATAGTGCTATATTCGCGAATATTCGCAAATTCTCGAATATGCGATATTCACGAATAAAATTTGCATTGCGAATATTCGCGAGCAACACTACTTGATATAAGGAAATTAGATGGTAACTCCAGTCAGGCATATACAAGTGTTCATAAGTCTTTCACATAACTAAACTCCCAGCATGACTTGACATCCAGAGTTGTTTTGCAGCAGCTGAAGAGCCATGAATTGGAGACCATTTGTAAAGAAGCATTATTCTACTTTATGCATTAATGAAAGCAGAGTAAATATGCAGTGTGCCCCCATCAATGTATTGTGCTTCCTGGGAGGCACAGTCACCAGTTAGCCTTTACTGCTGATGCTGTGAGCCGTGCTCCCCCCCACTGTCATGCTTACTCCCCTTCAGCTGTTTATGGCTCTGACTCTTCAAGGGCCATCACTTGTACCTAAATCCTTCCTCTACCAATCTTTTTCTATTAGCTAGTATAGCAGACATTTCTACCTTCATGTAAACGTGTTTTGTTCTTGTGTATCCTGTTTCATTACTGTGTAAGACCCCGCTTGCTTCCTTACACTGTTTCTGCTGCTGTTCTGTATCCTGCTGTATACTGATATCTGACCTTGGTTTGACCTTGACCACTAAACCTGTACTGCCCACCCTGACCTGTTGCCTGATCCTCAACCATAAGTATATCCTGTTAGCTCCAGACCAATTCTTGTCCTCAGACTCCTCTCTGTCTAAGTCTTTGGTACTTCACACTGGTGACTCTTGACACACAAGTCTTCCACCTATACTTATATCACTCCTTGAGGTAGCAAGCTGATGGTCTTCTGCAGCGAAGACCAGATCACTGTCTAGGGGTTAAAGATTGAAAATCAGTAGACTGCTTATAAAACAACCAATGGAGTGACTGCAGACCCAGCTGCAGCCTATTTTCCAAGTCTTCTTCTACAGACCTGAAAATGCATCTGTTTGCTGGTCAGCTCACACCTTGTAATATTCACTCTCCTACAAGTCTCTGTTTATCAATAGCAGTGTCTTACCATTGTTATAACTTTAATTTTGTATGTCTAAAAACAAAAGGAAGAGCAGAATTATTTATTTGGGACCTAATTTTCTGAACAAGAAAAATTTCCTTTGTGTTTCTTTTTAGTTAGCAACTAAAGAGTCAAACTGGTGATGTACAACAGCACCCCTCTTCCCTCCCTCTCCCAACTCTGTCCTGCACAATTGATGTACAAGATTTGTCTTCTTGCCCTATATTTCAATATGTCAAAGAAGAGGGAGGGGAAGAGAGGAAAAGCTGCTGCAGACTAGTACTACCAGTTTGACTTCACAGCCGCTAACAAAAAATAGGCAACTTTATGACTTACAAACAGAGATAAGCAAAACTAAAAGTACATTTAATTCCCTCAGCACCTATTTGACCCCCAAATGTTTTTGTAAATTGCTGTAAGCGTTCAATATTTTGTGCCATAATAAAATCAGACTTGAATTCAATGCATGAAAAAGTAGAAGGAAAGATTGTATTGAAACAATCCTGTAATACTGATTCATGGTTAGATTAATATGATTATTTTCTTGTTTTGCGTAGTCTGCAAACAAGGAAAACACAGAGTCACATTCTCAGTGGAAAGGAGTAGGATTAATTTGCTGACTAACAGACTTTGACAGATTTTACATCATGAAAACCTGACCAAGCTTTTAAGACTGGAAACTACAGAATGTTTACAAAGGAAGGAATATTTTGTCTACAATGAGAAAAACCTGTATATCGATTGTCAAATGGTACAATGTTACTAGATGTGTAATGTATTAAAAACATTGTTGAAAAGCATAATATGTATACAATTTGCATGTTACATAACATAATTAGTTTTAAAAAAAAGTAACTGAAACCAACATGCTTATTTCCTTTACTACTTTGTCTCCCTTAGGATTACCTATAGGCTTTTGTATTTATTTTATTCAAATCAAATTGTCATTAGATTAGTGTTGCTCATACATTGATATTTGTTGTTTTTTTATGGCCAACAAACCTCCATCACATCAAGGGGATAGCATGATGTGTTGTGATGTCCTAGACCTCAGCTTTAGGCAAACAATGGTAAAGCCTTCCAACAACAGTTTTTGTACAAGTTTAATGAGAGCTTCATCAAAATTAAATAACCTTTATATATAACTTTGCATTGTATCAGCGTTCTTTGCTGAGCACATATCCTGTTTCTCTTAGTTTTTCCTTCAGGCAGGAAGTCCATTGATTCTTGGCACACATTATGACTATTGTTCTACACATCACTTTGCAATGTCATACTCCCTACTCCTCAGCTCTTAGAGAAATGAGAGCGCTTCAGTGTGTGATTGTCCCTGATTGGCAGAGGCACACATACCTTCCTCATCTATATTCATTGCTTTTTTAACCATGTAACCTGCTCAGCTCTCTGAAGGCAGACTCTCCTCGCAATTCATACTGCAAATAAGTGCAGGGGCTCATGGTCTATGTAGTCTTCTGCACCTCTCAACTCCCTGAACAAACCAGGATGTACCGGGATTTTTAAAGACTGTTTATGAGGGCTAGGAAGTAAGGGTGGGACTAGCATCCCTCTATGCTCACTTCTATTCAGTCTATTGGGCTCCAGTCTAAAAACAGAAAGGAGGGGGATACAGAACAGCCTGCAGTGATTGGATGAAGGGACCCAGCACAACACAGCAGACTCAGGGCAGAAGTAAATGCATGGTGAGAAAGGATGGGCTCAGTGCTTGTTTTTGGCATGCCCCTTCCTGAGCAGTGGATGTCAGAATGTGTAAGCAGCAGAAAAGAGACAAATACAGAAGCTAGACATGTAAAGCATCTGTACGACCTAGAGAGTAACATATATAAGCATTATTTTTTTATGTGATATGACAGGTATGCTAAAACAAGTGTAACATTTAAAATAATAATACAGTAGAATCTTTCAATAGCAGACGCTCACAGGGAATAAAAAAGTGTCCACTATTGGGAGATGTCCCCTCTTGGGAAAAAAGGCTCAAGAATCTTTCTAAATGACAGAATACTGTTCTGTACCCACTCCAGAGTTTATTTACTAACAAAACACAATAAAAATCAAAATATAAATGAATAATTTTGCACTGTAATAAGGCTTTAAAAAAATCTTAACAGTATAATTAATTAGGAAAAGTAATGATTTATTACAGTACCGTATTTAAAAACAAACACAGTCATCGTACTATAATACTGTAACAACAAAATTGTTCTGCTTACTGTTAACAGGTAGCAAAAATAAATTTGCGTTAGCAAAACATTCATTTGAAAAAACAAATGAACATGACCTTTCTCTCATTACTGTACTAATAGTAATCAGTAGAGGTGAGCAAATTTTTCAAAAATTTGATTCGGCCGATTCGCCGAATTTTCCCGAAAAGTTAGTTTCGATCCAAATTTATTTGCGGCGAATCGATGTTAAAAAAGGCTATTTCTAGCCTACATACAGCCTCTATAGGGGTATAGAACACTTTGCTGTGTCCTAAAACGCATATGGAGTGTGCTGGGGTAGTGAAATAATACTGTTATTCAGAATAGCATGCAGATTACCGGCATCGCTCTTCACTGCCGCACAGCAGCACAGTGACAGAGCCTGGTGGTGGCATCAGTGTCAGGAGACCATATAGTGACTGAATGACATAGCGTGGACATGTTGGCAGCAAGAGGAGACCATTTAGTGGCTGAATGGCACAGCGTGGAGTTGGCTGATGCACTAGTACACTACACACCAGGGCTTCACAATCCCCCCCCCCCCCCCAAAAAAAAAAAAAAAACACAATATATGACATTTTTTACAAAGATTTCTCATTGGTAGCACCCGCTATCCAAAAATTTGAAATTAGCAGACCCATGCCCCACCTCTGCCGCATCAGTAACCCATATATGTCCTTAAGGACACAGCCTGGAGTTGGCTGATGCACCAGTACACACAAGGGCTTCACAATCCCCCCTCCAAAATCAACACAATGAGAAATTTTTGTCAAAGATTTCTCATTGGTTGCATCCGCTATCCAAAAATTTTAAAGTTCCAGAACCAGGCCCCACCCCTGTGGCATCAGTAACCCATATATTGCCTGCATGACACAGCCTGGAGTTGGCTGATGCAAGAGTACACACCAAGGCTTCACAATCCCCCCCCCCCCCCCCAAAAAAAAACCCAACACAATATATGACATTTTTGTCAAAGATTTCTCATTGGTAGCACCTGCTATCCAAAAATTGGAAATTTCCAGACCCAGGCCCCACCTCTGCGGCATCAGGAACCCATATATTGCCTGAAGGACACAGCCTGGAAATACCTTTGTGTAAGATCAAGCGCATATCCAACAGTTCACAAGACTCTATAATGCAGGACGGTGGACCACCCAAACACATTCTTCTCAAAAATAATAAACCACACAATGTTTGAAATTTTTTTACAAAAACGAATTCAATATGTGTGTAAGCACATCTGTCTCCAAAAGATCAGATCACCAAAGGACTTTGTTCGCCCAAAATGATGAAGCAGATTTAGTCCCTGTCCGTATTTTTTATTTATTTTTCTATTTTCATTAAAAAATCACATGCAACAAGCTTTCCGTTGTGTAACGATTAGCATTACTGATAAAATTATCAGTAAATAAATAAAAAAACACTATCCAAGAGTGTTTAATTACCCCATACATTGCACCAGGAGCAGTCAAGAGTAGGCCTCAGCAGTATCCAAGAGGCTTTAATAACCCCCTACCTTTGCACGATGAATTGCGAGATCAAGCAATACCAGGTGTGTTATGCCCTCTGATTTCCGAGGCAGCAGATGCGCTCCACTGAACGGATTAGCGTGTCTCTATCTTTCATCGACCGGTGCTGGTAACCCGCTAACTCCCGGAAAGGTAAGCTGCCACAAAGCAGGTGGTCTCCCCCGGGCACGTTTGGCTCCAGAATTTCCACTACTGCCACACCACGCTGACTGCCAACCGTGCTACCGCCCTGCTGACTCAAGAGCAACCTGCAACTCTCTTCTCCCGATGATGAACCCCTTTCTCCTGAGATCGAGCAATAACAGGTGTGTTATGCCCTCAGATGTCCGGGGCAGCAGGCGCGCTCCACTGAACGGATTAGGGTGTGTCCATCTTTTTTTGTAGCACCCGCAATCCAAAAATTGTAAATTCCCAGACCCAGGCCCCACCTCTGCGGCATCAGGAACCCATTTATTGTCTGAAGGACACAGCCTGAGTTGGCTGATGCACCAGTACACACAAAAATCAACAAAATTGTATACATTTTTTTTTTAATTTACAACTTTGTGTAAGCACAAGCGCATATCCAACATTTCAGAAGACTCTATAAGGCAGGACTTTGGACCACCCAAAGATTTTCTTCTCAAAAATAATGAACCACACAATTGTTGAATTTTTTTTAAAAAATTGAAATTCCTAGACCCAGGCCCCACCTCAGCTGCATCAGTAACCCATATATTGCCTAATGAACACAGACTAGTGTTGACTGATGCACGAGTAAACACTACACACCCATCACCCAGGCTTCACAATCCACCCCCAAAAAAATGCAAAATGTTATCGAAATTGTCTGACAAAATACCTTTTTTAAAAAAAACAAGCGCATATACAGTAGTTCAGAAGACTCTATAATGCAGTACGGTGGACCACCCAAAGACATTCTTCTCAAAAGTAATAAACCACAGAATGTTTGAAATTTGGTTAAAAAAATTATTACATGTGTGTAAGTGCATCTGTCTCCAAAAAATCAGATGGCAAAAGGATTGTAATCGCCAAAAATGATTAAGCAGAGTTAATCCCTCTCCATCTATTTTTTTTTTCATTAAAAAATCACACGCAACAAGTGTTCCGTTGTGTAACGGTTAGCATTCTGCAAAATTCAATTTTATTACTGATAAAATTACCAGTAAATTTAACAATAACACTACCCAAGAGTGTTTAATTACCCCATACATTGCACCAGGAGCAGTCAGGAGTAGGCCTCAGCAGTACCTAAGAGGCTTTAACCCCTTAAGGACCCAGCCCAAATATACCTTAAGGACCCGGCCATTTTTTGAACATCTGACCACTGTCACTTCAAGCATTAATAACTCTGGGATGCTTTTACCTTTCATTCTGATTCCGAGATTGCTTTTTCGTGACATATTCTACTTTATGTTAGTGGTAAAATTTTGTCGATACCTGCATAATTTCTTGGTGAAAAATTCCTAAATTTGATGAAAAAATTGAAAATTTTGCATTTTTTTTAACTTTGAAGCTCTCTGCTTATAAGGAAAATGGATATTCCAAATAAATTATACATTGATTCCCATATACAATATGTCTACTTTATGTTTGCATCATAAAGTTGAAATTTTTTTACTTTTGGAAGACATCAGAGGCTTCAAAATTCTGCAGCAATTTTCCAATTTTTAACAAAATTTTCAAAATCGGAATTTTTCAGGGACCAGTTCAATTTTGAAGTGGATTTGAAGGGCCCTCTTATTAGAAATACCCCACAAATTACCCCATTATAAAAACTACACCCCCCAACGTATTCAAAATGACATTCAGTAAGTGTGTTAACCCTTTAGGTGTTTCACAGGAATGGCAGCAAAGTGAAGGAGAAAATTCAAAATCTTAAATTTTTACACTGGCATGTTCTTTTAGACCCAATTTTAGAATTTTTACAATGGGTAAAAGTAGAGAAATCTTAATAAAATTTGTAAGCCAATTTCTGTCAAATAAGGAAATACCTCGTATGTCAAGTGTTCGGCGGGCGCAGTAGAGGGCTCAGAAGGGAAGGAGCGACAGTGGGATTTTGGAGAGTGAGTTTTTCTTTTTGTTAAAATCAGATGTGTAAATGATTTTTTTCCACTAAAATGCAGTAGTTACCCCAAATTTTACATTTTTACAAGGGGTGATAGGATAAAATGCCCCCCAAAATTTGTAACCCCATCTCTTCTGAGTATGGAAATACCCCATGTGTGGGCGTCAAGTGCTCTGCTGCCGCACTACAATGCTCAGAAGAGAAGGAGTCACATTTGAATTTTGGAAAGGAAATTTTGCTGAAATGGTTTTTGGGGGGCATGTCCCATTTAGGAAGCCCCTATGGTTCAAGGACAGCAAAAAAAGAAACCCCACATGGCATAATATTTTTGAAACTAACACCCCTCAAGGAACCTAACAAGAGTTATAGTGAGCCTTAACACAACACAGGTGTTTGACAACTTTTCGTTAAAGTTGGATGTGTAAATGATTTTTTTTTGTCACTATAATGCTGGTTTTTCACCAAATTTTACATTTTTACAAGGGGTAATAGTAGAAAATGCCCCCCCAAATTTTTAACCCCATCTCTTCTGAGTTTGAAAATACCCCATGTGTGGGGGTCAAGTGCTCTGCAGGCACACTACAATGCTCAGAAGAGAAGGAGTCACATTTGGCTTTTGGAAAGCACATTTTGCTGAAAAGTTGTTTGTTTGTTTTTTTTTTGGGGGGGGGGCATGTCCCATTTAGGAAGCCCCTATGGTGCCAGAACAGCAAAAAAAAACACATGACCTAATATTTTGGAAACTACACCCCTCAATAAACGTAGCAAGGGGTCCGCTGAGCCTTAATACCCTACAGGTGTTTGACGACTTTGGATATGTATATGAATATTTTATTTTTATTTTTTTACTAAAATGCTGTTTTTTCCCAAAATTTTTAATATTTACAAGGGGTAATAGTAGAAAATGCCTCCCAAAATTTGTAACCCCATCTCTTCTGAGTATGGAAGTACATCTTGTGGGGACGTCAAATGCACTTTGGGCGCACTACAATGCTCAGAAGAGAAGGAGTCACCGTTGCAAATGTTGCTGAAATGAGGGCATTTAGGAAGCCCCTATGATGCCATTACAGCAAAAAAAAAAAAAAAAAAAAAAACATGGCCTACCATTTTGGAAACCACACACCCCTCAAGGAACATAACAAGGGGTACAGTGAGTCTTAACACCCCACAGGTGTTTGATAAATATTCATGAATTGGGATGTGAAAATGAAAAATTAGATTTTTTTTTTTTACACTAAAATGCTGGGGTTACCCCAAATTTTTCATTTTCACAAGTGGTAAAAGGAGAAAATGTCATTGTAAATCTGTAAATACATTTCTTTGGAGTAAGGACATACCTCATGTCTGGGCGTAAACAGCTTGCACACCGGTCTCAGAGGTGCCGGAGATCAGTCCGGGTCCTTGAGCTTTGGCTTTCTCCTATGGAGCCAGAACAGTGGGACCCCCCATCAAGGGGCATTACATGGGGTAAATAACTGGGGACACTAAATAACTAAAATGGTGTACAGTGGGACATAAAATTATAAAACAGATTATGTTCCCACAATGATGACCCAGAGCATAGCCAAAACAAAAAAATATGCCCGACCCAAACCCTATGCTCTGAATCATCATTCTTGGAATGTGATGTGTGTGGCCATCCCTAACCTGTTCCCTCAAATGCGCAGAGGTCTTATCAGTTTTATTTTTTTATTTTTAGATAAGAGTTTTAGTGGTTTTATGGTGTTAAAATTTGCATTGTACTCTGAAAATTAAAATGAAAAGGGAAAATTTGGTACTGCATGGACGTGTGATACTCCCTGAAGCAGTTTTTAATGCAGAGGCCCGGATGATCGGGGCAAGTGTCACATTGAGTGGTGGTATCCTTCTGAATCCCCCTCCTGTGACACACTCTGCATTTTTTCTGGGATCGTCCCTTCTTTCCAGTGTGGGGGACTTCACCTGGAAAGTGTTGGCCTGGGACAATCTTGGCACCTATTACTTCAGTTCCTTGAGAAGTCCGGCCTGCTTTTTCCCAGTCGCCAAAGATCAGGACCTTTAGGACTTCTTCTTGGAACTGGAGGAATGTCCCTGTGTTGCCAGCGCACTAGGACAGTACAAAGGAGTTGTACATGGCAACCTGTACCATGTAGAACGCAACTTTCTTGTACCATACAAGTGTTTTCCGCATGGCCATGTATGGCAAGAACTTGATCAGAAAGATCAACTTCCCCCATATACCGATTGTAGTCCAGAATACAATCGGGCTTGAGGACCGTTGTTGTGGTACCTTGCACAGAGACAGGTGAGCTGCCGTTACCATGAATAGTGGTCAGCATAAGGACATCCCTCTTATCCTTATACCTGACCAGCAACAGGTTTTCATGGGTAAGGGCACGGGACTCACCCTTGGGCATAGGTGTCTGGATCAAATTTAGAGGGAGGCCTCTCTGGTTTTTCCGCACGGTCCCACAAGCAGACGTGGATCTGGCAGCAAGGGATGGGAAAAGAGGGATGCTGGTATAAAAGTTGTCCACGTGCACGTGGTAACCCTCATCCAGCAATGGGTGCACAAGCTCCCAAACGATTTTCCCGCTAACACCCAGAATGGGGGAACAATCTGAGGGTTCAATACGGGAATCTCATCCCTCATACATCCTAAACTTGAGAGTGTACCCGGAGGTACTCTCACAAAGTTTATAGAGCTTCATGCCATACTACGTCCGCTTCAAGGGAATATACTGGCAGAAAATTAGTCTCCCCTGATAAGAGACTCATCGACCAAGAGCTCCCTGAGGGGTACGTAAGCCTCCCAAAAATTTGGCCCCAAAGTGATCGATGAGCGGCCTCACTTTGTAAAGCCGGTCATAGGTGGGATCACTTTGGGGTGGACATGCCGCATTATCTGCATAATGCAGGCATTTCCAAATGGCCTCGAACCGCCTCCGTGTCATGACCATACTGTAAAGCGGGGTCTTGTATAGGACGTCCCCGGTCCAGTACTGTCTGACACTGGGTTTTTTGATCAGGCCCATATGCAGCAAGAGGCCCCAAAATGTCCTCATTTCTTCTGCATCAATGGCGTACCATTCATTGGGCCTGGCCAAAACGGAATCAGGGTGGTGGGCGATGAACTGCTGGGCATACAGATTCGTCTGCTCCACCATCAGATTGACAAAACTGTAACACATCGTTATATGGGGGAAAAAAGCGCTGCAGCCAAAAAAAATAAAAAATGGGGGGCCAAATGCAGTGCCCTGAACCCCTAATAGGGCCCCTAATGGGGACCTATTAGGGGGTCAGGGGGGGATTTTTTTTTTTTTACTTTTTTTTTTACTTTTATAAATTTTTAACACCTACCTGTCCCTGGGGTTAATCTGTCCCTGCTCTAAGGGGGATCTTCGGTCCTGAGGGGGCTCCGATCGTTCAGAAGGGGGGTCCCTGGCTTCCTCCAGCAGCTCTGACCGCTGACTGAACCCAGCCAGCGGCGGGAGCTGCAGGAGGATGCCTTTAACCCCTCCCCTGCCGGCTGCTATTAGCCGGACAAATGAAATCGTCACCTACATGATGAAATCGTCACCTCCCCATAGATACAGTGGGTGATAGGGGGTGTATCCTACACCCCTGATCGCCATGTATCTACCGGTCAGTGGGTCACATGTGACCCGCATCACCGGAATAGCCGAAAATTGCAAGTGTGAATTCACTTGCGGTTATCTGCGATCGCCTACAGGTACGCCCTTGGTCCTTAAGTACCAGGGAGCAAAGGCATACCTGTACGCCCTTGGTCCTTAACAGGTTTAAATTCTGAATGATGCCCTGATCTAATGGTTGACAGGCTAAAGTAGTGTTGGGTGGCAGAAAGCTAATTTTGATGTTGGACAATTCCACTGTAAGATGAGATGAGGTGTTGTCCATAAATAAAATAATCATTCTATTTTTGCATGACAGAACAGGGGGATGAGGAAATGGGGGAATTATTAGTTATGGGGGGTGATTTGGCATGGGAAATGATTTGGCATGGGGGAATAATTTGGCATGGGGGGATGATTTGGCATGGGGGGATGATTTGGCATAAGGGGAATGATTTGGCATGTGGGGAATGATTGGGCACAGGGATAAGGGAATGATTTGGCACAGAGGGGATGATTTGGCACAAGGGTTGTGCTGGGATTGCTACAGGGGGGTTTAGCAGGGGCCAGGGCCACCTGGGAACCCAAACCACCTACTGGGGTATTGGCTGTACCCCCCTGACGCCAGCCCTGTGTACAAGGTAGGGCGGCACATAGGTAATTAAACACAAAAAGAAATTTTTAGCTCACCCCCCACTGGTCTTGCACGGATTTTCAGCCTGGCCCAACTTGATACGTAGTATAATGAAGAGAAATTCTGATCCAGCAATTCCATAAAACATAGGTTTTATTTGTATCCAAAGTTATAAGATAGCAACAAATGTAGCACACACGATTCACCACCTGGCCAGTGTTACACTGCAAACATAGATGCGTTTAGGGCGCATGCGCACCCTTGATCCTCACCACCGGTGATGAAGGGTGCGTATGCACCCGAAACGTGTCCACGTTTGCAGTGTAACACTGGTCAGGTGGTGAATCGTGTGTGCTACATTTGTTGCTATCTTTTAAGTTTGGATACAAATAAAGCCTATGTTTTATGGAATTGCTGGATCAGAATTTCTCTTCATTATAGGGCAGCACATAGGCCTGGTTGTCCCCTATTGGGAGTGTTTTGTCCCCTATTAGGTGTGTTTTGTCCCCTATTTGGAGTGTTTTGTCCCCTATTGGGTGTGTCCACAACCGCTATTGGGAATGTCCCCTATTCGGAGGATGCAAATACATTAAGTCCTATAGGACTGTCCGCTATTGGGAGGTGTCCACTAAGGGAGATTTCATTGTAATAATAATAATAATAATAATAATAACAATATTCCAACTTTTTTTATGTGGAACTGTAATATGCTATAGAATGTGTGAAATGTAAAGACAAAGCACCAGAAGAGATAAAAGGGATCATAATAATATACAGAAGTGGATTTCATCCAAGCAGAAAAAAAGGTAAATGTCTAAAAGATGGTTGTTATTTATTTTATTATTATTAACATTGTTATTATAATTCTGCAGGAAATTTGATAACCAAGTATTTACGTTATATTGTAAATCTGTAACACTCACGGTTAGGAAGACTGGAACAACGGAGGTAGTGGATCCGCTTGACCTGTGTGGCAGATGACGCTGTCCGTACCAGGAAGAAGAGTCTAAGGTGCCCCTAGTTTTCACCAGAGCCTGTCGCAAAACAGGATGGTCTTGCTGCCGCAGGCGGCACCCAGGTAGCTACCCCTGGCACAACTCGACCACACAGGCGGCTAATGAGATTTGAGGTACAGGGGTGCGCTCCCATCCCTCTTCTGCGATTCATCCTTATTCTGCAAAACAATGGTATATGGTGTTTCTAACAGAATTCTCTATTGCCAAGTCCCCTTAATGGTTGGAAGAGCTCTGCATCCATGGTTCTAGGATTAAACTAAAACTATTCACGTTTTATAAACATTTAAGGGGGAGATTTATCAAAACCTGTGCAGAGGAAAATGTGCCCAGTTTCTCATAGCAACCAATCAGATTGCTTCTTTTATTTTGCATAGGCCTTGTTAAGAATGAAAGAAGCAAGCTGATTGGTTGCTATGGGAAACTGGGCAAGTTTTGTTCTGGACAGGTTTTGATGAATCTCCCCCTTAGTACAGGACATGTCTGCTGTTACATTCCTGGGAACAAGATCAAGGTATTCATCTTAACGACAATCTCTGCTGTCAAGTGCTTCGATGCTTTCATGGCTTCTCCCGCTGCATTAAATTGAAGGCAAACCATTTAAACCTACTCACCAGATGGTATAAAACTCTTGAAGTTCTCTTCCATTTTACCCTATCTAACTCTACTATATGAATGTCCACCATCTGTTACCTGCTAACTGTAGAGGTTCCGAATTGTTTGAGCTGTCACAATCACAAAGCCAGTCTTTCGGTGCTCAGTGGCTTTAGCAATAGATCCACGTATCAAACAATAGAAAAAATAAATGCTCATGGCACTCGATGTGCTGGCATAAAAAGTGCTTCTTTATTTCAAACCAAAGGATTCACAGACATCGGGAGTGGAGACAAAGGGACAGGTCAAACTCCAAGGTGTGTTGGAGATGCAATGCTGCCATGGGCACATTTGAGGATATATGGTAGACTTGCCTCATTATGCAACCTTTTTGGAAGGATGTAGAAGATACTATATATTTGGTTTGTGGAAGCTCCATCTCTCATTGGGTCTCATTGCTCTATCCCTTCCAACTCCATCATAGTGTTGCTCGCGAATATTCGCAATGCAAATTTTATTCGCGAATATCACATATTCGCGTATTCGCAAATATTCGCAAATATAGCACTAAATATTCGTAATTACGAATATTGTTTTTTTTTTTGTTTTGTTTTTTTATCACAGTACACATCACAGTGATCACCCCTCTCTGCTTCCAGCTTGTGTGGTCTAAAGAATGCTCTAATACTACTGTGTGAGACTGGCGTACGAATTTTCGCATATGGGAAAATTTGCATATGCTAATTTTCGCATATGCGAAAATATAACTCGAATATTACGAATATGTGAATTTAGCGAATATATGACAAATATTCGCCCATATATTCGCGAAATATCGCAAATTCGAATATAGCCTATGCTGCTCAACACTACTCCATCATTGAAACTCTCTTCGAAGTCCTTACCCACACATATGTTGACTGCCGCTATGACACTTATCCCTCTATTGTGGCGGCAGGTGACCATACCCACCAAGACCCAATGGATTGAGAAACTAAATCAAATCTAGATCACCAGGACAGATCTCCTAAAGCCTCTCCCACCTACCCAACCATCCCACCATGCCTCCCCTCCACTTTTGGGACTGAAACCTGGATAGATGATGAACAGTATAATTTATTTTCTGCTTATGACCATAGCATCAATTTGTTTTCTCTCAATGCCTCTGCACCATTGTTAAAAAAAAGTCCCATCAGCTGCCTCTTAATACTGCTCCCTTCTACCTAGTACTCCACACAATATGTAGATGTAAGAAGGTGTCAAAACCAAGTGTGACAGCACACAGAGCAGAGGTGAACTGTTAGAGTGGTAGGTGAACCAAACAGCAGTGCTTTATTTTTTTTATAACTGTGTAGCCTCCAGCTGGGTGGGTCTTATGGACAGTGGAGGCCCTGATAGGATATTAGAATATAGTATATATTTTGATCAAAAAGTACAAGCCCACTTGCCACGTCAAGGCCACCTAGTCAGAATGGGTCCCTAACCTAACACTGGCATAGTGCTGAACGGCGACCATTGCCTCCGAGACACCATGCCCACAGGGGGAACGACCCAGTGGCCAGGCAGCCCCACTGCTGCCCAACCAAGCCCCTGGCTTTGGGCCTCACCACCCCACAGACAAAGCATCACAGAAACAATGGCTGCCACAGAGAACCACACTAATGTTAGAGAGCACATGGTAAGTTTCACATTGGTGTGGTTCTCTGTGGCGGCCATTGTTTCTGTGATGCTTTGTCTGTGGGGTGGTGTGGCCCAAAGTCAGGGGCTTGGTCAGGCAGCAGTGGGGCTGCCTGGCCACTGGGTTGTTCCCTCTGAGGCAGTGTCCGCCGCCCAGCGCTTCACCAGTGTTAGGCTAGGGACCCACTCTGACTAGGTGGGCTTGACGTGGCAAGTAGGCTTGTACTTTTTGATCAAAATGTATACTAACAACCTGTTCGTTTTTTAAATTATGCTGAGAAGCAAGTAGATCAAAATACAAATGTTGGATGTGCGGCTATGTTTCTCTATTTCTGTTGTACCCCTTTAAGAACTTAACGTACAGTTATGCCATGTGCCAGAAAGGGATTTATGTACCAGCACTATATCGAACTGTTTACATACCAGGTCCCACTAAGGTTCAACATAATGTACATATTATCGTGAGGGTACAATTAAACTGGTTCTAGAAGAATCTTTCATTAATCCAATTATATAAGGTGATACTGTAAGTAAGAGAAGCTGTTCAGAACTGTGATCATTCTGTATTTCCAAGAGACATGTAGAGAAGTTTAATTAACAGGAAACCGTGAGAAGTAATCTTACAAATAGGAATATTTCTTCATAGTCATACTGGCACTTCAGCTTTATTTGTTGCTGTCCTAGAAAATTGTCTTAGAAATTTCCCAATGTCAGAGGTGTTAATGTTAAAATTTGCAATGATATATTGGTAATAATGAATAAAGGGCTATAATGAAGACAAAGTTTACTTTATCAGCAGATCCTCAGCCTATCTATTAAGACAATAAATATTACAACCCTGTCACATATTGTACTCTCTAAATATAATACTGCCACATAATGTATTCCCAGAATATAAACCTACACCCTATGTATATTACACGGCTACACACTATACCTTTTATCCCCCCCCCATATATATTATTAGGTCTACATGCTGCCCAATATAGCAATAGCCCATATGCTGTCTCCATATAGTAGTGGGCCTCTCATGCTGCCCCCACATATGAGTAGGCCCCCATTCAGTCCTTATTTAACAGTAGGTCTCCATATTGACCCCATATAGTATAAAGCCCTTATACTGTCCCCATACAGTATCTGTCCCCCATGCTGTCACCATATATTAGCTGCCTCCCATACTGCCCCATATAGTAGTTGACCCCCTATACTGTTCCTGTATAATGTTAGGCACCCATACTGTACCTATAAAGTATTAGGTTCCCATACTGTCCCAATATAGTTATAGGCCCTCATACTGCCCCCCTTTTGCATTAGACAAAACTACCCCCATTAAGTATAAGGCGCCTATACTGTCTCCATATAGGCCTTTGTTGAATTTAGGGGGTGTCTTCTCACAGTTGTGCCTTCAAGCAGCACTTCTGCTTTCTCCACTCATCATCCATGTTCATGTATAAGAGGTCCTAAAAGGTTTGAATTTGCTGGTCTACTAGGTCTGTCAATGATCACCATGACCACAGTGGAAAATTAGAGAAGGTGTCCCAAGATGAATTCCTTACGAGCACAGCAGGTATTGGCCTTAAAGGAGTACTCCGGTTGAAATTATATATTTTTTTAATCTACTGGTGCCAGAAAGTTAAACAGATTTGTAAATTAGCAAAAATAGGAGATAGTCAGCTCACCCGGCCACCGCACGGCAAAATAGTCCTCCAAGGATAAGAAGAAAGCAGGTAGATGCCAGCGTTTAAAAAACTTCACCTTTTATTCGATTCACGTTAAAAACATCGACATGGAAAGACTTCAATAAGACAAATGATTAAAATCCCAGGAATCAGCGCCAAGCATGACGCGTTTCAGGTCATTTGACCTTTCATCAGATGCATGATGCATCTGATGAAAGGTCACATGACCTGAAAGCGTCATGCTTGGCGCTGATTCCTGGGATTTTAATCGTTTGTCTTATTGAAGTCTCTCCATGTCGATGTTTTTAACGTGAATCGAATAAAAGGTGAAGTTTTTTAATCGCTGGCATCTACCTGCTTTCTTCTTAGATTTGTAAATTACTTCTATTACAAAATCTTAATCCTTCCAGAACTTATCAGCTGCTGTATGCTCCACAGGAAGATCTTTTTAAATGTATTTTCTGTTTGACTGCAGTGCTGCTGACACCTCTGTCTATGTCAGGAACTGTCCAGAGCAGGAAAGGTTTACTATGGGGATGGCAGCCGCCACACCCCCTCCATTCACATCTAGGGGAGGAGGCAAGACAACTATGTATTAGCCATCACACCCCCTCCCATAGACATGAATGGAGGGGATGTGGCATGACGTCACGAACGTGGAAGCTTCCATGTTCTTGACACCGCGGCTGCCGGCCTGGAGATCCCCAGTGACGGGACCCCCAAAATTTTCTATCCTTTGGATAGATGATAAGATGTTTTCAGTGGAGTATCCCTTTAAAAAGTTAATACCTATGAACAGATCTTGAGAATAGAGGTCCTTGTCATTCAGGGACAGCATGCATGCTCAGCCACCACTTTTTATGTGATTTCTGCTGATAGCAGGGTAGAAGGCAATGATGATAGTGACCACTTTGACCTTGTGATGGCATGTCATTGATGTCATAGCCATTTAAGCCACCAAGATCCCTTTGTGGGTTACTGTTGAGTTGTTGTTACAATTTACGACACATCTGAGCTTCCGGGAGGATATGCTCAAAAACCTCTACATCCGTACAGGGTGCTAGGCAACAACCCCTTCATCATCAGACACCACTGTCACCACACAGACAAACTATAACAAATTCTAAGGTGGTTCTTCTTCCCTTTCCACTGCTGGAAATCCATACCTCTAGCCCCACCCCAGCAGTGGCCCAAAACCACCCTCACCTTTCCAGATGTATGATCCTTTCCCTTCCCAGATGTGCATACCACCAATTTTAAAATAAGGAAAGTCTCTGCAGCTGTTTGTGTTGCACATTGTGCTGCTATTCTGTAAATAGTTATTTTGGATGGGTGTCTGGGGTACATTGGCATTTTTATTATGTTAGTGAATAAAACGTGTTATTTTTTTTTTTTTTTTAACTTTTGTGGATGTGTTATTGATCACAAACAATTCAATTCAAATTGTACACAACTCCCAGGGACATGTGTTGTAAGGGAATGTAAGCTTATGGTGCATTGGAATATGTGTTAATATTTTACCCCTGCGCGTATGTAGCCTGCATTTCTTTAAATAGGCTGGTTTCATTTTAATGGAAGTGTTTTACTTTAAATATCAAAGACATTTCATCCAGAAATTCAGCTTTATGTTGCATATATTAGATACAGAAAGCACATTCCGGGTGGAATAGGATTTTGCTGCGGAATTCTGCAAAAATAATTAACAAGTTCAATCTTTTAAAGGAATGACCGTGGCAGAATTTCTACAGTGTGAAGTCAGCGGAAATCCCATTGAAACTTTTGTTATCATAATGTAGCAGATTTTTGCAGCAGAATTTGTCCGCAGAATTCTACTCAGGAATATCTATAGTGTGCATTGACGTCTTATGTTCCTTTAACCTCTTAGGGGCACAGGGAATACCTGTACACCCTATGCCCATTCCCCCTCACTATGATGCGGGGTCACAAGCTGACCCCATGTCATAGTGGGTCGGGACCCGTGTCTATTACCGGACATCACCGATCGTGGTGATGCCCAGCATTAACCTCTTAGATGCAGAGATCAAATTCGATCACCGCGTAGAAAGTTACATAGTTACATAGTTAGTATGGTTGAAAAAAGACATACGTCCATCAAGTCCAACCAGGGAATTGAAGGGAAGGGTGTAAGGGGATAAGGGAAAGGGATGTAGTTTTATAATTCTGCATAAGCATTAATGTTATTTTGTTCCAGGAATGTATCTAACCCTGTTTTAAAGCTGTTAATTGCTCCTGCTGTGACCAGTTCTTGAGGTAGACCATTCCATAAATTCACAGTCCTCACGGTAAAGAAGGCGTGTCGCCCCTTTAGACTAAACCTTTTCTTCTCCAGACAGGGGAGTGCCCCCTCGTCCTTTGGGGGGGTTTAATCTGGAACAGTTTTTCTCCATATTTTTTGTATGGGCCATTTATATACTTATATACATTTATCATATCCCCCCTTAAACGTCTCTTCTCAAGACTAAACAATTGTAACTCCTTTAATCGCTCCTCATAGCTAAGATGTTCCATGCCCCATATTAGTTTAGTCGCTCGTCTCTGCACCCGTTCCAACTCCGCAGTGTCCCTTTTATGAACAGGCGACCAAAACTGAACAGCATATTCCAGGTGAGGCCGTACCAATGCTTTATAAAGGGGGAGTATTATGTCCCTGTCCCTCCAGTCCATGACTCTTTTTATACATGACAATATCCTGCCAGCTTTGGAAGCAGCAGCCTGACATTGCATGCTATTCTGTAGTCTGTGATCTACAAGTACACCCAGATCCTTCTCTACCAGTGACTCTGCCAGTTTAATCCCCCCTAAGACATACAATGCATGCATGTTCTTAGTACCCAGATGCATAACTTTACATTTATCCACATTGAACCTCATTTGCCAAGTGGATGCCCAGACACTTAGTCTCTCCAAGTCATCTTGTAACTTATGCACATCCTCTATAGACTGTACCGTGCTACAAAGCTTGCTGTCATCTGCAAAGATAGAAACAGAGCTGTTAATACCATCCTCTATATCATTGATAAATAAATTAAACAGCAGCGGGCCCAGTACTGAACCTTGGGGTACACCACTAATAACCGGGGACCAATCAGAGTACGAATCATTCACCACCACTCTCTGGGTACGATCCATGAGCCAGTGTTCAATCCAGTTACAAACTAAAGTTTTCAAGCCCAAGGACCTTAACTTACCTGTCAGACGTCTGTGAGGGACAGTATCAAATGCTTTGGCAAAATCCAGAAACACTATATCCACAGCCATTCCTCTGTCAAGGCTTCTACTCACCTCTTCATAAAAGCAAATTAGATTGGTTTGACAACTTCTATCCTTAGTAAACCCATGCTGGCTATCACTTATAATACTATTATTCCCTATGTATTCCTGTATGTAATCCCTTATAAGCACGTTAGACTTACCGGTCTATAATTGCCTGGCGAAGACCTAGAGCCCTTCTTGAAGATTGGCACCACATTCGCCCTGCGCCAGTCCCCTGGCACAATACCAGACACCAGAGAATTTCTAAATATCATGAACAGGGGTACAGATATTTTTGAACTTACCTCTCTAAGAACTCTTGGGTGTAGTCCATCCGGCCCTGGAGATTTGCTTACATTTACTTTACTTAACTTACCTTGTACCATCTCTACATTAAGCCAGTTCAGTACATTACATGATGTGTTACCAGCACTGATCTGGCCAATATCAGCTCCTCCTTCTTCCCTAGTGTATACAGAACTAAAGAACCCATTCAATAGCTCTGCCTTCTCTTAATCGCCCGTGACAACCTCCCCATTATCATTATTAAGGGGTCCTACATGCTCTGTCCTTGGTTTTTTTGTATTTATATATCTAAAAAAATATTTAGGATTAGTTTTGCTTTCTTTGGCCACCTGTCTCTCATTTAGAATTTTTGCTGTTTTTATTACATTTTTACAGATTTTATTAAGCTCCTTGTACTGTTTAACCCCTTAAGGACGCAGGACGTAAATGTACGTCCTGGTGAGGTGGTACTTAACGCACCAGGACGTACATTTACGTCCTGTGCATAATCGCGGGCATCGGAGCGATGCCCGTGTCATGCACGGCTGATCACGGCTGCTGATTGCAGCCAGGGACCCGCCGGCAATGGCCGACGCCCGCGATCTCGCGGGTGTCCGCCATTAACCCCTTAGGTGCCGGGATCAATACAGATCCCGGCATCTGCGGCAGTGCACGATTTGAATGAATGATCGGATCGCCCGCAGCGCTGCTGCGGGGATCCGATCATTCATAACGCCGCACGGAGGTCCCCTCTCTTGCCTCCGTATGGCTCCCGGCGTCTCCTGCTCTGGTCTGTGATCGAGCAGACCAGAGCAGAAGATCACCGAAAACACTGATCTGTTCTATGTCCTATACATAGAACAGATCAGTATTAGCAATCATGGTATTGCTATGAATAGTCCCCTATGGGGACTATTCAAGTGTAAAAAAAAATGTAAAAAAATGTAAAAGTAAAAGTAAAAAAAAAGTGAAAAATCCCCATCCCCAATAAAAAAGTAAAACGTCCGTTTTTTCCTATTTTACCCCCAAAAAGCGTAAAATTTTTTTTTATAGACATATTTGGTATCCCCGCGTGCGTAAATGTCCGAACTATTAAAATAAAATGTTAATGATCCCGTACGGTGAACGGCGTGAACGAAAAAAAAAAAAGTCAAAAATTCCTACTTTTTTAATACATTTTATTAAAAAAAAATTATAAAAAATTTATTAAAAGTTTTTTATATGCAAATGTGGTATCAAAAAAAAGCACAGATCATGGCGCAAAAAATGAGCCCCCATACCACCGCTTATACGGAAAAATAAAAAAGTTAGAGGTCATCAAAATAAAGGGATTATAAACGTACTAATTTGGTTAAAAAGTTTGTGATTTTTTTTAAGCGCAACAATAATATAAAAGTATGTAATAATGGGTATCATTTTAATCGTATTGACCCTAAGAATAAAGAACACACGTCATTTTTACCATAAATTGTACGGCGTGATAATGAAACCTTCCAAAATTAGCAAAATTGCGTTTTTCGTTTTAATTTCCCCACAAAAATAGTGTTTTTTGGTTGCGCCATACATTTTATGATATAATGAGTGATGTCATTACAAAGGACAACTGGTCGCGCAAAAAACAAGCCCTCATACTAGTCTGTGGATGAAAATATAAAAGAGTTATGATTTTTAGAAGGCGAGGAGGAAAAAATGAAAACGTAAAAATTAAATTGAGTCCCTAAGGCCAAAATGGGCTGAGTCCTTAAGGGGTTAAATGTTATAGCTGACCCATCAGATTTGAATTTTTTGAATGCTATTTTTTTGTTGTTTATTGCTCTTTTAACCTCATTTGTCAGCCATGTAGGATTTAGTTTTAATCGTTTATATTTGGTTCCCCTTTGGTATATATTTAGCTGTATAGTTATTTAGAGTTGATTTAAAGATGTCCCATTTACCTTCTGTATCAGTATTTGAGAACTCCTCCCCCCAGTCTATGTCCTGTAGTGCAGCTCTCAGCCCAGGGAAATTTGCCTTTTTAAAGTTATATGTTTTTGCTTTCACAGTCTGTCTTTGTTTTCTACATTTTAAGTCAAAAGTAACTATATTGTGGTCGCTATTATCAAGGTTTTCCCTCACAGTTACATTACCAATCAGCTCTGCGTTGTTGGAAATGATCAGATCCAACAAGGCATCACTTCTTGTTGGGTCCTCCACAAACTGGCCCATAAAATTATCCTGCAATAAATTTAGGAATTTTCTACCCTTTGTAGTTTTAGCCAGCCCCCGGCCCCAATCTATATCTGGATAGTTAAAATCTCCCATTATTACCACTGTACCTGCCCGGGCGGCCCTCTCTATTTGTTTATACAGCCGACCTTCTATCTCTTCAGTGATATTAGGGGGTCTGTAGAAAGTAAAGCCTTCTTGGCAGCTCAGTCGGGCTGTTCGGGACCATCACGGTTAAACAGCTGAGAGGATGGTAGGAGGATGGAAGGAGGGTCCCTACCTGCTTCCTTGCTGTCCAATTGGAGATATGCTGCTCCATGCTCTGTCAGCAGGCTGGCAGAGCGCCGATAACACTGATCAACGCTATGATATGGCATAGCATTGAACATTGTATTCAATCAGAAGATTGCATGTAGTAGTCCTATATGGAGACTAAAGAATGTAAAAAAAAAAAGTTTAAAAAAAAAGTTAATAAATGTGATTTAACCCCTTCCCTGATAAAAGTTTGAATCACCCCCTTTTCCCATAAAAAAAAAAAAAAAAAAAAAAAAATATATATATATATATATATATATATATATATATATATATGCAAAAATAAACACAAAAGTATGTGGTAAATGTCCAAACTATAAAAATATAACATTAAATAAACCACACGGTCAACGGCGTATACAAAAAAAAAATTTGGTATTTTTGGTCATTTTAAATAACCTAAAAAAAATTTATAAAAAGCGATTAAAAAGTCCCATCAAAACAAAAATGGTACTAATAAAAACCACAGACAACGGCGCAAAAAAAATGAGCCTTTTTTTTTTTGTAACACAAATATTTTGTTTTTGGTTTCCCCATAGATTTTGTGGCAAAAGAACTGATGTCATTACAAAGTAAAATTGGCAGAGCATAAAACAAGCCCTCAGATAGGTCTGTAGGTGGAAAACTACGTTATGATTTTTAGAAGGTGAGGAGGAAAAAATGAAAGTGCAAAGATGGAAAAACGCTGAGTTCTTAAGGGGTTAAGTGCAAACTTTCTGTGTAAACCGTCATCATAATAGATTGTAAGCTCTCGCAAGCAGGACCCTCACTCCTCTGTGTAATATTGTCAAATGTGATATCTGTCTTTATTTGTACTCACAAAAGTGCTGCAATTCTTATTAGAGAAACACAGTAAAGACAGATGATCAAAAGTGGTGTTGCTTTTAGATCTGTCCACCAGGTGGAGCTCATTTATCATATAATGTCAATAACATACTGAATGGTTTCAAAGCATCTGTGTGATCACGAAGCTGTCAGTAAACATGTCTACATTTATAAATCTTGATTTAAAAATAGTTTTGTTTAAATATTAATATTATTTTAAATTTAATACAATGCAATATTATTAATGTTATATAGTAACATATTGTTAATTCATGTTTTAGGACAGGCCTAATGTGCAGACTGTTTTACATATTTGTGTAATATAAATCTTTTAGGTTTTATACAAAAGATCCATATGAAGCTGAGGCACAAAAAATGCTCCATATAATTCTATGGATGCTGTATTAGGGTAGGTTTACACATTGGAAAATTTAACAACATATTTTATGTAACATGCATTTTTGTCTAAAATCTGCCCAAAATGTTTCTTTTTCTTTTACCGATCATGGAGAAAATTGGACAGTAAAATAGGTTTATAATGTGTTGGTTAACTTACCCTACTGGCTGCCAGTTCCGTTTGGGAAATTTCAAAAACGGGCGCACCCGTATCCCAGTGGGACCCAGCCCGCATCTCATTCAATTCAATGAGCCGACCGGAGTCAGATAGTGACTCTGGTCGGCTAATATTTTCCCTGTATCCGGTTGTGTTGTCGGACTGAAAACCATAGCATACCACTGGAATACGGGACCGCCCGGTTTTGAAATTTCCCAAACGGATCCAGCAGCCGGATCTCACAAATGTGGTGTCATCCATAGAACTACATGGACCAGACCTATTTGTGCACAAATGTCATATGAAAAATCATACAGTGTGAGTGCACATGGCAATAAGCATCCACATCTTTTGGCGGGGGGGACGACGACGACTAATTTTAACTAGCCTAGAAGACTCATTATGTACATTTACGTCATGAACATGAAGCTAGCACAGAAGCAGTAGTGGTAGTTGTAGTAGAAGTGACAGCCCCCTTAAAGGGATACTCTGCCCCTAGACATCTTATCCCCTATTCAAAGGATAGGGGATAAGATGTCTGATCGTAGGGGTCCCGCTTCTCTCCTGCAGCACCCGCTTGCCATCAAGTGCATGGAGCGAAGATAGCTGATGACTCACAATACAGGGGCCAGAGTATTGTGACATCATGGCCCTGCCCCCTTTTGACGTCACGCCCGCCCCCAATGCAAGTTTATGGGAGGGGGCGTGGCAGCCTTCATACCCCCTCCCATAGACTTGCATTGAGGGGGCAGGGCATGACATCACAATGGGGCAGGGCCATGATGTCCCAATACTCCGGCCCCTTTGGATAGGGGATAAGATGTCTAGGGGCAGAGTACCCCTTTAAGGTGGTAAAAGTTGTGGCAGCCCTCTTTCGAAAGTAGTAATGACAGCCCCTGTTTGATATAATTAGTAATAGTGGCAATAAAAATTTTAATCATTCCCTTTTCTCATTTTACACTAAGGAGTAGAAAAGTAAATGCATGGGTAAATGTCCAAACTATTACAATATAATGTTATTGACTCGTACTGTACGGTGAGCCGCTTAAATGTAAGTACAACATTTATGCTTTTTGGTAGTAGTACCTGTACTAATTGACTTATCGCCCATTGCGATCATTCTGTATAATTTATAGATGTGGGCGGCCGCTCTTCTATGGTCCCCTGCACTGCCGTATATATACACCTATTCTTATTTCCCGCAGAGAGCTGTGATTGGCCAGATGGTTCCAGCCAATCACAACTCTGTGGGAAATATGAAAATGCGTATATATCTACGTCAGTGCAGAGGACCATAGAAGAGCGGCCGGCCGCATCTATACATTATACAGGAGAATCACAGCAGGTGTCAGAAGTTACATCTGCTGTGATCTTTCCTTAAAGGGGTACTCCGCCCCTGGCATCTTATATGTTAGATGTTAGATCGCCGTGGTCCCGCTGCTGGGGACCCCGGGGATCGCCGCTGCGGCACCTCGCTATCATTACTGCACAGAGCGAGTTCGCTCTGTGCGTAATGACGGGCGATACAGGGGCCGGAGCAGCGTGATGTCATGGCTCCGCCCCTCATGACATCACGGCCCGTCCCCTTAATGCAAGTTTATGGCAGGGGGCGTGACGTGATGTCACAAGGGGCGGAGCCGTGATGTAACGATGCTCCGGCACCCGTATTGCCCATCATTACGTGCAGAGGGATCTCGCTCTGCGCATTAATACTAGCGGGGTGCTGAAGCAGCAATCCCCAGGGTCCCCAGCAGCGGGACCCCGGTGATCTGACATCTCATCCCCTATCCTTTGGATAGGGGATAAGATGTCTAGGGGCGGAGTACCCCTTTAACTGCAGGTACTACTACTCCCAACATGGAGCACACTCTGCTCCATGCTGGGAGCTGTAGTACCTGCATTAATAGACATATAGCAACAGGTGTCAGGAGTTACACTCGCTGCAATCTGTCTATTAATGCAGGTAGTACAGCTTCCAGGATGGAGAAGAGTGTGCTCCATGTTGGGAGTAGTAGTACCTGCAGTAAGGGACAGATCAGAGCAAGTGTCACTTCTGACACCATCTGCCATCGTCCTATCTATTGCAGAGATCTCTTTACAGCGCTCACATCTTTACTCTGTACTCCGGCCGGCCACTCACTCATTCATATTTCCCTCTGAGAGCGGTGATTGGCTGCCGCCATCCGGCCAATCACTACTCTGGGCGGAAAATATGAGTGAGCTGCATGTCTATTCACATCACTGGCCGGAGTATAGTTGTTGCGGTTCTAGGGTGATAATCCTGTCTGCAGCTCCACTTATTGTGGAAAATCCTGCATACTACACCAATGGTAATTTTAGATTTAGAGTAAAACAAACATTCCCCTCTCCCGACCATGTGCTTTCTGTGTTAGAGTCAAAATGGCCGCCAACTATATGAAAACAGAAGCAGGAAGTTCAGCCTAAAACTATAGGTCCTAAATATGTTTGTAAAAAGCACCCAGAAACACTGATTAAAGGGGTATTCCAGGAAAAAACTTTTTTTTATATATATTAACTGGCTCCAGAAAGTTAAACAGATTTGTAAATTACTTCTATTAAAAAATCTTAATCCTTTCAGTACTTATGAGCTTCTGAAGTTAAGGTTGTTCTTTTCTGTCTAAATCCTCTCTGATGACATCTGTCTCGGGAAACGCCCAGTTTAAAAGCAAATCCCCGTAGCAAACCTCTTCTAAACTGGGCGTTTTATATATATATAAAGTTTTTTTTCCTGGAATACCCCTTTAAGTTTTGTACAACTATGAAATAATTGTACAAGGTATTTTGGCAGAAATGTCTTGTAACAGCAGTGTATTCCCACCAAATTAACAATCACTCGGTAACCAGCAAAGTTGATAACATTTAATAAAACATTAATTAGCTAAACCAAATAAGACATACATGCAAGCATTAATACAATAGTACATACTCTATGTTTAGCAAACTAGCATGAATCTACCCGAGTGATATATAAATATTTAGTGTAGAAATGATACAATCAATATATTTATCCATCCCAGGCTAAGGAGCAGAAGAATGCTCCCCTCTTCAACGAAGATCCCAAAGCAAAGAGACTGAGGGCCATATGGTTTCCTGTGAAATCCCCTAATGCCCCACCCATTTGGCCTAGTGTCCGCCTGCTCTCCGTACATAACCTGGAAAAACAGGTTCTTTAGTCCCGCCTACTTTGGGTGTATGTGACTTAGCTTTAGACCATGGGGGCAGGGAAATTTATACTAAATGATGGATGTAAAAACACATAATTTCAATGTCCATAACAATAGTGCAGAGATGTGAGCGCTTTTTAGAGCCGCTCCGCATCTCTGCAATATTATGGACATCACACACCTGAGGCGATATGTCTATTAGTACAGCCATCATGGAACAGTGTGTTACATGATGGGTGTAGTAGTACTACCTAAAAGTGAAACACAAATAATATAAAAATGCATTAAAATTTTGTTATAAAAAATACATTTCATTAAATGCATTTTTTCCCATCCCTACTACATCTTTTTAAAAAATGTTTTCTTTGTACCCAGAAATGCAATTTCCACTCAAATTCACAAACGTCAGATGCAGCAAATTGCAAAGTTTTTTTTCTGGTGTTTTTTTCAGTGAAAAAAAAAGTGGAATCATAGCCTTAGAAGCAGGATAGATATGATCTAGAAGCAGGGTAAAAAATGATCTAGGTGCAGATCTGCACAAAATTTATCATGTTCACTGCAAAATTATGATAAATTTAGACAAACCCCCAAAATGATCTGTCCAAGACCATTATTGATAAATCTCCCTTAAAATGTCTACTTTATGTTGGGATCATAAAGTTTACATGTTTTTACTTTTGGAAGACATTTTCAAAATCTAAATTATTCAGGGACCAGTTCAGGTTTGAAGTGGATTTAAAGGGCCTTCAAATTTGAAATACCCCATTAATGACCCATTATAGAAACTGAACCCCTCAAAGTTTTCAAAATGACATTCAGAAAGTTTGTTCACTTTGCTGATGTTTCAGTGAAACAGCTAATGGGTTAAGGAGAAAATTCAAAATCTTCATTTTTTATACTCGCATGTTCTTGTAGGGGTAAATGGAATAAAATCCCCCCAAAATTTGTAACCCCATTTCTCTCGAGTAAGGAAATGCCTAATATGTGGATGTAAAGTGCTCTGTGGGTGCACTAGAGGGCTCAGAAGGGAAGGAGCGATAATGGGATTTTGGAGAGTGAATTTAGCTGAAATGGCATTTAGGGGGCATGTCACATTTAGGAAGATCCTATGGTGCCATAACAGCATAAACAATACACATGGCATACTATTTTGAAGTCCAGTGAGCCTTAACACTCCACAGATGTTTGACGACTTTTTGTTAAAGTCTGATGTGTAAATGAAAAAAAGTTTTTTTCACTAAAGTGCAGTTTTTCCAAAATTTATCATTTTTACAAAGGGTAATGGGAGAAAATGCCCTCAATAATTTGTAACCCCATTTCTTCAGCGTATGGAAATACCCCATGTTAGGACGTAAAATGATCTGGGGGCAAACTACAACGCACAGAAGAGAAGGAGTCACATTTTGATTTTGGAAAGAAAATTTTGCTGAAATGGTTTTTGGGGGGCATGTCACATTTCGGAAGCCCCTATGGTGCCAGAACAGAAAAAAAGGCATACATGGCATACTCAGTCGGATGTGTAAACAAAATAATTTTCTTTTCACTAAAGTGCTGTTTTTTCCCTCAAATGTACCATTTTTACAAAGGGTAATGGGAGAAAATGCCCCCCAAAATTTGTAATCCCATTTCTTCTGAGTATGGAAATACCCTATGAGTGGACGTCAAGTGCTCAGCTGATGTACTACAATACTCAGAAGAGAAGGAGCACCATTGAGCTTTTGGAGAGAGAATTTGTTTGGAAAAGAAGTTGGGGGACATGTGCGTTTACAAAGCCCCGGTTGTGCCAGAACAGTGGATTCCCCCACATGTGACCCCACTGCCATTTGACAGATCTTTGGAACAGTGGGCTGTGCAAATGAAAAATAACATTTTTCATTTTCAGGGACCACTGTTCCAAAAATCTGTCAGACACCTGATGCCTATGGGGTGTAAATGCTCACTGAACTTCTTATTAAATTATATGAGGGGTGTAGTTTCCAAAATATGGTCACATATGGGGGGGGGTGAATTGTTCTGGCACCATGGGGGCTTTGTAAACACACGTGGCCTTCAATTCTGGACAAATTTTCTCTCCAAAAGCCCAATGGTGCTCCTTCTGTTCTGAGCATTGTAGTGCGCTCGCAGAGCACTTTACATCCACATATGGCATATGTTCTTACTCAGGAAAGAAAGGCCCCAAAAATGTTTAACCCCATTTCTTCTATCTTCCCTTGTGAAAATGAAAAATTTAGGGTAACACCATCATTTTAGTTAAATTATTTTTTTCATTTTCCCATCCAACTTTAATGAAAATTTGTCAAACACCTGTGCGGTGTTAAGGCTCACTATACCCCTTGTTACATTCCGTGAGAGGTGTAGTTTCCAAAATGGGGTCTATGGTGGGTATTTATTTTTTTGCGTTTATGTCAGAACTGCTGTAAAATCAGCCACCCCTGAGCAAATCACCAATTTAGGCCTCAAATTTACATAGTTTGCTCTCACTCCTGAGCCTTGTTGTGCATCCACAGGGGATTTTATGCCATACTGCCCAGTCGTATTTCGAGGAAACAGTTTAGGACCATTGCGTTAGAAATTTTGGGGGTCTTTTTTCATTTTACCTCTTGTGAAAATATAAAGGATGGGGCAACACCAGCTTTTTAGTGTAATTTTTATTTTATTTTTTTACACCAACCTTTGGTGTAGACCCCAACCTTTCCTTTTCATAAGAGGTAAAAGGAGAAAAAGCCCCCCAAAATTTGTAACGCAATGGTCCTAAACTGTTTCCTTGAAATACGACCGGGCTCCGAAGTGAGAGAGTGCCTTGCGCATTTGAGAAATAAATTAGGGATTTTCATAGGGATGCCAGTGATTCCCAAACAGGGTGCCTCCAGCTGTCAGTGGCTGGAAATGCTGGAATATGTTGTTTTGCAACAGCTGGAAGCTCCGTTTTGGAAACAGTGCCGTACAATATGTTTTTCTTTTTTATTGGGGGTGTAAGGGGGTGTATATGTAGTGCAAACAGCTGTCTGGGTATGCTGGGAGTTGTAATTTTGCAACATCTGGAGGGCTACAGTTTAGAGACCACTGTATAGTGGTCTCCAAACTGTAGACCTCCAGAAGTTGCTAGGCAACAACTCACTGGCTTCCATAGTCTTTACCAGGGAGCCGTACCAGGGAGCCGCACCTCATCGCTGCCCGCCGCCACCAATCGCTGCTGATAAGTGACCGCCGGTCTAAGCACAGTTCCCCCATTCTGCCCGGGTTACCGTGGGTGGGCAGAGCGGGGGAACCGAACTTTACCCCCCCCCCTGCTCCGGGTCTGCTATTGGTCAGTTACTTCTGACTGACCAATAGCAGAGAAAGGAGGGGTGGCACCCATGCCACATCATTCCTATCCCTTCAGGGGAATTGGGGGTGTCTTGGACAGCCCTCATCTCCCTTATTTTCTGGGTCACTGGAGATCCGTATGACCAAGAATCGCCGCAGATTGCCGGTTTGGCTCAGGACCCCCCCAGGGGTTTGCACAAAGTGCCTGCTGAATGATTTAAGCAGGCATCCCGATCCGATCCCTGCCCAGTGAGTGGAGGGACCAGAATTCCCACGGGCGTATAGGTACGCCCTGGGTCCTTAAGTATCAGTGAGCCTTAAGTATCAGTGAGCCTGTACGTGCTGTGTCTTTAAGTTGTTAATAGTGTTGCTCGCGAATATTTGCAATGCAAATTTTATTCGCGAATATCGCACATTCGCGAATATAGCACTATATATTCGTAATTACGAATATTTTTTTTTCTTTTAACAGTACACATCACAGTGATCACTCCTCTCTGCTTCCAGCTTGTGTGGTGTAAAGAAGGCGCTAATACTACTGTGTGAGACTGGCGTGCAAATTTTTGCATATTAGCTTATGCTAATTTTTGTATATGCTAAATTTCGCATATGCAAATGTTCGCATCCGTGAATTTTTGCATATGTGAAAATAAAACGAGAATATTACGAATATGCGAATTTAGCGAATATATGACGAATATTCGTCCATATATTCGCAAATATTCGCAAATTCGAATATGGCCTATGCCACTCAACACTAGTGGTTAATTATAACTACATGCACCAAAATTAGTACGTTTAAAATTGTCATCTTTTGACCCCTATAACTTTTTTATTTTTCCACATACAGGGCTAAATGAGGGCTCATTTTTTTTGTGCTGTGGTCTGTAATTTTTATTGGTACCTTTTTTTGTTTTGATGGGACTTTTTGATCACTTTTATTTAATTTTTTGTGGTATGTAAAATGACCAAAAATGCCCATGAAGGTGAGGGGGATAGTCAGTATTACATAAAGTGAAGGCATGCAAAGGGTTAAAAAAAACTTGATGAAATAGCTTAATAGAAGAAGCAAGCTGCCATTGCCTGATTCAAGTATTGCAATATCTAATCTGTTTTTATGTTAAATGGGTACTCAGGGATAAAAAAAACATTTTCAAATAAACTGGTGCCAGAAAATTATACAGTTTGAACATGTATCCCCTTTTCACATTATAGGAAATAAATGTTTGTCCATGGGAGAGCTGGAGATATATAAATGGTGCAGAAGATCGTGTGTGGTCCCAACAGGGCCCTATCCTGTGGATAGGGGATACATTTTAGATTAGTGAACTAATCTTTTAAGCCATCCAGTGATTATCAGCTGCTGTATGCGCCAGAGGAAGTCCTTTCTAGCTTGACCACAATGCTCTATGTGGCCACATCTGTCAGGAACTGCCCAGAGCAGAAGTTCACTATGGGTATTTGCTCCTGCTCTGGACAGTTCTGAACACAGATAGAGATGGCAGCAGAGAGCACTGTGGTCAGACTGGAAAGAACTACACAACTTCCTCTGGACCATGCAGCAGCTGATAAGTACTGGAAGAATTAAGATTTGAAAAAGAATTTAAAAATCTGTATAAGTTTATGGCACCGGTTGATTATAATTTTTTTTCCCTTTGAAGTACCTCTTTAATACCAATGGCACATATAATTCATCATTGGATAAGTATAAGACTAAGTCTAAGAGTATATAAAGGATTACATGGGTTAAGGCTGGCATCATTTTGACTAGAGATGAGCGAATCCAAGCTGACAAATCCAAATTTGTTACAAATTTCATGAAAAATTTGATTTGCAAGGAATGAGAATGTTGCCGCAATTCTATCGCTTGAATCGCTCCATTCAACTCCATTTAGTGCAGTCCAGGATTCAGGGCATCTAAAATGGCAGATCCACATGTCAGGAAATGGGGCAAGGAACTCTGGGAAGGTGGAAACAAGAGTAGGCGGGGTTGACCAGCAGCCAGTCACCCCTGTGATGTCACAGCCCTATATAATCGGCGGCCATATTGCGACCAGTCACTTCATTCATTACACTGCAGAGAGATAGGACAGAAAGCCTGTGTGAATGCCACATTGAAAAGCTTTTTCCAGCAGTGTTTCACCTCCTAGTCACATCCGTGTTCTGGTGGACAGAGAGCAGTGCGTTTTTGCACAGAAAATATTTTTTAATGCAGCCATTAACCTCCCAGTCACTCTCTACAGCATTGTATTACAGAGAGGGGCAGAGAGCTGTGTGTGTTGCCTCATAAATTTCAACAAGCTACCTCAACTTCATGAACCTTAAGAGGATGGAGGAATAATTTTTCAACACAATTCTGTGTCTTTTTTTCCACAACAAATGGTCTGCAGGTATACTAGTCTGTAGATGGTATAATACCCAGCAGTCTTTTCCTAATAGTCTTTGAGAGATGCAATTTTGGGTTTTGTACACAGTGACTGTGTACTACTGGTGTTGTGCAATTTTTTTTTAAAGCGTATTGTAGTGCATTTTTATGCCCTCATAAATGCACACCACATACCTAAATCTTAGCAGTGTACTTTTTTGTACCTGTTAATCTGTCAAGGGGCTACAAACTGTGAAAGTCCAGGCAAAAGTAATCATCGGCTGGTGTTTTACTCCAATACATTTATTTTAAAGCCTACTGTAGTGCATTTTTCTGCCCTCATAAGTGCATACCACATACGTACATCTAAGTAGTGTACAATTTTGTACCTGTTAATCTGCCATGGGTCTACATCCAGGCAAAAGTCCAGGCAAAAGTACTCGCCTGCTGCTGTTCTAGACAAATACTGTTTTAAGCAAAGTGAAGCGTAATGTATTCCCCTCATATACGCAGTAAGTATGTCAGGCAGAGAAGTTCCAGGACACGCTCAGAGGAGTGGCAAAGGAATAAATTCATCAGGCACAGGCAGAGGTCGCAGCAGACTAGGAGCTAGTAGCAGCAGGAGTCGCAGTGAGAGGCCTGAGCTCCCGGTATCGGCTAGTAGTCGCATCTCGACCAGCAAACCATCTGTCATTATCGATTGGTTAACACGGTTATCCACTTCATCACAAGTGACATCTGATACCCCCAGTCAACAGTCAGTGGGTTCCTCAGTCACAACCCTCAGTTGGCATGGCCTGGGAGCAGTCCCTGTCTTATGCTGTTCCCTCCCCTAAAGAAGTATCTTATGCTGTGGGTTCAGCTCCACTATTCAGTGAGGACAATCTAATAGAGGACAGTCAGCAGCTGCTGCACAGACAAGAAGTGGAGGAGACATGCGCCGCTTCCTCTGCTAGCCAGGTCAGTAGTGATGAGGAGAGTGACATGGGAGGCCGTGTTGCCAGCGTTAAGGCTCCTAAAGCAGACACTATTGAGGAACCTGATGAGGACATCAGTGACATGCAGACACTTGTTGATGATGAAGAAGCCTATTGCAATTGGGATCCCGGTGCAAAAGGGGCTTCATCATCAGGAGAAGAGGGGAGCAGGTTGCCCATGAGGCAGCAGCTGAGCCAGCAAGGTGGTAGCATGGTTGGCAGTCAGCATGGTGGCAAAAGTGGAACCAAACATGCCAGGGGAGACCACCAGCTTTGCGGCAGCCTACCTTCCCGGGAGGTAGTGGAACAAAGGTTCCTGGAGACGTCAGAAGTAGCAGTCAATTAGTGCGGACTGTTGGTGGGAAAATCAACTACTCAGCAGTGTGGCAGATTTTCATCAAGCATCCAGAGGAAGTTAACATAACCACATGTAGGATATGTCGGCAGAAGGTGAAGCGTGGCCAGGGTCCTAATGTTGGCACCACAGCCCTGCGTCAACATATGCTGCGCCACCATAAAGTGGCCTGGGAGAACCGTGGCTCCGATGTAGTGGTCCAGCCTGCTGCATCAGCCTGTGGCACACTGCTCCCTCTTTATGCCAGCCAAGGCTCCACCACCTCAGCCTGTGTGTCATACCCTACTTTTTTCGCTCCAGATACTCCTGCTCATCCTACTTTCAGTCAGTCATTCCGCCAACAATCCATTGGTGAAGCCATGTCCAAGAGACAACAGTATGCGCCAACGCATTCAACGGCACAGAAGAGGAATAAGCTCCTGTCCAAGTTGCTGGTGCTGCAGTCCCTCCCTTTTCAAGTGGTGGACTCTGCACCTTTCAGAGAACTGATGGCTTGTGCCGAGCCGAGGCGGAGAGTAGGCAGTACCAGCCCTGCACAATGTTGTGGAACAGAATGTGGGCCAGTCTTTGAGCCTGTCGGTGTGTACTAAAGTGCACGGCAGCGTTGATGTCTGGAGCTGTAACTATAGTCAGGGACAATACATGTCCTTTACGGATCCCTGGGTGAATGTGGTTCCTGCCCAGCCATAACACCAACTCGGACAGGTCACCGCTTCCTTCTCAACGCTATCAGGCCATTGATCCTGTGACAGTGTGCGACTCCGCCTCCTCATCCTCCACCGTGTCCTCAATCTCCACTTTCCAGACAAGTCTCAATGCCCCTTCAGCATACCATGTGTGCAGGGCACAGCAGTGTCTACGGTGTGACTCAAGGGGCAGACATGATAAAGGGTAACATAAAAAGGGTTAAAGAAATGTCCAAACTAAATTCAGTACAGTGAAGCATGTAAATGTGAAAAGAAAATACCAATGTCCAAGTTTGCTGCAAAATAAAGATTGTGGCGCAAAAAATAAGCCCTCATACAGCCATGTATACATAAAATGAAAAAGTGATAGGGGTCAGAATAAGACAACTTATTTTGGTAAAAAGTTAGAGCTTTTTTTAAAAAAAAGCAGTACAGTAATAGAAACGCATGTGAACATGGGTATTATTTAAATCAAATTTACCCACAGAATAAAGAGAACCTGTCAGTTTTACAGTAAAATGCACTGCATAAAAATTTAACCCTTCAACATTAGCAAAATTGCAGTTTTTTTTTTCAATTTTCCCACAAAATAATAATTTTTGGTTACACCATACATTTTATAGTAGAATAAAAGGTATCATTACAAAGTACAATTTTTCACACACACACACAAAAAAAAACTCTTATGGCCCTGTTATTAAATGGAGGAGGAAAAAATGAAAATTCAAAAATTAAGCTGGCTGGGGATTAGATGTCTAATCATGGGGATCCCGCCACTGGGACTCCCGCGATCCTTGTGCAGCACCCGGCATTTTGTGGCGAGCACTGTTCCCGAGACGGACATGTGACGTCACGCCCCATCCCATAGACATAAATGGAGAGGGCGTTGCGTAACATCAAGAGGGGGAGTGGTGTGACGTCATGACCCCATCACAGAATGCCGGGTGCTGCACGAAGATCACGGGGGGACCATGAATTTTCTGGCCAGAATACCTCCTTAAAGCCAAAAAAGTCCATGTCCTTAAGGGTGTTAAAGGGGAGGGGTAGCCCGGCATAACCATTTTACTTATAGAGATGGACGAATTTAAAAAGAATTTGATTTGACCGATTCATCAAATTTTCTGAAAAAATTTGACTCCATCCGCATATATTCGTGGCGAATCACAATTAAAAATTATAGCCTCTGACTGGGTGACATGCTGGATCCATAAACAATTTAAAACACCACCTGTGAAAAAGGGGGAGGGGTGCACAGCTAAAGAGGGTGCCATTCCCCCTGAGTTGTACAAACAAGCAAAAAGAATATAGCCAGCACAACAACCTAATACACGGGTGCACACTGCTATGGCAGATACAGAGTATACAAAAAAAGAGCATTGCAGCAGCACTCATCGGTCAAAAAATGTAGGCTCTTAGTGCACTTTTTGATCAAAACGTGTCCCCCCATCCACCATGGGGAGGTGGCCTCATTTAAGATGGGACCCTAGCACAATTTCTGAGCCTAACGCTCAAATATCCACTCACCTCTGCTGGGCATATAGCCTCTGACTAGGTGACATGCTGGATCCATATACAATTTAAAACAGCACCTGTGAGAAAGGGGGAGGGGTGCACAGCTAAAGAGGGTGCCATTCCCCCTGAATTGTACAAACAAGCAAAAAGAAAAATAGCCAGCACAACAACCTAATACACGGGTGCACACTGCTGTGGCAGATACAGAGTATACAAAAAAAGAAGATTGCAGCAGCACACATTGGTCAAAAAATTTAGGCTCTTAGCGCACTTTTTGATCAAAACGTGTCCCCCCATCCACCACGGGGAGGTGGCCTCATTTAGGATGGGACCCTAGCACAAATACTGAGCCTAACGCTCAAATATCCACTCACCTCTGCTGGGCATATAGCCTCTGACTGGGTGATATGCTGGATCCATAAACAATTTAAAGCACCACCAGTGAATAAATGAGAGGGGTGCACAGCTATATATATGCCCCCAGCACAGCGCAATCATAAGCTCCTGGCAGTGCATGTAGATATTTATTTATATGCCCCCCGCACAGCGCAATCATAAGTTACCGGTAGCGCTATCATTGACAAGCATTCTATTAGCAGAGCATCTGGCCGGGAAGCCGGCTGCCCGATGCTCTGCCAATGCTCTGCTTGTCAATGATAGCGCTTCAGAGGCATATGTGTATAAATGCGCTGTGGGGACCAGATAACGCTATATGTCTGGTTCCCACAGCGCATTTATATATATATACCTCAAATGCTATGAATGACAAGTATTCTTTTAGCAGAGCATCGGGCAGCCGGCTTGCCGGCCAGATGCTCTGCTAATGGAATGCTTGTCAATCATAGCGCTTCAGAGGCATATGTGTATAGAACGAAGTGGGGACCAGACATATTAGCGTTATCTGGTCCCCACAGCGCATCTATACACATATGCCTCTGAAGTGCTATGATTGACAAGCAGAGCATTAGCAGAGCATCAGGCAGCCGGCTTCCAGGCCAGATGCTCTGCTAATAGAATGCTTGTCAATGATAGCGCTACCGGAAACTTATGATTGCGCTGTGCGGGGACATATATACATATATATATATATCTACATGCGCTGCCGGGAGCTTAAGATTGCTGTTACGCCGAGCGCTCCGGGTCCCCGCTCCTCCCCGGAGCGCTCGCTTCACTCTCCCCGCTGCAGCGCTCCGGTCACATCCTCTGACCCGGGGCGCTGCGATTCCGCTGCCAGCCGGGATGCGATTCGCGATGCGGGTAGCGCCCGCTCGCGATGCGCACCCCGGCTCCCGTACCTGACTCGCTCTCCGTCTGTTCTGTCCCGGCGCGCGCGGCCCCGCTCCCTAGGGCGCGCGCGCGCCGGGTCTCTGCGATTTAAAGGGCCACTGCGCCGCTGATTGGCGCAGTGGTTCCAATTAGTGTGTTCACCTGTGCACTTCCCTATATCACCTCACTTCCCCTGCACTCCCTTGCCGGATCTTGTTGCCATTGTGCCAGTGAAAGCGTTCCTTGTGTGTTCCTAGCCTGTGTTCCAGACCTTCTGCCGTTGCCCCTGACTACGATCCTTGCTGCCTGCCCCGACCTTCTGCTACGTCCGACCTTGCTTCTGCCTACTCCCTTGTACCGCGCCTATCTTCAGCAGCCAGAGAGGTGAGCCGTTGCTAGTGGATACGACCTGGTCACTACCGCCGCAGCAAGACCATCCCGCTTTGCGGCGGGCTCTGGTGAAAACCAGTAGTGGCTTAGAACCGGTCCACTAGCACGGTCCACGCCAATCCCTCTCTGGCACAGAGGATCCACTACCTGCCAGCCGGCATCGTGACAGTAGATCCGGCCATGGATCCCGCTGAAGTTCCTCTGCCAGTTGTCGCTGACCTCACCACGGTGGTCGCCCAGCAGTCACAACAGATAGCGCAACAAGGCCAACAGCTGTCTCAACTGACCGTTATGCTACAACAGTTACTACCACAGCTTCAGCAGTCATCTCCTCCGCCAGCTCCTGCACCTCCTCCGCAGCGAGTGGCCGCTCCTGGGCTACGCCTATCCTTGCCGGATAAATTTGATGGGGACTCTAAGTTTTGCCGTGGCTTTCTTTCCCAATGTTCCCTGCATCTGGAGATGATGTCGGACCTGTTTCCCACTGAAAGGTCTAAGGTGGCTTTCGTAGTCAGCCTTCTGTCCGGAAAAGCCCTGTCATGGGCCACACCGCTCTGGGACCGCAATGACCCCGTCACTGCCTCTGTACACTCCTTCTTCTCGGAAATCCGAAGTGTCTTTGAGGAACCTGCCCGAGCCTCTTCTGCTGAGACTGCCCTGTTGAACCTGGTCCAGGGTAATTCTTCCGTTGGCGAGTATGCCGTACAATTCCGTACTCTTGCTTCAGAATTGTCCTGGAATAATGAGGCCCTCTGCGCGACCTTCAAAAAAGGCCTATCCAGCAACATTAAAGATGTTCTGGCCGCACGAGAAATTCCTGCTAATCTACATGAACTTATTCACCTAGCCACTCGCATTGACATGCGTTTTTCCGAAAGGCGTCAGGAACTCCGCCAAGATATGGACTCTGTTCGCACGAGGCGTTTCTTCTCCTCGGCTCCTCTCTCCTCTGGTCCCCTGCAATCTGTTCCTGTGCCTCCCGCCGTGGAGGCTATGCAGGTCGACCGGTCTCGCCTGACACCTCAAGAGAGGACACGACGCCGTATGGAGAACCTCTGCCTGTACTGTGCTAGTACCGAACACTTCCTGAGGGATTGTCCTATCCGTCCTCCCCGCCTGGAAAGACGTACGCTGACTCCGCACAAAGGTGAGACAGTCCTTGATGTCTACTCTGCTTCTCCACGTCTTACTGTGCCTGTGCGGATGTCTGCCTCTGCCTTCTCCTTCTCTACTGTGGCCTTCTTGGACTCTGGATCTGCAGGAAATTTTATTTTGGCCTCTCTCGTCAACAGGTTCAACATCCCGGTGACCAGTCTCGCCAGACCCCTCTACATCAATTGTATAAATAATGAAAGATTGGACTGTACCATACGTTTCCGCACGGAGCCCCTTCTTATGAGCATCGGATCTCATCACGAGAGGATTGAACTTTTGGTCCTTCCCAATTGCACCTCGGAAATTCTCCTTGGACTTCCCTGGCTTCAACTTCATTCCCCAACCCTGGATTGGTCCACTGGGGAGATCAAGAGTTGGGGGTCCTCTTGTTCCAAGAACTGTCTAAAACCGGTTCCCAGTAACCCTTGCCGTAACTCTGTGGTTCCTCCAGTAACCGGTCTCCCTAAGGCCTATATGGACTTCGCGGATGTTTTCTGCAAAAAACAAGCTGAGACTCTACCTCCTCACAGGCCTTATGATTGTCCTATCGACCTCCTCCCGGGCACTACTCCACCCCGGGGCAGAATTTATCCTCTCTCTGCCCCAGAGACTCTTGCCATGTCTGAATACGTCCAGGAGAATCTAAAAAAGGGCTTTATCCGTAAATCCTCCTCTCCTGCCGGAGCCGGATTTTTCTTTGTGTCCAAAAAAGATGGCTCCCTACGTCCTTGCATTGACTACCGCGGTCTTAATAAAATCACGGTTAAGAACCGCTATCCCTTACCCCTCATCTCTGAACTCTTTGATCGCCTCCAATGTGCCCACATCTTTACTAAATTGGACTTAAGAGGCGCCTATAACCTCATCCGCATCAGAGAGGGGGATGAGTGGAAAACGGCATTTAACACCAGAGATGGACACTTTGAGTATCTGGTCATGCCCTTTGGCCTGTGCAACGCCCCTGCCGTCTTCCAAGACTTTGTCAATGAAATTTTTCGTGATCTGTTATACTCCTGTGTTGTTGTATATCTGGACGATATCCAAATTTTTTCTGCCAATCTAGAAGAACACCGCCAGCATGTCCGTATGGTTCTTCAGAGACTTCGTGACAATCAACTCTATGCCAAAATTGAGAAATGTCTGTTTGAATGCCAATCTCTTCCTTTTCTAGGATATTTGGTCTCTGGCCAGGGACTACGGATGGATCCAGACAAACTCTCTGCCGTCTTAGATTGGCCACGCCCCTCCGGACTCCGTGCTATCCAACGCTTTTTGGGGTTCGCCAATTATTACAGGCAATTTATTCCACATTTTTCTACCATTGTGGCTCCTATCGTGGCTTTAACCAAAAAAAATGCTGATCCCAAGTCCTGGCCTCCTCAAGCAGAAGACGCCTTTAAACGACTCAAGTCTGCCTTTTCTTCGGCTCCCGTCCTCTCCAGACCTGACCCTTCCAAACCCTTCCTATTGGAGGTTGATGCCTCCTCAGTGGGAGCTGGAGCTGTTCTTCTACAAAAAAATTCTTCCGGGCATGCTGTCACTTGTGGTTTTTTCTCTAGGACCTTCTCTCCAGCGGAGAGGAACTACTCCATCGGGGATCGAGAGCTTCTAGCCATTAAATTAGCACTTGAGGAATGGAGGCATCTGCTGGAGGGATCAAGTTTTCCTGTTATTATCTACACCGACCACAAGAACCTCTCCTACCTCCAGTCTGCCCAACGGCTGAATCCTCGCCAGGCCCGGTGGTCTCTGTTCTTTGCCCGATTTAATTTTGAGATTCACTTTCGTCCTGCCGATAAGAACATTAGGGCCGATGCTCTCTCTCGTTCCTCGGATGCCTCAGAAGTTGAACTCTCTCCGCAACACATCATTCCACCTGACTGCCTGATCTCCACTTCTCCTGCCTCCATCAGGCAGACTCCTCCAGGAAAGACCTTTGTTTCTCCACGCCAACGCCTCGGAATCCTCAAATGGGGTCACTCCTCCCATCTCGCAGGTCATGCGGGCATCAAGAAATCTGTGCAACTCATCTCCCGCTTCTATTGGTGGCCGACTCTGGAGACGGATGTTGTGGACTTTGTGCGAGCCTGCACTATCTGTGCCCGGGATAAGACTCCTCGCCAGAAGCCCGCTGGTTTTCTTCATCCTCTGCCTGTCCCCGAACAGCCTTGGTCTCTGATTGGTATGGATTTTATTACTGATTTACCCCCTTCCCGTGGCAACACTGTTATTTGGGTGGTCGTTGATCGATTCTCCAAAATGGCACATTTCATCCCTCTTCCTGGTCTTCCTTCTGCGCCTCAGTTGGCTAAACAATTTTTTGTACACATTTTTCGTCTTCACGGGTTGCCTACGCAGATTGTCTCGGATAGAGGCGTCCAATTCGTGTCTAAATTCTGGAGGGCTCTCTGTAAACAACTCAAGATTAAATTAAATTTTTCTTCTGCATATCATCCCCAGTCCAATGGACAAGTAGAAAGAATTAACCAGATCTTGGGTGATTATTTGCGACATTTTGTTTCCTCCCGCCAGGATGACTGGGCAGATCTCCTCCCATGGGCCGAATTCTCGTATAACTTCAGGGTCTCTGAATCTTCCTCCAAATCCCCATTTTTCGTGGTGTACGGCCGTCACCCTCTTCCCCCCCTCCCTACTCCCTTGCCCTCTGGTCTGCCCGCTGTGGATGAAATTTCTCGTGACCTTTCCATCATATGGAGAGAGACCCAAAATTCTCTCTTACAGGCTTCATCACGCATGAAGAAGTTCGCGGATAAGAAAAGAAGAGCTCCTCCCGTTTTTTCCCCTGGAGACAAGGTATGGCTCTCCGCTAAATACGTCCGCTTCCGTGTCCCTAGCTACAAGTTGGGACCACGCTATCTTGGTCCTTTCAAAATTTTGTGTCAAATTAATCCTGTCTCATAAACTTCTTCTTCCTCCTTCTCTTCGTATCCCTAATGCCTTTCACGTCTCTCTTCTCAAACCACTCATCCTCAACCGTTTTTCTCCCAAATCTGTTCCTCCCACTCCTGTTTCCGGCTCCTCGGACATCTTCTCTGTCAAAGAGATCTTAGCTTCCAAAAAGGTCAGAGGGAAAACTTTTTTTTTAGTGGACTGGGAGGGTTGTGGTCCTGAAGAGAGATCCTGGGAACCTGAGGACAACATCCTAGACAAAAGTCTGCTCCTCAGGTTCTCAGGCTCTAAGAAGAGGGGGAGACCCAAGGGGGGGGGGTACTGTTACGCCGAGCGCTCCGGGTCCCCGCTCCTCCCCGGAGCGCTCGCTTCACTCTCCCCGCTGCAGCGCTCCGGTCACATCCTCTGACCCGGGGCGCTGCGATTCCGCTGCCAGCCGGGATGCGATTCGCGATGCGGGTAGCGCCCGCTCGCGATGCGCACCCCGGCTCCCGTACCTGACTCGCTCTCCGTCTGTTCTGTCCCGGCGCGCGCGGCCCCGCTCCCTAGGGCGCGCGCGCGCCGGGTCTCTGCGATTTAAAGGGCCACTGCGCCGCTGATTGGCGCAGTGGTTCCAATTAGTGTGTTCACCTGTGCACTTCCCTATATCACCTCACTTCCCCTGCACTCCCTTGCCGGATCTTGTTGCCATTGTGCCAGTGAAAGCGTTCCTTGTGTGTTCCTAGCCTGTGTTCCAGACCTTCTGCCGTTGCCCCTGACTACGATCCTTGCTGCCTGCCCCGACCTTCTGCTACGTCCGACCTTGCTTCTGCCTACTCCCTTGTACCGCGCCTATCTTCAGCAGCCAGAGAGGTGAGCCGTTGCTAGTGGATACGACCTGGTCACTACCGCCGCAGCAAGACCATCCCGCTTTGCGGCGGGCTCTGGTGAAAACCAGTAGTGGCTTAGAACCGGTCCACTAGCACGGTCCACGCCAATCCCTCTCTGGCACAGAGGATCCACTACCTGCCAGCCGGCATCGTGACAATTGCGCTGTGCGGGGGGCATATATGTAAATATATATCTACATGCGCTGCGGTGGGTATATGAGGGAAAAGACATATAGTGCAGCAGGGGGCCAGATATATAGAAGCTGTGGGGAGTCAGACATATACAAAACCCCCAGCAATTCTATACATCTTTCCCTACTGCAGCTCTTCTATTTGAAAAAAAGTAAAAGTACACTGTATATGGCTGGGGAGGAGCATGCCGCCGGCTCCCCTGCTTAATAACTCTGTGGTAAGGGCGACAGATAACTTCCCTGCGACAGAAAAAAAAAATAGAGACGGGCGACAGATCAGTAAATCAGGGAGAAAAATACTCTGAGTAAACCTGCAAGATAAACACTCCATTCTTATTAAATCAGGGCTAATGTGTGTGTATCTATATCCCTGCTTTTACACTAACAGGCCACTATACACATACAACAGCAGAGTGCGTAAATATTTTTTTTGAGTAATAAGCCCAAGTACGATTGCACCAGAAATAAGCGTTTTATTGCTTTTAGTGCTTTTACACTTACTGCCCCTATTAGCTTTAACCAGAAAAATACGTAGAACTGCAGAGTGGGTATATTTTTCACTTTTTTTTACAGTAATACACCCCAGTACGATTGCAACAGAAATAAGCATAACAATCTAGTGCATAAGTCTTTTAGTGCTTTTACACTTACTGCCCCCATTTGCTTTAACCAGAAAAAATACGTAGAACTGCAGAGTGCGCATATTTTTTTTACAGTAATACACCCCAGTACGGTTGCAACAGAAGAAAGCATACTCCCTGTCTCTGAACTGTCCCTGCCTGCACTGTGGTTGCTTGTAGTCTTTGAATGGGGATTGCTCCCAGTTCTGAGCTCAATTGGCGCACACAGTCTCTGCTCTCTCAGCAAAACAAGAAATGCCCATCTTCGGCAATGGCTGCTGAATATATAGGGCTGTGACATCACAGGGCTGGCTGCTTGGCTGCTGATAGGCTGCATGCTGCCACATGATTCATGGTGATTCTGCCTACCCACCTTCCCAGACTTCCTTGCCCATGTTCTCACATGTGTAGCCACCATTTTAGCCCCCTGGCCCCCACAAAATTTTGTGAATGAAGTGATTTGTTTCCATGAAGCGTGAGGAAATTTGGATTCATTTAGAATCAAATTTTTCATGAAATTCAGAACGAATTTGACTTCAACAGCTTCTATTCACCCATCTCTAGTTACTGGCAATGTTGTAAAAAAAAAACAAAAAAACAAAAAAAAAAACAAGTGATACTTAACTTCCCAGTTCCCTTACAGCTCCAATTCCAGGGACTTCATGATCCACGCTTCTTGTCCATGTCCTTGTGTCTGCCCCGATACCTTATCTTATAAGCAAAGAGACGGGCAGCGCAGAATCGGAGGTCCCTGGAACATAAGCTGGAGGGGGAGCTGGGGGCTTTCTTAGGAAAGTATGTTATTACGCCAGAATAAAAATAATTTGTTCAGAGTTTTTATTCCAGACTGCAAACAATCGCTTCATGTAGTCTGGTCCTGCAGTCATGTTTTAATCCATTCTGCTCCCCCTCCTCTAGTGTCTGTAGGTTAACAAGAAGCAGCAATTTAATAACATAATGTAATTAGCAGAAAATCTCCCTTTAGCCATAGGAGCGGTCACATCATAAATTACAAGGCTTAAAGAAATTCCGAATTACTTGCTCAGATTACCCTGAAAGCAGTAGATATAAAGCTGTGGCTGTCACGATGCCGGCTGGCAGGTAGTGGACCCTCTGTGCCAGAGAGGGATTGGCGTGGACCGTGCTAGTGGACCGGTTCTAAGCCACTACTGGTTTTCACCAGAGCCCGCCGCAAAGCGGGATGGTCTTGCTGCGGCGGTAGTGACCAGGTCGTATCCACTAGCAACGGCTCACCTCTCTGGCTGCTGAAGATAGGCGCGGTACAAGGGAGTAGGCAGAAGCAAGGTCGGACGTAGCAGAAGGTCGGGGCAGGCAGCAAGGATCGTAGTCAGGGGCAACGGCAGAAGGTCTGGAAACACAGGCAAGGAACACACAAGGAACGCTTTCACTGGCACTAAGGCAACAAGATCCGGCAAGGGAGTGCAAGGGAAGTGAGGTAATATAGGGAAGTGCACAGGTGAAAACCCTAATTGGAACCACTGCGCCAATCAGCGGCGCAGTGGCCCTTTAAATCGCAGAGACCCGGCGCGCGCGCGCCCTAGGGAGCGGGGCCGCGCGCGCCGGGACAGAACAGACGGGGAGCGAGTCAGGTAGGGGAGCCGGGGTGCGCATCGCGAGCGGGCGCTACCCGCATCGCGAATCGCATCCCGGCTGGCAGCAGGATCGCAGCGCCCCGGGTCAGAGGACGTGACCGGAGCGCTGCAGCGGAGGGAGTGAAGCGAGCGCTCCGGGGAGGAGCGGGGACCCGGAGCGCTCGGCGTAACAGTACCCCCCCCCTTGGGTCTCCCCCTCTTCTTGGAGCCTGAGAACCTGAGGAGCAGACTTTTGTCAAGGATGTTGTCCTCAGGTTCCCAGGATCTCTCTTCAGGACCACAACCCTCCCAGTCTACTAAAAAAAAATTTTTCCCTCTGACCTTTTTGGCAGCCAAAATTTCCTTGACCGAGAAGACGTCCGAGGAGCCGGAAACAGGAGTGGGAGGAACAGATTTGGGAGAAAAACGGTTGAGGATGAGTGGTTTGAGAAGAGAGACGTGAAAGGCATTAGGGATACGAAGAGAAGGAGGAAGAAGAAGTTTATAAGAGACAGGATTAATTTGACACAAAATTTTGAAAGGACCAAGATAGCGTGGTCCCAACTTGTAGCTAGGGACACGGAAGCGGACATATTTAGCGGAGAGCCATACCTTGTCTCCAGGGGAAAAAACGGGGGGAGCTCTTCTTTTCTTATCCGCGAACCTCTTCATGCGTGAAGAAGCCTGTAAGAGAGAATTTTGGGTCTCTCTCCATATAATGGAAAGGTCACGAGAAATTTCATCCACAGCGGGCAGACCAGAGGGCAAGGGGGTAGGGAGGGGGGGAAGAGGGTGACGGCCGTACACCACGAAAAATGGGGATTTGGAGGAAGATTCAGAGACCCTGAAGTTATACGAAAATTCGGCCCATGGAAGGAGATCTGCCCAGTCATCCTGGCGGGAGGAAACAAAATGTCGCAAATAATCACCCAGGATCTGGTTAATTCTTTCTACTTGTCCATTGGACTGGGGATGATATGCAGAGGAAAAATTTAATTTAATCTTGAGTTGTTTACAGAGAGCCCTCCAGAATTTAGACACGAATTGGACCCCTCTATCCGAGACAATCTGCGTAGGCAACCCGTGAAGACGAAAAATGTGTACAAAAAATTGTTTAGCCAACTGAGGCGCAGAAGGAAGACCAGGAAGAGGGATGAAATGTGCCATTTTGGAGAATCGATCAACGACCACCCAAATAACGGTGTTGCCACGGGAAGGGGGTAAATCAGTAATAAAATCCATACCAATCAGAGACCAAGGCTGTTCGGGGACAGGCAGAGGATGAAGAAAACCAGCGGGCTTCTGGCGAGGAGTCTTATCCCGGGCACAGATAGTGCAGGCTCGCACAAAGTCCCCAACATCCGTCTCCAGAGTCGGCCACCAATAGAAGCGGGAGATGAGTTGCACAGATTTCTTGATGCCCGCATGACCTGCGAGATGGGAGGAGTGACCCCATTTGAGGATTCCGAGGCGTTGGCGTGGAGAAACAAAGGTCTTTCCTGGAGGAGTCTGCCTGATGGAGGCAGGAGAAGTGGAGATCAGGCAGTCAGGTGGAATGATGTGTTGCGGAGGGAGATCAACTTCTGAGGCATCCGAGGAACGAGAGAGAGCATCGGCCCTAATGTTCTTATCGGCAGGACGAAAGTGAATCTCAAAATTAAATCGGGCAAAGAACAGAGACCACCGGGCCTGGCGAGGATTCAGCCGTTGGGCCGACTGGAGGTAGGAGAGGTTCTTGTGGTCGGTGTAGATAATAACAGGAAATCTTGATCCCTCCAGCAGATGCCTCCATTCCTCAAGTGCTAATTTAATGGCTAGAAGCTCTCGATCCCCGATGGAGTAGTTCCTCTCCGCTGGAGAGAAGGTCCTAGAGAAAAAACCACAAGTGACAGCATGCCCGGAAGGATTTTTTTGTAGAAGAACAGCTCCAGCTCCTACTGAGGAGGCATCAACCTCCAATAGGAAGGGTTTGGAAGGGTCAGGTCTGGAGAGCACGGGAGCCGAAGAAAAGGCAGACTTGAGTCGTTTAAAGGAGTCTTCTGCTTGAGGAGGCCAGGACTTGGGATCAGCATTTTTCTTGGTTAAAGCCACGATAGGAGCCACAATGGTAGAAAAATGTGGAATAAATTGCCTGTAATAATTGGCGAACCCCAAAAAGCGTTGGATAGCACGGAGTCCGGAGGGGCGTGGCCAATTTAAGACGGCAGAGAGTTTGTCTGGATCCATCTGTAGTCCCTGGCCAGAGACCAAATATCCTAGAAAAGGAAGAGATTGGCATTCAAACAGACATTTCTCAATTTTGGCATAGAGTTGGTTGTCACGAAGTCTCTGAAGAACCATACGGACATGCTGGCGGTGTTCTTCTAGATTGGCAGAAAAAATTAGGATATCGTCCAGATATACCACAACACAGGAGTATAACAGATCACGAAAAATTTCATTGACAAAGTCTTGGAAGACGGCAGGGGCATTGCACAGTCCAAAGGGCATGACCAGATACTCAAAGTGTCCATCTCTGGTGTTAAATGCCGTTTTCCACTCGTCCCCCTCTCTGATGCGGATGAGGTTATAGGCGCCTCTTAAGTCCAATTTAGTGAAGATGTGGGCACCTTGGAGGCGATCAAAGAGTTCAGAGATGAGGGGTAAGGGGTAGCGGTTCTTAACCGTGATTTTATTAAGACCGCGGTAGTCAATGCAAGGACGTAGGGAGCCATCTTTTTTGGACACAAAGAAAAATCCGGCTCCGGCAGGAGAGGAGGATTTACGGATAAAGCCCTTTTTTAGATTCTCCTGGACGTATTCGGACATGGCAAGAGTCTCTGGGGCAGAGAGAGGATAAATTCTGCCCCGGGGTGGAGTAGTACCCGGGAGGAGGTCGATAGGGCAATCATAAGGCCTGTGAGGAGGTAGAGTCTCAGCTTGTTTTTTGCAGAAAACATCCGCGAAGTCCATATAGGCCTTAGGGAGACCGGTTACTGGAGGAACCACAGAGTTACGGCAAGGGTTACTGGGAACCGGTTTTAGACAGTTCTTGGAACAAGAGGACCCCCAACTCTTGATCTCCCCAGTGGACCAATCCAGGGTTGGGGAATGAAGTTGAAGCCAGGGAAGTCCAAGGAGAATCTCCGAGGTGCAATTGGGGAGGACCAAAAGTTCAATCCTCTCATGATGAGATCCGATGCTCATAAGAAGGGGCTCCGTGCGGAAACGTATGGTACAGTCCAATCTTTCATTATTTACACAATTGATGTAGAGGGGTCTGGCGAGACTGGTCACTGGGATGTTGAACCTGTTGACGAGAGAGGCCAAAATAAAATTTCCTGCAGATCCAGAGTCCAAGAAGGCCACTGTAGAGAAGGAGAAGGCAGAGGCAGACATCCGCACAGGCACAGTAAGACGTGGAGAAGCAGAGTAGACATCAAGGACTGTCTCACCTTTGTGCGGAGTCAGCGTACGTCTTTCCAGGCGGGGAGGACGGATAGGACAATCCCTCAGGAAGTGTTCGGTACTAGCACAGTACAGGCAGAGGTTCTCCATACGGCGTCGTGTCCTCTCTTGAGGTGTCAGGCGAGACCGGTCGACCTGCATAGCCTCCACGGCGGGAGGCACAGGAACAGATTGCAGGGGACCAGAGGAGAGAGGAGCCGAGGAGACGAAACGCCTCGTGCGAACAGAGTCCATATCTTGGCGGAGTTCCTGACGCCTTTCAGAAAAACGCATGTCAATGCGAGTGGCTAGGTGAATAAGTTCATGTAGATTAGCAGGAATTTCTCGTGCGGCCAGAACATCTTTAATGTTGCTGGATAGGCCTTTTTTGAAGGTCGCGCAGAGGGCCTCATTATTCCAGGACAATTCTGAAGCAAGTGTACGGAATTGTACGGCATACTCGCCAACGGAAGAATTACCCTGGACCAGGTTCAACAGGGCAGTCTCAGCAGAAGAGGCTCGGGCAGGTTCCTCAAAGACACTTCGGATTTCCGAGAAGAAGGAGTGTACAGAGGCAGTGACGGGGTCATTGCGGTCCCAGAGCGGTGTGGCCCATGACAGGGCTTTTCCGGACAGAAGACTGACTACGAAAGCCACCTTAGACCTTTCAGTGGGAAACAGGTCCGACATCATCTCCAGATGCAGGGAACATTGGGAAAGAAAGCCACGGCAAAACTTAGAGTCCCCATCAAATTTATCCGGCAAGGATAAGCGTATCCCAGGAGCGGCCACTCGCTGCGGAGGAGGTGCAGGAGCTGGCGGAGGAGATGACTGCTGAAGCTGTGGTAGCAACTGTTGTAGCATAACGGTCAGTTGAGACAGCTGTTGGCCTTGTTGCGCTATCTGTTGTGACTGCTGGGCGACCACCGTGGTGAGGTCAGCGACAACTGGCAGAGGAACTTCAGCGGGATCCATGGCCGGATCTACTGTCACGATGCCGGCTGGCAGGTAGTGGACCCTCTGTGCCAGAGAGGGATTGGCGTGGACCGTGCTAGTGGACCGGTTCTAAGCCACTACTGGTTTTCACCAGAGCCCGCCACAAAGCGGGATGGTCTTGCTGCGGCGGTAGTGACCAGGTCGTATCCACTAGCAACGGCTCACCTCTCTGGCTGCTGAAGATAGGCGCGGTACAAGGGAGTAGGCAGAAGCAAGGTCGGACGTAGCAGAAGGTCGGGGCAGGCAGCAAGGATCGTAGTCAGGGGCAACGGCAGAAGGTCTGGAAACACAGGCAAGGAACACACAAGGAACGCTTTCACTGGCACTAAGGCAACAAGATCCGGCAAGGGAGTGCAAGGGAAGTGAGGTAATATAGGGAAGTGCACAGGTGAAAACCCTAATTGGAACCACTGCGCCAATCAGCGGCGCAGTGGCCCTTTAAATCGCAGAGACCCGGCGCGCGCGCGCCCTAGGGAGTGGGGCCGCGCGCGCCGGGACAGAACAGACGGGGAGCGAGTCAGGTAGGGGAGCCGGGGTGCGCATCGCGAGCGGGCGCTACCCGCATCGCGAATCGCATCCCGGCTGGCAGCAGGATCGCAGCGCCCCGGGTCAGAGGACGTGACCGGAGCGCTGCAGCGGAGGGAGTGAAGCGAGCGCTCCGGGGAGGAGCGGGGACCCGGAGCGCTCGGCGTAACAGTGGCTTTCTATCTGTTGTAGAACTATGACTCCCATTATGTAATAAAAGACACACTTAGTATAATAATCCAACAACATCTACACATTGAAAATTATACAGACTTTAAAGGAGTAGTCCAGTGATAAACTTATTTTTAAAATATGGTCAAGGAGGGGGTAAGTTAAAAAAAGAACTGTCCCGTACCTTACTCGCACTCACACTGCTGGTATAACAGAAATTTGCCTCCCGCTGTCCAGTGCTTTCCGGTTTGGTGACGTGATGTCACATGCCTACTCATCCAATCAGCAGCCACAACAAAAATGTCCTGGCAGCATTGCGGGTGTGAGGGAGGTAAGAGAGTGTTCTTTTTTTCACTTGTCCCTTCTTCTTGGGATTCTAAAAATACATTTTTTGTCAGATTACCTCTTTAATGTTATATCTTTTGCATGGGTAGATGGGTGCAGGAGAATGGATGCTGATCTCTTTTTCTTTTCTCTTTTTTTTTAAAGTTAAGAACATTTTTATAACTACAGTAAATATATAAAAACAAAACACACATACAAATTACTTGACCATAGTGGCCGGTAATAGAAAATAGAATGGTGATTAAAAAGCCATAACCCTTTAAAATTGAATCTACCATTCAAGTTGGGTCTTAAGCCAAACATGATCCTTGTAGATTGTAAAACCTCATGGGCAAGGCCATCTCTTCTGCTATATGAGTCAGTCATGTACTCTGTTTTATGTTCATTGTACTGGCATTTGTGATAGAATATATATGTACCGTGCCTTGGAAAAATATATATTAATCCACACAGGGCCGGTGCAAGGATTTTTGTCTACACGGACAAAGGTGCATTTCAGTGACTCTTACTCAGCTACCCCCTCCGAGCCCAACACAATCACCTGCCTCTATCGCCTTGACCAATGGCATGAAGAGGAAGGGTTAAAACACCGAAGGACAAAGTCCATTTTCAACCACATGCTTACAATTCCTGGTATATAAATATACAACCTGAAATTTACACCTTACTTCAAACAAATTAAAAGGGTACTCTGGCCATAAGACATCTTATCCCTTATCCAAAGGATAGGGGATAAGATGTTTGACCATGGAGGTCCCACTACTGGGGGCCATCACGCAGGGGCAGAGTAGTGACGTCACGACACTCGGCCCCATGGTTGTCACATGGCAGATTGGGAGCTGGCAGCACGGCGTGCAGCTCCTCGAGTTGTGTGTTGAATGCAAGATTGCGGGGGTCCCCAGCGGCGGGACCCCCACGGTCAGACATCTTATTCCCTATCCTTTGGATAAGGGGATAAGATGTCTTAGGGCTGGAGCACCCCTTTAAATAAGAAAAGAAAAAAACAGGAAAAGGGTATCTTAATACATAGTTCCAATATATTATTAAAAGGGTAGTCCGTTGCCCCCGTTTTCGTAAGACTTGCATTCTAAATGAATTTCGGGTGCTGTACAGAGATTGCGTGGGTCCCAGCGGCGGGACCCCTGCGATCAGACATCTTATCCCCAATCCTTTACCATCCTGCTGTCTAATTTATGTAAAAAGCCAAATATCCCCCCTCACAAAAAAAACACACCTCTTCCTCTGCTACTTCCTTCATCATTTAAAACCCCGGCCAATTCACCCAGGTTTCCATGAACAGATGATCCATATGGCATTTCTCGCTTGAGTAATCACTGAATATACACACTTTAACCCATTAAGGACCAGACCAATTTTTGTTTTTGCTCTTTAGTTTTTTCTCCTTGTGTTTTAATAGCCATTACTCTGCCAACAATGGAATTTAGCTGCACTGGAATTTCCAGCCCAAATTCCTATGCAAAATTCTGGTCGGAAATTCCATAGTGTGAACCTTTACATTTTAAGTGAAGGCTCTGGACATTGTAGAAACTCAGATGTGGATACAGATGTAAAGCTCTCATGCCCTTTGAGATGGACCGAACAGTAGGCAATATAATATCTGACACAAGTCTGCAGGGTATTCTGGGTGATCTATTATGAATACTATAGTGGACAAATGTTGGCAATAGTGTTGAGCGGCATAGCCAATATGCAACCATAAGGCAGGTTTATGCCATACAGATTAAAACTTGCTCCAGCTCACCTATCAATATGTGTGGACTGACTTCACGGGAAAAAATTGAGCAGATACAGATAAAGCTTTTCGCACCTTTCAATGCCAGATGTATAAATTGGTTTTCAACAATTTGTGCCTGCAATTTGTCTCTGATGGTGATCTCTTTTGCTGCCTGTTGCAATTTATGTTTTTGTAAGAATGTTGCAATATGTCCTGGTTTTGTATTTGTCTATAAATAAATATAGTATTTTACTCCCAATGTAAGACTATAAAGGTATTTTTTATGAACCATAGAAAGAACAGAATAATTCTCTTTGTGCTCCTACCATTCTTGTGCATTCCTAGGTGAATGTCTACAAATCTGTATCGTCCTTCATATGTGGGTTGTTGGATTGTACCAGAAAACGTGAAGAGTGAAAGTATTTAAAGTGGACCTACACTTTTCTAGAGGTTCACAAAATAAAAATTGCAGATCATTTCTGTTAAACAAACACTGTTTCTTTAACAGAAAGTATATCTTCTCCCCATGTTAACTAGGAAAATTCAAAGTGAATGCAAAATAGGCAGCCGCCTAGAGCGCATTCTTGATGGGGGTGCCGTTCTGCCCGCAGCAATAAAGTTAGCCAGCATCCGAAGCACCCACCCATCCAACAAAACCCTGCCACCCCAGTGGTAAGGTTATTACATGAGGAGGAGGATTGTTACAGTGTGTCACCACATTAGTAAGGAGATTACATGAGCAGAGGGTTTGTTACAGTGAGTAAGGTGGGGGGTGCCAAAGGCTGAAGCCAATGGGCAGGGTCAAGGGGCAGAAAAATTAGCTTTCACTTAGGGTGGCAAAAAACCTTGCACCAGGCCTTGGCAGTGCTGGTGCCTTCTGTTGGGACACTATTTTGCTAAAGTCAAAAGGTACTTATCTTGTAACCCTGTGTTGGATTCCTAATATATGCCATAACATTATGAGTTTAAGGTCCCAACTTCGGATACTTATTATTTGCGAATAGTGTTGGGCCCGAATATTTGCATTTCAAATTTTTATTGCAAATTCGCGAATTTGTGAACATTGCGAATATGTTCGCTATATATTAGAAATTCTGAAAATTTGCTTTTTTTTACATATGCGCATATTCCTTCTTTTAACTTGTGGGCCAATTAGAATGATGCAAATACACTTGTCAGAGGTTATCGACAACATCCCCAGCAACCAATAGCAAGGTTGCCCACCCCCCTCACTGTTTTCTTCCTCGAATACGTGAATATGCAAATATAACGAATATACAAATATTCGTCTGTATATTTGCGAAATTACGTGAATTTGAATATGGCCAATGCCACTCATCACTACTGTACTACTGCTTCTGTATAGAATAATATCCCTGCATAGTGATACTCCAACCACCTGCTGGACAAGAAACTACAATACAATGTCATTCTCTACACTAATATGGAGGCAGAATAATATTTAGAAGAGGAGCCAAGCAGATACATAAAGTATATAATTTTATGGAAAAATTTTCAGCATAACTAGCAATTTATTCATTGAAGCCTCTGCTTATTCTAGGCTAAGTAGTCAAGTGGACGGTGCTACTTGACAACTATCTGTGTATACAGAAAGATTTGTCAGTCACTAATTAGGACCACCCACCTGACTACTAAGCCCAGAATGAGAATGAGAACATACATAACATGCTGTCGGATTTGAATTAGCTTAGAGGGCATTTGTTGTTAGAAAGACATGATATCACATAAAGAAGGAAGCATTGTGGACCGGAAGACACCAAACTATGAGCTGCTGGTGATCAGGCAGGTCAGTATTGATTGTTTTTTATTTCATGTAGGTTTTATTTTATTTCACTACTAAAAATGATAACTACATGCACCAAAATTAGTGTGTTTAAAATTGTCATCTTCTGACCCCTATAATTTTTTTGGCATACAGGTATTATATTTTTATAGTTTGGACATTTACATATGCTGCAATACCACATATGTTTATGTTTATTTATGTTTACATATTATTATTATTTTTTAAATGGGAAAAGAGGGGTGATTCAAACTTTTATTAGGGAAGGGGTTAAATCACATTTATTAACTTTAAAAAAAAATATTTTACACCATTTTTTAGTCCCCATAGGAGACTATTACATGCAATTTTCTGATTGCATACACTGTTCAATGCTATGCCATAGCATAGCATTGATCAGTGTTGTCGGCACTCTGCTGCTCCTGCCTGGATCTCAGGCATGGAGCAGCAGATCGCTGATCGGAGTTAGATGGAGGCAGGTAGGACCCCTCCGCTGTCCATTCAGCTGTTTGGAATGCTACAATTTCACCACGTGAGTCTCGAACAGCCCGACTGAGCTGCCGGGAGCAGTTTACTTTCTTTTTAGATGCAGCGATCAAAGAGTCTAAGGGGTTAGTGCCGGGTATCACCGTGATCACCGTGACCACCCAGCTATAATGCAGGATCAGCCCGTGACCCGGTGTCATAACAGGGGAGTGTGACCATGGCGTATAGGTACGCCCTTGGTCTTTAAATGGGCACTGTCAGATACAAAAACCAGGTTTTGCAATTGCTTTCATCAGAAAGTTTTCAGTATTTCCTACTGAAAAAGCCAGTCAAACAACTGCCCTCCCTGCCTGCTTGGACACATACTAGTCCTGCGGTGTCCATGCATCATCACCTATGTCATGGACACACTTCCTTGATTGACAGCTGTGAGTGCAGGGCTCACAGCTTGAGGAAAAATCCTCCCACTGTCAGCTTGTGTCCCGCTACGGTCAGTGAGGACAAGCTGGGAGTTGTAGTATTGCTACTGCTAGGGAAAATGTAAGCAAACTCCATACTGAGGGAGGGGGCGCAACCAAACAAATATTATTTATGTGGGAAAATTGAAAATATTATTTATGTGTGCAAAAATTTTGGAAGGTTTTGTTTTCACGCTGTACACTTTCTGGTAAAAATGACATGTTTTATTTATTCTGTGGGTCAATACGATTAACCCATTCCCGCAGACTGCCGTTTATAAACAACGGGTTGTGCAGTGCGTTTGTGCACCCCTCCGTTTATAAAAGGCATACAGTTAACCCGGCGCTGCGCAGCATCGCACGGGTTAACCAGAAGAAGTCCCGCTGTTTCCAGCAGGAGACAACTTCTGCTTCACCCCCCCGGACCATCCATTGAAGGTCCTGGTCAGCGATCACTGTGATTGGTCCCTGTGGACCAATCACAGTGACCTGGGGTGAAAGTTCAGATCCCCCGCACTGCCCGCCCCCGGAAGTCGGGCAGAACAGGGGAAGATGGCTGCGGGGGCTCGTGGGGATCTGCGGCATAGGGTGGGAGGGAACACGCGGGGATCGGCGGCCTTACCGAGGAGCAACGGTGGGACCGGCCACGTGGAGGAGCAGCGACGGGACCAGCAGGTAAGTACATGCTTCACTGCTGCTTCGAAGAGTCTGAAAACTACAACTCCCAGCATGCCCAGACAGCCTTTGGCTGTCTGGGCGTGCTGGGAGTTGTAGTTTTGCAACTTCTGGAGGGCCCCAGTTTGGAGACCATTGTATAATGGTCTCCAACCTGTGCTCTTCCAGCTGTTGCAAAACTACAACTCCCAGCATGCACTGACTGTCCAGGCATGCTGGGAGTTTTAGTTCAGCAACATCTGGCCCTTCAGATGTTGCCGAACTACAACTCTCAGCATGCCTGGACAGTCAGTGCATGTTGAGAGTTGTAGTTTTGCAACAACTGGAGACACACTGGTTGGGTAACGTTGTCTGTTTCTAACTCAGTGTTTCCTAACCTGTGTGCCTCCAGCTGTTGCAAAACTATAACTCTCAGCATGCACTAACAGACCATGCATGCTGGGAGTTGTGGTTTTGCAACAGCTGGTGCACCCACCCCCCCCTGTGAATGTACGGGATACATTCACATGGGCATGGGTTTTACAGTGGGTTTCTCGCTGCAAGTTTGAGATGCAGCAAATTTTGCGCTGGGAAACTCGCTGTAATCCCCTGCCCGTGTGACTGTACCCTAAAAACACTACACTACACTACCACAAAATTAAATTAAAAGTTAAAAACACTACATATACACATACCCCTACACAGTATCCCCCCCCCCCCCCAATAAGAATGTCCGGTATGCTACTGTTTCCAAAGCAGAGCCTCCAGCTGTTGCAAAACAGCAATTCCCAGTATTTCCGGACAGCCTTTGACTGTCCAAGCATGCTGGGAGTTTTGCAACAGCTGGAGACACCCTGTTTGGGAATCACTGGTGTAGAATACCCCTATGTCCACCCCTATGCAAGTCCCTAATTCAGGCCTCAAATGCGCATGGCGCTCTCACTTTGGAGCCCTGTCGTATTTCAAGTCAACAGTTTAGGGCCACATATGTGGTATCGCCGTACTCAGAAGAAATTATGTTACAAGGTTTGGGGGGGGGGGCTATTTATCTTTTAACCGTTCATGAAAAGGAAATGTTGGGGTCTACACCAGAATGTTAGTGTAAAAAAATAAAAATAAAATTACACTAACATGCTGGTGTTGCCCCATACTTTACATTTTCACAAGAGGTAAAAGGGAAAAAAGCCACCCAAAATTTGTAACGCAATTTCTCCTGAGTACGGAGATGCCCCATATGTGGGCACAAAGTGCTCTGGGGGCGCACAACAAGGCCCAGAAGGGAGAGTGCACCATGTACATTTGAGGTGATTTGCGCAGGGGTGGCTGATTGTTACAGCGGTTTTGACAAACACAAAAAAAATAAAAACACATGTGACCCCATTTCGGAAACTAGACCCCTCACAGAATGTAATGAGGGGTGCAGTGAGAATTTACCCCCCACAGGTGTCTGACAGATCTTTGGAACAGTGGTCCGTGAAAATGAAAACTTTTGTACAGCCCACTGTTCCAAAGATCTGTCAGACAACAGTGGGGGGTAAATGCTCACTGTACCCCTTGTTACATTGCTCAAGGGGTCTAGTTTTCAAAATAGTATGCCATGTGGGTTTTTCTTTTTTTCTTTCTGTTCTGGCCCCATAGGGGCTTCCTAAATGCGACATGCCCCCCGAGCAAAATTTGCTCTCTAAAAGCCAAATATGACTCTTCTGAGCATTGTAGTTCGTCCATAGTGCACTTCAGGTCAACTTATGGGATACCTCCATACTCAGAAGAGATGGGGTTACAAGTTTTGGGGGGTATTTTCTGCTATTAACCCTTGCAAAAATGTGAAATTTGGGGGGGGGGGGGACACACATTTTAGTGATTTTTTATTTTTATTTTTTTTTACATATGCAAAAGTCGTGAAACACCTGTCGGGTATTAAGGCTCACTTAATTCCTTGTTACGTTCCTCAAGGGGTCTAGTTTCCAAAAGTGTATGCCATGTGTTTTTTTTTTGTTGTCCTGGCACCATAGGGGCTTCCTAAATGCGACATGCCCCTGAGCAAAATTTGCTCTCAAAAAGCCAAATATGACTCCTCTTCTGAGCATTGTAGTTCGCCCTTAGTGCACTTCAGGTCAACTTATGGGGTACCTCCATACTCAGAAGAGATGTGGTTACAAATTTTGGGGGGTATTTTCTGCTATTAACCCTTGCAAAAATGTGAAATTTGGGGAGAAACACACATTTTTGTGAAAAAAATTATAATTTTTTTTACATATGCAAAAGTCGTGAAACACATGTGGGGTATTAAGGCCCACTTTATTCCTTGTTACATTCCTCAAGGGGTCTAGTTTCCAAAATGGTATGCCATGTGTTTTTTTTTTTTTTTTTTGCTGTTCTGGCACCATAGGGGCTTCCTAAATGCAACATGCCCCCCAAAAACCTTTTCAGAAAAACGTACTCTCCAAAATCCCCTTGTCGCTCCTTCGCTTCTGAGCCCTCTATTGCACCCGCCGAACACTTTACATAGACATATGAGGTATGTGCTTACTCAAGAGAAATTGGGCTACAAATATAAGTATACATTTTTACCTTTTACCCCTTGTAAAAATTCAAAAATTGGGTCTACAAGAACGTGCGAGTGTAAAAAATGAAGATTGGGAATTTTCTCCTTCACTTTGCTGCTATTCCTGTGAAACACCTAAAGGGTTAAAATGATGACTGAATGTAATTTTGAATACTTTGGGGGGTGCAGTTTTTTTAAGGGGGTCATTTGTGGGGTATTTCTAATATGAAGACCCTTCAAATTCACTTCAAACCTGAACTGGTCCCTGAAAAATAGTGAGTTTGAAAATTTTGTGAAAAATTGGAAAATTGCTGCTGAAATTTTAAGCCCTCTGATGTCTTCCAAAAGTAAAAACTCATCAATTTTATGATGCAAACATAAAGTAGACATATTGTATATGTGAATCAAAAAAAATATTTGTAATATACATTTTCCTTACAACCAGAAAGCTTCAAAGTTAGAAAAATGAGAAATTTTCACATTTTTCATCAAATTTAGGGATTTTTCACCAAGAAAGGATGCAAGTTACCACAAAAATTTACCACTATATTAAAGTAGAATATGTCATGAAAAAACAATCTCGTAATCAGAATGATAACTAAAAGCATTCCAGAGTTATTAATGTTTAAAGTGACAGTGGTCAGATCTGCAAAAAATGCTCTGGTCCTTAAGGCCAAAATGGCCTTGGTCCTTAAGGGGTTAATATTAAATCTAGTAGGGCGCCCCCTCTGGTTGAGCCCTGCACCATTTGGGACAGATAATTGTCTTTAGCTATAGTCAGAAACCTGTTTCCTTTATGAGATTTACAGGTCTCAGTCTCCGAGTTTATATCAGGATAAAGTCCCCCATTATTATCACATCATTTTGATTTGCTGCCTTGTTTATTTGCTTCAGTAATTGATCTTCTGCCTCTTCCATTATGTTTAGTGGCTTATTGCAAACCCATATCAGAATTTTTTTATTCATATCTCCAGATATTTCTACCCATAATGACTCCACATTATTGTTTTCCTCCCAAATATCCTCCCGCAGTGCAACCTTAACACTGGACTTTACATAAAGATAAACTCCTCCCCCTTTCTGTTTTGTCCGATTCTTCCTGAATAGACAATAACCCTGTATATTGACCGCTCAGTCATAGCTATTGTCCAACCAGGTTTCTGTTATACCCACAATGTCATAATTCTCCTCAGACATTTTCAACTCCAGTTCGTCAGTTTTATTGGACAGACTTCTGGCATTAGTCATCATGCAATTCAATGGTATATGTTTTTTTTCCTATGACGCCTATCCCTATTAACTATTCTAACCCCTCCCTCCGCTCTGCTTTTATACCTTTTTCAAAGACTCCTATGGCTTTTGCTTCTTGGTTTATGGAGCAGACACCCCCTAGTGGTCAAAGGCAGAGTCCTGTTGCAGTATTGACACTTTTCCCTCTACCCCGTTTTCTAACTGAAACCCAGTTAACTGCCTGACTGTACTGCACCTCCATCCCACTATCCTCCCCCACCTCTACCCCAGAGAGTACATGCTCAGCGAGCAGGAGACTCCTCTCAAGGTTGTCAATGCATCTCAATGTTGCCAGTTGCTCCTCTAGATCCAGGATCTGGGATTCCAAATGAACAACTCCCACACATGGGTGCATACTGCACCTGTGTATAATATACAGGAGCAAGGACTCCTATCACTATGAATTCGGGTAGAAAAAAAAGACATGGTGCACATCTACAATCTTGCATAATGATCTGATTGCTTCTCAGCATAATATCAAAAACTAACAGGTTGTTAGTATACATTTTTGATCAAAAAGTACAAGCCCACTTGCCACGTCAAGGCCACCTACTCAGAGTGGGTCCCTAACGTCCCTAGCATAAAATGGCGCAGCACCGAGCGGCGACCACCACCGCCACGACACCAGTGCCCACAGGGGGGGAACGACCCACTGGCAGAGCGGCCCCAATGCCACTCAAACCAGTCTATGGGCCGCACCTCCCCGCAAACACGGCGCCACGGCAGCAACGGATGCCGCACAGCACCACACCAGTGTGAACAAGGTGTAATAGCACACTTACCATGCTCTCCCAGTCAGACTGGGAGGACGCTAGGAAAGAAATGGCCCATGTGTAGCTAACTACTACTTATATAGGGTTGGGCTGAGGGGGTGGGGAAGAGTGCAGCACATTTTCAAACAAAAAAAAAAGGAGGGGATAGAAAACAGTGTGAAGTCAGGTAGAAAAACAGACATGGTGCACATCTACAATCTTGCATAATGATCTGATTGCTTCTCAGCATAATATCAAAAACTAACAGGTAGTTAGTATACATTTTTGATCAAAAGTACAAGCCCACTCGCCATGTCAAGGCCACCTACTCAGAGTGGGTCCCTAACGTCCCTAGCATAAAATGGCGCCGCACCTCCCCGCAAAAACGGCGCCACGGCAGCAACGGACGCCGCACAGCACCACACCAGTGTGAACAAGGTGTAATAGCACACTAACCATGCTCTCCCAGTCAGACTGGGAGGCTGCTAGGAAAGAAATGGCCCATGTGTAGCTAACTATTACTTAAATAGGGTTGGGCTGAGGGGGTGGGGAAGAGTGCAGCACATGTTCAAACAAAAAAAAAAGGAGGGGATAGAAAACAGTGTGAATTCGGGTAGAAAAACAGACATGGTGCACATCTACAATCTTGCATAATGATCTGATTGCTTCTCAGCATAATATCAAAAACTAACAGTGTTGCCAGTTTCTCCTCTAGATCCAGGATCTGGGCTTCCAAATGAACAACTCGCACACATGGGTGCATACTGCACCTGTGTATAATATACAGGAGCAAGGACTCCTATCACTATACTGACTGAGGTCCTTGCTTCTAGTGTGGCTAAGCTATGTTTACACAGCTGATGCTGAACAGGAGATATACATCATATTTCTTCTGCCCAGCATGAATTTACAGTTAAACAGCGATGTGTATACATTGCTGCATTACTGTCATTCCTTGCTGGGCTGTGCGCTATGAGCAACACTGCTTAAATCTTTATGGGGGTATACACTATATACAGCCATCTATAGATATATTTTTATACTGTATGCAGAAGGCAAATGTCCACTTACCAATCTATGTCCTGTCTCAGCCTGGTCCGCCTAAGCCCAGTCTCCTAGTGATGATGTCATTAGAGGCGGTGCTAAAGCCGGTAGTCAGAGTAGTAAGCATGGCTCTGTTCTCATTATGCATGTTCCATAATGTGACCTTTCCTGCCAGTGTCTTTCCAAACAGGGAGACTACAGGTGTTGCTTAACTACAACCCCTATCATTCCCAGACAGACAAAGGCTGATGGGGGTTGTAGTTCAGCAACAGCTCAAGGCTCCCTGTTTAGGAACACACTTGTTTATGGGTGCTCTTTGACAGGGGAAAGTGCCCTAAATGTACTAACCCATTTTTTCGTGTTTTTCTTTAGTTTCAGATCTGAGTATGCTGTAGACTTCGTCGGATTTGTTGGATTTCATCGATGACCAACCTTTTTTTTTTCTTTATAAAATGGTTATCGAGGGATATAAAATGTATATCTTCTACTCAGCATCAGCTGTGCTCGGGTACTGTATAGCTGTGGGGACAGCTGAGTCCCGATGCCGGCAGGGACAGTATCCAGCGCAGCGTTATGCTGTGCTGCATAATGTACGTTGGTGGAGGGAAGTAGGGATGCTAGGCATCCCTGCTTCCCTCCGATGCTGAAACTATGGCACCATAATCTCATCATACTGCAATTTGGCAAAACTGGTCAGGTAAAAAATACCAAACCCAAAAACACAAAATTGGTTTTGCCATATTGACTGCTTGATAATATCTGGCTGTGGTGTTCTTCCCTTGGAAAAAACGCCATATGGCCGTTTGGGCAATTTTTGGGGACTAAGTGCCAAAAAAAAAAAAGTGAAAAATCTAGCCTTAGGGAGGGGATTGTGGCCAAGACAGATGAGACACAATCTTTAGTTCACAAAATCAAAACATGTATTCTCAGAGTTATTTTAAAATACTCTTATATTTAATATGACACACTTGCAATGTGTAGAAGAAAAAAAGCGACAGGTTCTCTTTAAGATTTGTCAGGCTAATGGCCTGTATCAGGGGCGGACACAGACAGCAGAGGGCCCCTGTGCAAAGAATGTGCCTGGGCCCCCCCCCCCCCACCAGCACTGTGCCCCCTCATGTACCTAGACCCCACCGGAGTGCCTCCACTTACCCCGCCCGTGTAGTGTCGCCACTTGCCTTGTCCACCACAGGTGGATGGAACGGCTCCTGAGGTGGGCTCCGGGTGGCCCCTGTCCCTCTCAGTGTGCGGACCAGGCCCCATGAGTACTCCCCTGGGTCAGCCTGACCCGTATCTAGCTGGGAGGCAGAGGGCAGTGCTCCCCTTTACACTCGCACCCCTTGACTTAGCACGACACCCCTTGGCACCCCCTGGTTCCTTGGCTCCTTAGTAATAGAAGTGACTTACAGGCAGGGCCAGACTGGGACCAAAAATAGGCCCAGGCATTTTAAAATAAACAGCCCATTTTTATAGTGGGGGTCTGACTCATGGGACCCCCACCAATCACCTTGGTTCAAGTGGCTGCCCAGATGTTGGAAAGCTGCAACTCCCATCATGTCTGAAGTGACTACAGCTGATGGGACAGTCAGGAGACTACACAATGATATCAGTGACTACAGCTCTGATGGGACAGTTAGGAAAATACACAATGATATCACTGACCTGAGTGACGTCTTTTCTGTTGTCTTTATTTTTCTTCTTCATCTGGTCCAGACACCAGGATTTCTTCCATCTTCTCTGCAGAGTCTGACACCTGGACATCATTGGTTCCTTAATTTGTCAGTAGATCCTCATCCTCTGTATGATGACAATAATCATTATAACCTTGCCAAATACTGTACCCCCTGAATATAATACTGCCAACCACTGTACCCCCTGAATAATGCCAACCACTGTACCCCTGAATATAATACTGCTAACCACTGTACCCCTGAATATAATACTGCCAAATACTGTACCCCTGAATATAATACTGCCAACCACTGTACTCCATTAATATAATACTGCCAACCACTGTACTCCATTAATATAATACTGCCAACCACTGTACTCCATGAATATAATACTGCCAAATACTGTACCAACCACTGAATCATCCCATACACCCCACGCACTCCATCCTCAGTCTCCTCATCACCCCATATACCCCACATACCCCATCTTCAGTCTCCTCATCACCCCATACACCCCACGCACCCCATCTTCAGTCTCCTCATCACCCCATGCACTCCATCCTCAGTCTCCTCATCACCCCACGCACCCCATCCTCAGTCTCATCATCACCTCAGTCTCATCATCATCATCATCCGAGATCTTGGGTCTTCCAGCAGGACAATGACCCCAAACATACGTCAAAAAGCCCCCAGAAATTGATGGCAACAAAGCGCTGGAGAGTTCTGAAGTGGCCAGCAATGAGTCCAGATCTAAATATCATTAAACACCTGTGGAGAGATCCTTAAATTACTGTTGGGAAAAGGCGCCTTACAATAAGAGACCTGGAGCAAAGGAAGAGTGGTCCAACACTCCGGCTGTGAGGTGTAAGAAGCTTATTGATGGTTATAGGAAGACACTGATTTCAGTTATTTTTTCCAAAGGGTGTGCGACCAAATATTAAGTTAAGGGTGCCAATAATTTTGTCCAGACCATTTTTGGAGTTTGGTGTGACATTATGTCCAATTTGCTTTTTTTCCTCCTTTTTTTGGTTTAGTTCTAATACACACAAAGGGAATAAACATGTGTATAGCAAAACATGTGTTACTGCAATCCTTTTCTGTGAGAAATACTTATTTTTCTTGAAAAATTTCAGGGGTGCCAACATTTACCATTATGACTGTATATGGCACTGAATACATAATCTGAAACTTTAAAACCTTACTTTTAATACTTCTTCTAAAAACCATATATCAAAAAAGAAAGTGAATAGAACTGTATTTATACATATCTGCATCTATTTCCGGCCACCATCTTAGTAGCCATATTAATACTTGCCGCCTGTTCACACCGACCATATATGCACACTTGCCTGAGTGAACATCCAATTTTCAACATCAATGTGTTAGTCTTATATACAATCATGTGTTCCATGTCCATCGCAGGAATCCTTGTCAGTTATTTTATGTATTTGCATGTATTCAGAATTAGTAGTGTTAGTTTTGTAGTCACACTCATTATTTGTATATTATTGAGAGTTTTAGCACACTCCAAAACATCAATGCATAAATCCTCTCTCTGGCAGACTACATTCTCAGTCTCTTACTGCATGCTATCAAATGAATGGCATTTAACCCATACAGTGCATACAACATAACTGTTCTGATGGCGGCCATAACACATACACACACACTACCCCTATATACACACACACATGGCCATCATACACAGCTTCTATATGCACATACACTGCCTCTATATACACACATGCATCATAAATATATACACTGCCTCTATATACACACACAGCCATCATACACACATACACAGCTGCTATATGCACACACTGCCCCTTTATACACACATGGCCATCATACACATACACAGCTTCTATATGCATATACACTGCCACTATATAGACACACACTGCCATCATGCACACATATCAGCCACTATACACAAACACTGCCACTATATAGACACACACTGCCATCATACACACATATACAACCACTATATACACATACACTGCCACTATATATACACACACACTGCCATCATACACACATATACAGCCACTATACACATACACTGCCACTATATAGACACACACTGCCATCATACACACATATACAGCCACTATACACAAACACTGACACAATATAGACACACACTGCCATCATACACACATATACAGCCACTATATACACATACACTGCCACTATATAGACACACACTGCCCCTTTATACATACATGGCCATCATACACAAACACAGCTTCTATATGCATATACACTGCCACTATATAGACACACACTGCCATCATACACACATATACAGCCACTATATACACATACACTGCCACTATATAGACACACACTGCCCCTTTATACATACATGGCCATCATACACAAACACAGCTTCTATATGCATATACACTGCCACTATATAGACACACACTGCCATCATACACACATGGCCATAAATAAATACACTGCCTCTATATACACACACTGCCCCTGTATACACACATGGCCATCATACACATACACAGCTTCTATATACACATACACAGCTTCTATATAAACATACACAGCTTCTATATACACATATACAGCTTCTATATACACACACTGCCCAATTATACACACACATGGCCATCATACACATATACAGCCACTATATAAACATAGACAGCTTCTATATACACATAGACAGCTTCTATATACACATAGACAGCTTCTATATACACATACACAGCTTCTATATACACATAGACGGCCATCATACACACACACACACTCTGTCCCCATATACACACACACACACACACACACACACACTGCCCCCATACAAGTAAGTACCTGTGTGCAGTGTAGTCTGCTGCTCCGCTCCTCTATTGCAGGCAGTGGGCAGGAAGAGGAGGGACACGTGAGCTGACGTCACTGGCCAGCTGCTACTATCAGGCCCTGCTGGTAACTGAGAGCCGCGCACAGGCATGTCTCATACCAACTGCAGACCCTGACATTATAAAGTGACAGTGTGCTGCCCTCCGGACGGCGCTCCCTCTCGCTCCAGCCTCGCTGGCCAGTCTGGGCAACAGACAGGGCAGGGCTGGAACATAAGAAAAAAGAATATGATGTAGTCAGTCAGTGTACAGTAAGGCTCCCCCCCCCCCAGCCGTCAGTGAGTGACAGTCACTCACTGACTCGCAAGAAAGAGTGTTGGGGCCAGTCGGGCCTCCCTGAGGGTCCGGGCCCCTTACTGGGGTACCGGTTGTACCCCCCTAATGACGGCCCCTGGCCTGTCCGTCTCGACCGGCCGGTTTAAAGGTAAATTACTGCTGTCAGCGGCAGGTCCGGGACCTGTTGCTGCAGCATTTAGTATGAAGTACTGGCAGGGGGCCCTGCAGGGGCCCAGACTGTGACCTGGGCCACTAGATGGGCCCCCTAACACGCTGGGCCCCTGTGCAGCCGAACCGGCTGAACAAGTGATATGTCCGCCCCTGGCCTGTATGTGATGAGGGTTTCATTATTCAGAAACAGAGGTTAAACAACAAAATGTGACAAAGGACAAAAAATATGTTCAATACATTAGGGACTCCTAAAGCTTCAAAGTCAAGTCATATTACAGCATAGAAATGCATGGCTCAGGCTGTCTTTGAAGTGGTATCAGAGGAATTTCCAGAGTATATTACTGGAAATGGTTTAGGGATAGATGTCAGTCAATGGTAGAAATTAAGAATTTGAAATTACATTTTAGCATTTTTAATAGGCTGCTGCTATAATTTGGAAGATAATTAGAATTTTACTACAAAAATCTGTTTCTCATACTGATAATTTCATTTTGCTATTTAAGACATCTTAAAGATAAACTTTGTCCCACACGGTATGCAGAAATGTGCTAATTTATATAAAGAAACACCTTATATTCTATATTATCTTTTACATAATACAGATGTCAGTATGTCATAGATTTCACTAATATTAAATGTTATTTATTTCAGTGTTGGGAAGAAATGGCATGGGTAAGTCTAATATTCTAGTACAGACCACCATCAAAGTGTTAGGAGCTCCATTTTCTGATTCTGTAAAAATTACGGAACTTTAATGAAGAAAAAAAATCATGTCAGTTTTTTTTTGTACTCCACTAAAATCCTGCAAAATAATGGACATATAGCGAAAAGCTAGAGTCAATAGGATATGTCAGGAACTGTTGGTGACTATTGTGACACACTCTGTCCGGCCCTGTTATCAGCGTTTGTAACAGAGCTCCGTAACACTGATGTGAACATAGCCTAAGGTCGGACAAAGCGTTACAGATCCCAATGAAATGGAGAAACAATATCTACAACTCCTTTGCATTGTTGTTATAGACATTTGTAAGAAAGAAAAAAGTTTCTATGAGGCAGACATGTAAAGGGAGCTCCTTAGAATTGCATAGACTTTGCAATTGGATAAGTGTTTTCATTAATAAGTTACATGATATTCAGAGCAGTTTTTCAACCAGGGTCAGAAATCTTAATCTCCATTTAAGTTGCCTCCATTGGCATGCCTGCTCACAGCCAGATTTACTGTGCTCGAAGGTCTCTAAAAAGCTACATTCTACCACAGGCATCAGACATGCTCTGTGCCACTGTATGTCCAACTCCTCATGGCTAGTAAGCCGCTACCTTTTTTACGAGTACTGACCCACTTACCTACACATATGCAATGTCCACTTAAAATACTCTGCCTAGCACTTACAGAACAGACCCCAAACCAAACTATGTAGTATGGCTAAACTATGAAGAAGATGTGCACTCACAACAATAGACAACACATTAGGTGATTTAGTTGCATAAGCTATTGTGTAGGCACAACACTATTGCAGGCATATCAAATTATTATGAGATTAGTAATAGATTTATAGGGGTATCTACTAACCCGTATATGTGATCTCCCAAACTAAATATAGTAAAGAGGGGGGGGGGGGGGGGAGGTGCATATAAAACTTAGCTTTTAATAATGGTATTTAAGAAATATAATGCATGTGATGTAGTATTGTTGTTTGTAGCACTCAGATGAGAAGTGCACAAACCAAATAGACGCCTGATATAATCTGCTAAAATATAACAGATGGGGAGAGGGCTCCCACAATATTGTGGGAGCCCTCTCCCCATCTGTTATATTTTAGCAGATTATATCAGGCGTCTATTTGGTTTGTGCACTTCTCATCTGAGTGCTACAAACAACAATACTGCATCACATGCATTATATTTCTTAATTACCATTATTAAAAGCTAAGTTTTATATGCATATCAAATTATTATCAAATTATTATTCTCAAAAAAGGGTAACATACAAACATAAGGGGATGAATAAAGTCAATACAATAAGGCAGTAAGGTAGTAAGGGTTACCTCACTTAGTATAGTCAAAGTCTGTAGTCACAAAGAAAGCTGTTTTATGTAAGGTAGGTAGAAAGTCATAAATCTTTGGCCTCCCTAGAGCGGATGCCCACTAGTGCCTCCCACCTGTCCCCCAGGACCTGACACATTCTTTCTCCCCCTTGACTTCCTGCCTGTATTTCCCAGCCTCCCACAGAGTCCTTGCCATCTTGTGTCTTCCTTCAGACCCACAAATCCGGTGCAATGTTGTGCCTCTGCTTCTGCCCCTATCACATTGTGTGTATTTCAGCCTGACATAAATTGTCACCAAAGGGATGTACACCACCACCTGAACAACCAGGTTGATGCATGCCAAAGCTGTGCCTATTCTCTGGCAGAGACCATGAGAACAGACCCCATGGAATACTGGGTCACCAGATTAGACCATTGGCCAAAATTTGCCCAGTTTGCCATTGTACACCCTTCAGTATAGCATCAGAGAGAGTGTTCAATGCAGCAGGTGGTGGCATCACCCCTTAAGTGAACAAGATGGTCAGCCAGCAACATGGAAAAACTGCTGATTACTAAAATGAATTAGGCATGGATCAGTGAGGTATTTATAACTTCTGAGCCAGATGCCACTGATAAGACAGTACTACCACCAACAGCGCTGTCTGCCACAAATATCACCAGTCCGCCACTGCCTGCCATCCGCTGACTACTACAACTACCACCAGCCCATCACTACTACTCCACCCACCACTGCCTGCTGTCTGCTGGATACAGCAATCACTAGTACACTTCTGCTTACTGTCCACTGGCTACTGCAACTACAACCAGTCCACCACCCTCACCGCTCCCTAAAAAGGGAGAATTGTTTGGCTTTCATGCTAAAATTATTTCCTTTTCACTTTTGGTACACCAATCCTGTAGCAACTCCTAAAAGGGAGGATCTTTGGAACACTTGAAAAAGGCCATTGCACCTTCCAATATCTCCCTGTGAATTTTAACACCTTCATGCATCTGCCAACAAAAAAGGGATACTTTGATTGCGAGGGTCCCGCCGCTGGGACCCCCGCAATCTCTGTGCAGCACCCAGCTTTCATTTAGAATGCTAGATGCTGGCAGCAGGGGTCTTGATGTCACAGTCACGCTCCTTGTGACATCACACCGCCGCCATGCCCCCTTCCATAGACTTGCATTGAGGGGGCATGGCGTGAAGGCACAAGAGACTGTGACATCACGGCCCCTGCCGCATGCTCCAAGCGTTTGGTACAAAATGTTCTGAACACTGGGGCAGCGGAGTATCCTTTTAAAAACGACTTGAATACATTCCTAGCTGAGCCTAGTGGTATTATACAGGGCTTTAGTGCTCAAAGACAGTGTTATACACACTTTTAAAGGGTTATTGAACTTTTCAAAGGTTTGCTCAACTCTACCCATAAGATGTGCATTAATCTTCATAACCTAATGAAATCACAGCCAATAGAGCAGACCACTCTTTATCTCAGCACATATTAGTTTTTTGAGAATTTACCTTGATAAATTTAACTAAGACTTCTCGGAAAGGATAATTGTGTTCTGATCACTGACTACTAAGAAACCATTTTATTACCCACAATTAATATACTCTTCTTTTTTTTCTTTTCTTTTTTTTGTACAAAAGTGACAAAACCTGAAGAAGGTAGCTTTAAACTTTTATATTTGTAAATTGTTTCTCTGCAAAACAAGGTTTTCCTACTTAAGATATGATATCAGCTCTTACTGCACCATTTCTGTGATTAATGTGACATAAAGATAGATTAATCACTAATGGTATGTGTAATACTGTAGAGGATTCTTCCATGAAGCCTGGAATTTCTACCAGATCCCTTCATGTATTAAAAAAAAAAACGTAATTTGTTTTCTTTACTATATTTGCCTATGGTAAATAGTGACCAAGGACAGGGTCACATGGGGCACATCCGCAGCGTATTTCATGCTGCTGAGGCACCATCGGCAGTCACAGAGGGACTGTAGAGTGAGCTCCCAACTGCGGCCCAGTAGCTCTGTGTGTCTGCACATAGTGGCAGATTTCTAGCTGTAGAAATCCGCCACTATGAGCAGACACACAAAGCTACCCAGCCATAGCCGGGAGCTCGCTCTGCAGACCCTCTGTGACTGTTATCGGCGCATCCACAGCGGGAAATATGTCCCATGTGAACCTGCCCTGAAGGTGATTGACAGAAGAAAAAAACATACAGGTGACCTAAGGTTTTTTATTAAGCGTAAATCAGTAAAAGTAACGTAGCAAGACCATTTAGTCAGATGAAGCTGCGCTTGTGGAAAGGCAAGAACCTTGTATGTGTATGGCATGCCATGTAGAAGTCATGCTCCAGCATTTTCACAAGCGCTGCTTCATTCCTGTTTGCATTTGTTCTAATCAGATAAATATAAAATCTATCAAATATATTTGATAAAAAAATACAAATAGATTATAAACGTACAAGTCATGTAGGAGGTAGATGGATAATGCACTCACCGTGGGCTCTGTAGAAAATTTCTTGACGGGACAGACGAAGTGTGCCCGGTTGGCAGATGAGGGGGATGCCATTTCAGAGCTACCAGTACTGCAGCAGGACTCTGCCTCTGACCGCCAGGGAGGTGTCTGCTCCAGTTAGGAGGGAAGGAGGAGTGCAGGGCCAGGTACTGGTAGTGGGAGACTCTATTATTACAGGGGCAAACAGGGCGATCTGTCACAAAGACCGGGATCATCGAACAGTGTGTTGTCTTCCTTGCACTTGGGTTTGGCACATTGCGGATCAAGATGACACGTTGCTGGGTGGTGCTGGAGAAGACCCAGCAGTATTGGATCATACTGGCACCAATGACAAATTAAGAGGTATGTGGAGTGTCCTTAAAGATGATTTCAGGGACTTAGGCCACAAGCTTAAGGCAAGGAAATATTACCTGTACCACGAGCCACAGCAGAGAGGCAGTGGGAGATTAGGGAGGTAAACAAGTGCCTCAGAAGCTGGTGTAAGGAGGAGGGGTTTTGGTTCATGGAGAACTCAGCTGACTTCGCTGTCGGTTACCGGCTCTACCGTAGGGACAGTCTGCACCTCAATGGGGAGGGTGCAGCTGTGCTTGGGGAGAAGATGGCCAGAAGGATGGAGGAGTGTTTAAACTAGGGACTTGGGGGTAGGGAACCTACAACATAGAGGGGGAAGATAGTGTAGATAGAGAGGTGGAACTTATTAATGTACTTAGAGGTGGAGCGGAGGCAGGGGTTAGAATAGTTAATAGGGATAGGCGTCATAGGAAAGAAAAACAAACACCTTTGAATTGCATGTTGACTAATGCCAGAAGTTTAACCAATAAAACTGACGAACTGGAGTTGATAATGTCTGAAGAGAATTATGACACAGTTTGGGCGATCAACATACAGGGTTATAGTCTGTTCAGGAAGGATCGGACAAAACAGAAAGGGGGAGGAGTTTTTCTTTATGTAAAGTCCAGTCTGAAGGCTGCACTGCGGGAGGATGTATACGGGAGGGAAACAATAATGTGGAGTCACTATGGGTAGAATTATATGGAGATAAAAATGAATAAAAATTCTGATGGGGGTTTGCTATAAGCCACCAAATATAATGGAAGAGGCAGAAGATCAGTTACTGAGGCAAATAAACAAGGCAGCAAATCAGAATGAGGTGATAATAATGGGGGGACTTTAACTATCCTTATATAAACTGGGAGACAGAGACCTTTGAAACTCATAAAGAAAACAGTTTTCTGACTATAGCTAAAGACAACTATCTGTCTCAATTGGTGCAAATAGGGGGCGCCCTACTGGACTTAATATTAACCAACAGACCTAACAGAGTAACTAATGTGCAGGTAGAAGGACACCTAGGAAATATTAATAATAATATAATAGATTGTAACTTGTCCTGCAATAAGGGAATCTCTCAAGGGACCACAAAAATAATGAACTTTTGGAAGGAAAAGTTTGATCAACTCAGAGAAGCCCTTAACAATATAAAATGGGAAAATGTCCTCAAAAGCAAGAATACTGACACTAAATGGGAGACTTTTAAAAAAATATCTTAAATTCTCAATGTAAGAGGTATATACCTTATGGGAATAAAAGGGTCAGGAATAAAAAAAAAACAATGTGGATGAATAAAATTATTAAGGGGGCAATAAATGACAAAAAATAAAGCATTTAAAGAGGTATTCCAGGCAAAAACATTTTTTTTAAATATCAACTGGCTCCGGAAAGTTAAACAGATTTGTAAATTACTTCTATTAAAAAATCTTATTCCTTCCAATAGTTATTAGCTTCTGAAGTTGAGTTGTTGTTTCTGTCTAACTGCTCTCTGATGACTCTCGTCCCGGGAGCTGTGCAGTTCCCCTGGGGATATTCTCCCATCATGCACAGCTCCCGGGATGTGACATCATCATTGAGCAGTTAGACAGAAAACTTCTTTTTATAGAAGTAATTTACAAATCTGTTTAACTTTCCGGAGCCAGTTAATATATATATAAAAAGGTTTTCCTGGAATACCCCTTAAGGACCAAGGACGTACCGGTACGTCCTTGGTCCTGCTCTTCTGATATAACGCAGGGTTACACAGCAACCCCGCATCATATCATGGCGGGCCCAGCGTCATAGTGAAGCCGGGACCCGCCTCTAATAGCGCGCGGCGTACCAAGTACCGGTACGTCCTTGGTCCTTAAGGGGTACCGGTACGTCCTTGGTCCTTAAGGGGTATTCCAGGCTATTAACCCTTTAGCCGCGCGCTCAGAGCTGAGCCGCGCGGCTAAAAGCGAAAGCGAAAGTTGCCGGCTAGCTCAGTGGGCTGTTCGGGATAGCCACGGCGAAATCGCGGCATCCCGAACAGCTTACGGGACAGCGGGAGGGCCCCTACCTGCCTCCTCGCTGTCCGATCGCCGAATGACTGCTCAGTGCCTGAGATCCAGGCATGAGCAGTCATGCGGTAGAATCGTCGATCACTGGTTTCTTATGAGAAACCAGTGATCAATGATAAAGATCAGTGTGTGCAGTGTTATAGGTCCCTATGGGACCTATAACACTGCAAAAAAAAGTGAAAAAAAAGTGAATAAAGATCGTTTAACTCCTCCCCTATTAAAAGTTTGAATCACCCCCCTTTTCCAATAAAAAAGAAAAAACACAGTGTAAATAAAAATAAACATATATGGTATTGCCGCTTGTGGAAATGTCCGAATTATAAAAATATATCATTAATTAAACCACTCGGTCAATGGCGTGCGCGCAAAAAAATTCCAAAGTCCAAAATTGTGCATTTTTGGTCACTTTTTATATAATTTAAAAATGAATAAAAAGCGATCAATAAGTCCTATCAATGCAAAAATGGTACCGTTAAAAACTTCAGATCACGGTGCAAAAATGAGCCCTCATACCGCCCCATACATGGAAAAATAAAAAAGTTATAGGGGTCAGAAGATGACAATTTTAAACGTATTAATTTTCCTGCATGTAGTTATGATTTTTTCCAGAAGTCCGACAAAATCAAACCTATATAAGTAGGGTATCATTTTAATTGTATGGACCTACAGAATAAAGATAAGGTGTCATTTTTACCGAAAAATGTACTGCGTAGAAACGGAAGCCCCCAAAAGTTACAAAACTGCAGTTTTTTTTTTCAATTTTGTCGCACAATGATTTTTTTTCCATTTCACCGTAGATTTTTGGGCAAAATGACTGACGTCATTACAAAGTAGAATTGGTGGCGCAAAAAATAAGCCATCATATGGATTTTTAGGTGCAAAATTGAAAGAGTTATGATTTTTTAAAGGCAAGGAGCAAAAAATGAAAATGCAAAAACGGAAAAGACCCCGGACCTTAAGGGGTTAAACTACTAAAACTGGATGGCAGTGAAGAAGCATTAAAAAGATATCGAGAAAAATTTTGAATATGTAAAAAAACTGATAAAAGCTGCAAAAGTAGAGACACAAAGGCTCATTGCCAAAGAGAGTAAAACCAACCCCACAATGTTCTTTGACTGTATAAATAGCAAAAAGGTTAAAAATGAAAGTGTTGGCCCTTTAAAAAATGATGAGAAACAAATTATCTAATTATCTCCTTAACTACGCAGGACGTCCTGCGCCGACTCCCGCGATATAACGCGGGGTCACGCGGTGACCCCTTGTCATATCGGGTCGTTCTCGGCGGCCATCAAAGGCCGGGACCTGCAGCTAATACAGGACATCACCGATTGTGGTGATGCCCTGTATTAACCCTTGAGACTATCTGCTCTTACCTGGTTCTTAGGCACGGAGCAGTCATTCGCCGATCGGACACAGAGGAGGCCGGTAGGGATCTTCCTGGTGTCCTATAAGCTGTTCTGAAGTAAACTGGAAGTATCCCAGCAGCTCAGTCGGGCTGTTTGGGACCACCGAGATGAAATTGCGGTGTCTCGAACAGCTTACAGGACACCGGGCGGATCCCTACCTGCCTCCTCAGTGTCCGATCGGTGAATGACTGCTCCGTGCCTGAGATCCAGACAGGAGCAATCAAGCGCCGATAACACTGATCAATGGCATGTTAATACATGCCAGTGATCAGTGTAAAAGATCAGTGTGTGTAGTGTTATAGCCCCCTATGGGGGCTATAACACTAAAAAAGAAAAGTGAAAAAAAAAGTGTTAATATATGTGATTTAACCCTTCCCTAATTAAAGTTTGAATCACCACCCCCCCTTTTTCCATTTAAAAAAACCCAGTGTAAATAAAAATAAACATATGTGGTATCGCCGCATGCATAAATGTCCAAACTATAAAAATATATCCTTAATTAAACCATACGGTTAATGGCGTACACGTAAAAAAATTACAAAGTCCAAAATAGCGTATTTTTGCTCACTTTTTATACCATTAAAAATGAATAAAAAGTCTGATCAAAACAAAAATGTTACCAATAAAAACTTCAATTTAAGTATTGTAATTAAGTAATGTAATAGACAGACCCCTATTTTTAATATTCAAGGACTCTATAGTGACAGGGTCTGTTCCCCAGAATTGGTGCATAGCAAATGTGGTGCCAATATTTAAAAAGGGGTCAAAAGGTGACCACAGGAATTACATGCCTGTTAGTTTAACCTCCTTTGTATGTAGATTCTTTGAGGGTTTTCTAAGAGATGTTATTTTGGAGTATCTTGATAAAAATAAATGTATGACCCCATATCAGCATGGCTTTATGAGGGATCGGTCCCGTCAAACTAACCTGATCAGCTTTTATGAGGAGGTGAGCTCCAGACTGGACCAGGGGGAATCACTGGATGTCGTATATATGGATTTTTCCAAAGCATTTGATACAGTGCCACATGAAAGGTTGGTGCATAAAATGAGAAGGATTGGGCTGGGGGGAAATGTGTGTAAGTGGATAAGTAACTGGCTCAGTGATAGGAAACAGAGGGTTTGTATTAATGGTACTTATTCTGATTGGGTGACTGTTACTAGTGGGGTACCACATGGGTCCGTCTTGGGTCCTATTCTATTTAATATATTCATTAATGACCTTGTAGAGGGGTTGAATAGTAAAGTTGCAATCTTTGCAGATGACACTTAACTCTGTAAAGCGGTAAACACAATAGAGAACTGTGCACTGTTATAAATGGATCTGGATAGGTTGGAGGTTTGGGCTGGGAAGTTGCAGATGAGGTTCAACACTGATAAGTGTAATGTAAAGGTAATGCACATGGGGAAGAAAAATCCAGGCAGGGATTATGTATTAAATTGCAGAATACTTGAGATGACTGACGTGGAAAAGGACTTAGGGGTCTTAGTTAACAGTAAATTTTGCTGTAGCTGCTGTGAAGACAAATAAAATCATGGGGCGCTTCAATAGGGGCATAGATGCCCACAACAAGGAAATAATTCTACCACTGTACAAATCACTAGTCAGACCACACATAGAATACTGTGTACAATACTGAGTACAAGTGTACAAGAAAGATATAGTGGAGCTGGAGAGGGTTCAAAGACGGGCAACCAAAGTAATACAGGGAAAGGGAGGACTACAGTACCCAGAAAGATTATCAGAATTAGGGTCATTTAGTTTAGAAAAAAGAAAGGCTTAGGGGTGACCCAATAACTATGTTTAAATATATCAGGGGACAGTACAGAGATCTATTTATACCCAGGACTGTATCTATAACAAGGGGCATCCTCTACATTTAGAGGAAAGAAGATTTCAACACCAGCACAGACGGGGGTTCTTTACTGCAAGAACAGTGAGACTATGGAACTCTCTCTCGAAGGAGGTGGTCATGATTAACTTGGTAAATGAGTTCAAAAGGGGTCTGGATGCATTTTTGGAGAGTAATAACATTACAAGTTATAGATTCTAGATTTATAGGGACAGAATGTTGATCCAGGGATTTATTCTGACTGCCATATTAAAGTCGGGAAGGAATTTGTACCTCTAGTATGAGGGTTTTTTGCCTTCCTCTGGATCAACTCTGTAGGAACTCATTAGGGATATAGGTTGAACTTGGTGGACTCTGGTCTTTTTCAACCTTATGAACTATGTTACTATGAAGCGCCATAGTGCGTGAAACATGTTGCCGCTCCTGTGAACGCCCCTAGCTTCACCTGTTCAACCACCAGCTCCCCGTATACCTGTATCGTTGGAATTTCTATATGCTGAATAAAGTCTGAAATTTTCTACAGAGCCTGCGGTGAGTGCATTATCCATCTACCTCCTACATGACTTGCTGTTGCTGTTATACTTATATTCTGGATAACAGCACCTCCTTGGCTCCGATTTATTGCACGTACAGGTACTTTTGCTACACGCCATATATATGGGAGGACTTTCTCTATAAACAGTATTAGCAGTGCCAGACTCTTATCTTTTGTTGGTTGGAGATTTTAAACATGTTTTATAAATCTGATCTGGAACTAAACAAAAATAATGAATTTACACTGAAATGTGGAGAAACAAGTGTGAGTTTATTCTATTTGCCTAAGACTATTTTTATTTAGCCATCATGGCATACTATATGTACTGGAAACCACAAAGGAAATGACTGGCTGGCCCTGGCCTCCTCCTGTACTATGGGTGAAGGGAACAGGACCAGTGACTATTCTGCAATCTGAAAGCAAATGTGTTTAATGCATATTTTTTATTGAACATAACAAACATATAATAAACTTATAAATAAAATGTATGGATTATGTAGTATGTTGTTAAATTGTTGTCATTGTTTTTTTTTCCTTTTTTTTACATGATTTTTATTATTGAGATTTAACACTATAGTAAATTGTAATACACGTACAGTAACTACATACACAGAATACTCTTTTTTACAGGAGTACGAATGAAATGTCATTGTCTAATAGGGAGAGGTTTACCAAAAGTGAGTGTCCATAGGCTACAAATGAATACACAGCAGATAAGACAGGAATTTGGAGAACTCCCTAAACATTCTCCGTCTCACCTTTATCATCACCCTGTTTTCTTCTGAAATCAGAACCATTCAGTGGAGATGATGATGTAAGTCTAGAAGAAGATGAAATGGGGAAAAAATGCTTCCAGTGGGAAAGAGTGATATGGGGGACAGTGCTACTGCCAGTGAGGGGGGAATGAGAAGATATTAAATACTGCTTCCTGTAGGGGAGAGGATGAAGTGAACGATGATGATGATGCTGTTAATAGAAGAGAGGTGGAAAGTAGAGAAATTTAGCTGCTATTAAAGAAAGATTATTAGAAGACAATGCGGTTGCCAGTGAGGAGAAGTGTGAAGAGTGTGAATAAAGCCATCTGTGGGGATGGGTGAGGTTATAATGCTGATTGTAAATCACAAGAGATAATACATGATCCTGCAACTTTGTAATATAGCAATCACCACCGCTATTGGAGCTCCACTTCACTCCTCAAAGAAGCATCAATCCATATATACACATGCGGGGGAAATTATATTACTGAACAAAACAGTTCATAGATCGTAGACTTCAGGGAAATCACTCACAAATCAGCAGATATTTTGTTTTTTTTAATTTATTTTCGTGAAGACGATCTTTACAACAGAGTTCATACAGACATGGCATGCTACAGTCTTTGCCTAAGTCCGACCATGGCGTCCATGGCTGGGAGAGTGGGACATAGGCAAAGACTGCAGCATGCCATGTCTGTATGTACTCTGTTGTACTGTTGTGTTCATAGATACTCCATTTGAGCATAAACTGTGATTTGTTCAAAGTACATCTGGCACCTGCTGCAATCTTAACAAACCCCTCCAAATCCAACAGATGATATTGTGCACTAATAACAACCGTATGTTGATTTGGAAATCAAGTTTATTTGTTGATCATCTGTTAGATTGGGAGCTGTTTTCTATGGTCACAGTGGATGACAGATGCACTTTAAGCTAATACAGTATCTGGCTTCTTTAGTAGGCTTAAATATAAAGGGCACCAAACACACTATCAGTCCAGACACTATACAGGATCAAACATACTATCAGTCCAGACACTATACAGGATCAAACCTACTATCAGTCCAGACACTATACAAGATCGAACATACTATCAGTCCAGACACTATACATGATCAAACCTACCATCAGTCCAGACACTATACAGGATCAAACACACTATCAGTCCAGACACTATACAGGATCAAACCTACTATCAGTCCAGACACTATACAGTGCCCAGGGGGAACTCTAAGTACCATTACCTACAATGCAGCCTCTTTGGCACTATGCCAGGCACAAAGCATGAGAAGTTCATGTTAAAGATCTTGAGCCATTGGGACCACTGTGACATAAATTGTTACCACTTTGAGGACCATAAGTCTCAGCCATCAGACAGGCCTCCTTTCCTTTTCCACATCTGCATTTCCTTACAGTTGCTGTAATGTGAAAATACTATTAGGATTTTTTATTCACTTTCCTTTGTTTCAATTATTTTATGGTCTGCCTTCATACACTGAGTACTACATGTGTTACCAATATCCACCATTGAAGACACTTAAGTTTTTAATCCTATAGCAGTGCCAACCAATATTATCCTTATTTGAGTTTTCAGACAAAGTCACATAGAGTCTGTAGTTTGGCTCTTAAGTGATAACCAGCCCTTAATCATACTCATTATAAGAGATGAGCAAGCCCAGCCCAGCCCAGAGAAACCGATCCCATTCAGAACTTTAGGGTAAATTGGGCTTGTGCAACATTCAAACTTTGCTAGGCATGGCTCATGCGAGCCCACTATTAGCTGAAGGGATCAGAAGTAGAGATGAGCGAACTTACAGTAAATTCGATTTGTCACAAACTTCTAGGCTCGGCAGTTGATGACTCATCCTGCGTGAATTAGTTCAGCCTTCAGGTGCTCCGGTGGGCTGGAAAAGGTGGATACATTCCTAGGAAAGAGTCTCCTAGGACTGTATCCACCTTTTCCAGCCCACCGGAGCACCTGAAAGCTGAACTAATTTATGCAGGAAAAGTTATCAACTGCCGAGCCGAGAAGTTCGTGACAAATCAAATTTACTGTAAGTTCGCTCATCTCTAATCAGAAGCACTTGCCAACCCTTTACACCTAAATGAATGGAGGAAGTACCACAAATACTGAGATGATGTCAGGGTAGCCCAGCATATCTTGCAGCTTGCAGTAAGATCACATGACCCAAAGTTATCAAATGATTATGGATAACATGCATTATGCATTATGTAACATACATCATCCAGACCAACCAGAAAAAAGCAAAGGAGTATGTTTAATAGGCTGATAAAGCCATATGCACTGCTTTGTGGTCGCAGTTTGATCCCAGAAATCCTTTATAAAAAATAAAATAAAAAACAACTGAGCAAAGCAATGAGCAGTGGGCTGACCTTAGACAGTGACCTCCTGTCACCTGCATTACTATGTCCAGTTGGTGCACTACAAATCCTAGAAGTATTACTTCAGAACAAGCCCATTTATGTGTTTAACATAAATATGCATTAAAATAATTTATAGTAAACGTGGAATGTGTATTTAAGGCCATGTTATCTGTATTTTTTGTGTTTAATCAGACATAGTGAGATAGTGAAACATAGGGACATAGGGGGAGATTTATCAAAACCTGTCCAGAGAAAAGTTGCTGAGTTGCCCATAGCAACCAATCAGATCGCTTCTTTCATTTTTAACAAGGCCTCTGCAAAATGAAAGAAGTGATCTGATTGGTTCCTATGGGCAACTCTGCAACTTTCCCTCTGGACAGGTTTTGATAAATCTCCCCCATAGTGTCTCTACCTTTGTTTAACATAACATACTTTAAAAGCATTTATACTGATAGTGAAATATGTAAATGTATGTGTATTTTCTGGGTTTAACAAACATATGTGGGGGGATCCATCAAATCCTTTGCATAGGTAATGTTGACCAGTTGCCCATAGCAACCGATCAGATTTCTTTTATTTTAAACTAGGCCCCTGAAAAATAAAAGAAGCAATCTGATGCTGTTGCTATGGGCAACTGCTCAACTTTTCTTCTGCACAGGTTTTAATAAATCTCCCCAATAAAGATTCTAAATGGTTTTAACATAAATACACATTAAAAGCATTTATAGTGAATGTGCAATACACATATTAGGCCAAATTTCAGGTATTTTCTTGGTTTAATCAGACATATAGAGGGAGATTTATCAAAACCTGTCCAAAGGAAAAGTTGCTGAGTTGCCCAAGGCAACCAATCAGATCACTTCTTTCATTTTTGAAAAGGCCTCTAAAAATGAAAGAAGCAATCTGATTGGTTGCTAGGGCAACTCAGCAACTTTTCCTCTGGACAGGTTTTGATAAATCTTCCCCTATATAGTATTTCTACCTGTGTTTAACATAAGTATGTATTAAAAGCATTGATAGTTAACTTGGAATAGGCATCTTAGGCCAAGTAACGTATATTTTCTGAGTTTAATCATGCAAATACATAAAACCGCATTAAAAGAATGAAAAATGAATGCCAATTTCTCTCATTCTTGACTTCTTGGTGAGTGTAAAATCACCCCAAAACATAACAATAACCTCCAAATTTGTTTTACTAACAAAACAAAGTGTCTTAAAGGGATAACTGGCAAAGCAAAGGGGAACAGGAAAAAGCACCCCTGCCATGCCCTCTGCCGGTAAACTAGTGGTTGCAGATGCAACTCTGTGGGAACCACCCAATTGTCCAGGTCCAGTAAAGAGGACCGGCAACACATACCTGGGACCGGCGCAGGCAGCGGGGACCGGGGACCAGCGGCAGGTAAGTGGAGGAGGCAGCAGTGGCATTATAGATCACTGTAAAGTGAACTTCACTGCTGCATCTAGGAGTTTCAAAACTACAACTCCCAGCATGCCCAGACAGCCTTTGGCAATGGTTGTGCAGTGGTTTCCAATCTGTGCTCTTCCAGATGTTGCAAAACTATAACTCTCAGCATGCCCAGACAGTCCAGGCATGCTGGGAGTTGTAGTTCTGTGATATCAGGCCCTTCAGATGTTGCCGAACTACAACTCCCAGCATGCCTGAGCAGTCTGGGCATGCTTGGAGTGGAAGTTTTGCAACATCTGGAGGGCTACCGTTTGGACACCAGTACACAACATTTCTATAGAGTAAGGACATACCCCATATGTGGATGTAAAGTGCTCTGCTGGTGCACTACAATGCTCAGAAGAAAAGGAGCACCATTGGGCTTTTGAAGAGAGAATTTGGCTGGAATTAAAGGCCACGTGTGTTTAAAAAGCCCCCATGGTGCCAAAATGGTGAATACCTGCTGGGGATCCTGTCTGTGTGGTGCCACACAGACAGGATCACCATCAGATATTTATGTCTACCCGCACGCCGAGTCCTGTTAACCCCTTCTAATCACCCATTCTTCCTACCCTCTCTCGGCCTGCAGAGTTCCCTTCACCCCAGTCTAACCCCGGGGATTCATTCCCTCCTTCTGTTCACATCCTCTCTCTGCCTGCAGAGTTACCTTAACCCCAGTCTATTTAACCCCTGGAGTCCTTCCTCTCTCTGTTAGCAGAGTCACTTTAATCCCACTCTGATGGCAGACCTCTTTCTAGCCCTATACAACCATTCATTTTCCATATTCTCTCTCTCCCCAGCACACTTTTAAAGGCACCTAACCCAAAAAGTGGTAAGTACATAAGCGTCATCCACCATAAATGGCAAGTTGATATTATGAACCCAGCTAGCCCTATTTGCCTCATATATTTTACTGTCTGTCATATTCATATTGGATGTCCTCACCTTGGTCGCCAGGGTATATACATTTTCTTACCGAACGCAAGTACTCTCATTCTATCCACTGATACAGAGATATGTATATGCGTACTCTACAATCACCACACATGTGGATATATATATAGTAGTTCCAAGCATAAGAGCCAGCAAAGACTCCCTCCGCATGTGCACGTGATCAGCCAACCGGCAAGTCAGCAGTCCATAAACATGCAATCTCCACCACAGCACAAAAAGTCAGAGGTCCAGGATAAAGTGAAAGGCTTCCAAGTTTATTCACACCAAAAATGTGATAGCGGTGCAATGTTTCGGCAAACTGCCTTTGTCAAGCACACCTTTGACTTTTTGTGCTATGGTGGAGATTGCATGTGTATATATATATATATATATATATATATATATATATGTACTCCCCAATCTAAAATATTCTAGTACTGTCAATTTACTTATAAATTATTTTTTATCTTTTTTATCTATTTATCTATACAACAAAAAAAAAACTTGTTTTACTCAATCATTATTTGATTTTTTTATATTTCTTTTATACGTCTATTGCGTTGTGACCATTTGGTATGTATATATATATATATATATATATATATATATATATATATATAAACATACATTCCCTTTTTATATATGTTTTATAGTACTGACAAATTGGACCTGAGGAAGGCACCCTTGAGTGCCGAAGCACGTTGTCCGTATTTCTAAATAAAATATTTGTTGTCCTGTGCCGGCCTGTGTCCGCTTCATTGTGTACAACCCTGAGCAGCGCCTCCAAGACCGCCTTTCCCTAATTCACCCTCACAATTCCAAACTGGGCCCCCGCTGGGAACCCAGAATCATTCCGAGTGCAGAAACTCCATTCTCAACCAAGTGAACCTCAATCACCATGACCTACAACAGCCGTGGAATCAAAACATCATCACCTCATAGGTGAGTATATCACTTAATAGGTGCGATAGGTGCGATCACACCGAGTCCATATACACTACAAGGGAGCGCCCCCTGTCTCTTTTTCTATCTCTTTAATCCTCATCAAATATAAATTTAATAATCTTAAATTTCAATGGTCTCCTCTTGCTTCAGGCACCTCCAGGCTGTGCAATTCAGCCACTATATTGTATCCTCATGCTTCAGCCAACTCCAGGCTGTGTCATTCAGCCACTATATAGTCTCCTAATGCTTCAGCCAACTCCAGGCTATGTCATTCAGCCACTATATGGTCTCCTCTTGCTGCCACAAACTCCAGGCAGTCATTCAGCCACTATATGGTCTCCTAATACTGATGCTCCTGGCTCTGTCTTTGTGCCGCCATGTGACTCCTTGTTAAATTTGGTCTTTTGTACCCACACGCTGAGGTCCGGGGCACTAAAACTTGGGAGTTAAAATTTCAATTTCAAAATCCTTAATTTCAAGTTCAAAATCTTAAATTTCTAATTAAAAATCTTAAATTTCAATGGTCTCCTCATGCTTCTGCCAACTTCAAGCTCTCCTCATGCTTCAGCCTCTTCCAGGCTGTGTCAGCCAATATATGGTTTGCAGATGCTGCTGGGCCTAAAAAATGTTATGGTAGCTACCAAAAATCTTCATTTTAAATTTCAAAATTCATCTTTTAATCTTAGGGATTGTGAAGCCCTAGTGTCTGCTCATGCTGCTGCCAGCTCCAGGATGTGTCATTCAGCCACTATATGGTCTCCTCATGCTGCCAACACCTCCACACTGTGTCATTCAGAAACTATATGATCTCCTCATACTGATGCCACCTCCAGGCTCTGTCATTGTGCTGCCACATGACATGTGACTTCTTGTTATATTTGGTCCTTTGTACCCACACCCCTGGGCCCGGGACACTAAAAACTTGGGAGTTAAAATTTCTATTTCAAAATCCTCAATTTCAGTTTAAAAATCTTAACCCCTTAAGGACTTAGCCTATTTTCATTTTTTCCTCCTCGCCTTCAAAAAATCATAACTCTTTTATATTTTCATCCACAAACTAGTATGAGGGCTTGTTCTTTGCTCAACCAGTTGTCTGTTGTAATACCATCAATCTCAAACTATTTTAACAAAATTAGTATGTTTGAAATTGCCCTATTTTGACAACCTATAACTTTCAAATTTTTCCATACATGGGGCAGTATGAAGGCTCATTTTTTGAGCCGTGATCTGTACTTTTTATTGATACCATATTTGCATATATTTAACACTTTTAATACATTTTTTATCAATTTTTTGGGGAATAAAATGTTATACAAAAGCAGCAATTTGGGACTTTTTTTTTTCTTTACATTCACACCGTCCGTTCACTGTACGGTATCATTAACATTATATTTTAATATTTCAGACATGTTTATTAATTATTTTCCCCACTTTTTGGGGGTGAAATGGGGAAAATGGGACAATTTACATTTATATTGGGGGGAGGGAATATTTCAATTTTTTTTTACTTTTTTATTTCTTTCTTTTTTTAACTTTTATTTTCACACTTAAACCCCTTAAGGACCAGGCCATTTTACACCTTAGGACCAGAGCGTTTTTTGCACATCTGACCACTGTCACTTTAAATATTAATAATTCTGGAATGCTTTTAGTTATCATTCTGATTCCGAGATAGTTTTTTCGTGACATATTCTACTTTAACATAGTGGTAACATTTTGTCGATACTTGCATCCTTTCTTAGTGAAAAATCTCATAATTTAATGAAAAATTTGAAAATATAGCATTTTTGTAACTTTGAAGCTCTCTGCTTGTAAGGAAAATGGATATTCAAGATATATTTTTTTTAATTCACATTTCCAATATGTCTACTTTATGTTTGAATCATAAAATTGACGTGTTTTTACTTTTGGAAGACACCAGAGAGCTTCAAAGTTCAGCAGCAATTTTCCAATTTTTCACAAAATTTTCAAACTCACTATTTTTCAGAGACCAGTTCAGGTTTGAAGTGGATTTGAAGGGTCTTCATATTAGAAATACCCCACAAATGACCCCATTATAAAAACTGCACCCCCAAAGTATTCAAAATGACATTTAGTAGGTGTTTTAACCCTTTAGGTGTTTCACAGGAATAGCAGCAAAGTGAAGGAGAAAATTGACAAGCTTCATTTTTTACACTCGCATGTTCTTGTAAACCCAATTTTAGAATTTTTATAAGGGGTAAAAGGAGAAAATGTATACTTATATTTGTAGCCCAATTTCTCTCGAGTAAGCACATACCTCATATGTCTATGTAAATTGTTCGGCGGGCGCAGTAGAGGGCTCAGAAGCGAAGGAGTGACAAAGGAATTTTGGAGAGTACGTTTTTGAGAAATGGTTTTTGGGGGGCATGTTGCATTTAGGAAGCCCCAATGGTGCCAGAACAGCAAAAAAAAAAAAAAAAAAAAAAAAAAAAAAACACATGGCATACCATTTTGGAAACTAGACCCCTTGGGGAACGTAACAAGGAAAAAAGTGAGCCTTAATACCCAACAGGTGTTTCACGTCTTTTGCATATGTAAAAAAAAAAACAATGTTTTCACTAAAATGTGTGTTTCCCCCCAAATTTCACATTTTTGCAAGGGTTAATAGCAGAAGATACCCCCCAAAATTTGTAACCCCATCTCTTCTGAGTATGGAGGTACCCCATAAGTTGGCCTGAAGTGCACTACGGGCGAACTATAATGCTCAGAAGAGAAGGAGGGATATTTGGCTTTTTGAGAGCAAATTTTACTCGGGGGGGGGGGGGGGGGGGGGCATGTCTCATTTAGGAAGCCCCTATGGTGCCAGAACAGCAAAAAAAAACACATGGCTTACCATTTTGTAAACTAGACCCCTTGAGGAACGTAACAAGAAATAAAGTGAGCCTTAATACCCCACATGGGTTTCACGACTTTTGCATATGTAAAAAAAATATTTTTTTTCACAAAAATGTGTGTTTCCCCCCAAATTTAACATTTTTGAAAGGGTTAATAGCAGAAAATACCCCCCAAAATTTGTAACCCCATCTCTTTTATGGAGTATGGAGGTACCCCATAAGTTGACCTGAAGTGCACTACGGGCAAACTACAATGCTCAGAAGAGGAGGAGCACCATTGAGCTTTTGGAAAGAGAATTCATTTGGAATGGTAGTCAGGGGCCATGTGCATTTACAAAGCCCCCCGTGGTGCCAGAACAGTGGACCCCCCCCCCACATGTGACCCTATTTTGGAAACTATACCCCTCACAGAATTTAATAAGTGGTGCAGTGAGCATGTTCACCCCACTGGCATTTGACAGATCTTTGGAACAGTGGGCTGTGCAAATGGAAAATTAAATTTTTCATTTTCACGGATCACTGTTCCAAAAATCTGTCAGACACCTGTGGGGCGTAAATGCTCACTGTACCCCTTATTCCATTACGTAAGGGGTGTAGTTTCCAAAATGGGGTCACATGTGGGGGGGTCCATTGTTCTGGTACCTTGGGGGCTTTGTAAAAGTGGCCTTCAATTCCGATCAAATTTTCTCTTCAAAATCCCAATGGCGCTCCTTCTCTTCTGAGCATTGTAATGCACCCATAGAGCACTTTACATCCACATATGGAGTATGTTCTTACTCAGAAGAAATGGGGTTACAAATTTTGGGGGGCTTTTTTTTATTTTCCCTTGTGAAAATGAAAAATTTAGGGTGACACCAGCATTTTAGTGAAAAATTTTTTTTTTTCATTTTCCCATCCAACTTTAATTTCAGGCTCACTATACCCCTTGTTACATTCCGTGAGGGGTGTAGTTTCCAAAATGGGGTCACATGTGGGTATTTATTTTTTTGGGTTTATGTCAGAACCGCTGTAAAATCAGCCACCCCTGTGAAAATCACCAATTTAGGCCTCAAATGTACATAGTGCGCTCTCACTTCTGAGCCTTGTTGTGCGTCCGCAGAACATTTTACGCTCACATATGGGGTATTTCCGTGCTCAGGAGAAATTGCGTTACAAATTTTGGGGGTATTTTTTTCCTTTTACCTCTCATGAAAATAAAAAGTAAAGGACAACACCAGCATGTTAGTGTCAAAAAAAATTTGAAGTGAGAGAGCACTTGCGCATTTGAGGACTAAATGAGGGATTGCACAGGGGTGGACATAGGGGTATTCTATGCCAGTGATTCCCAAACAGGGTGCCTCCAGCTGTTGCTAAACTCCCAGCATGTCTGGACAGTCAGTGGCTGTCCGGAAATGCTGTGAGTTGTTGTTTTGCAACAGCTGGAGGCTCTGTTTTGAAAACACTGCCGTACAATACGTTTTTTATTTTTATTGGGGGGGGGACAGTGTAAGGGGGTGAATATGTTGTGTTTTACTATTTATTATGTGTTAGTGTAGTGTAGTGTTTTTAGGATACATTCACACTGGCGGAGGTTTACAGTGAATTTACCGCTAGGAGTTTGCGCTGCGGCAAAAAATTTGCCACAGCTCATACTTGAAGTAGTAAACTTACTGTAAACCTGCCCGTGTGAATGTACCCTGTACGTTCACATGGGGGGACAAACCTCCAGCTGTTTCAAAACTAGAACTCCCAGCTTGTACTGACAGACCGTGCATGCTGGGAGTTGTACTTTTGCAACAGCTGGAGGGACACTGGTTGGAAAACCTTCAGTTAGGTTCTGTTACCTAACTCAGTATTTTCCAACCAGTGTGCCTCCAGCTGTTGCAAAACTTCAACTCTCAGCATGTACTGATCGCCGAAAGGCATGCTGGGAGATGTAGTTATGCAACAGCTGGAGGTACAAAACTACAACTCTCAGCATGCAGAGACAGCTGTTTGCTGTTTAGGCATGCTGGGAGTTGCAGTTTTGCAACATCTGGAGAGCTATAGTTTAGAGACCACTGCACAGTGGTCTCCAAACTGTGGACCTCCAGATGTTGCAAAACTACAACTCCCAGCATGCCCAGACAGCAAACTGCTAGGTGGGCATGCTGGGAGTTGTAGTTTTGCAAGATCTGGAGGTGCATAGTATAGAGATCACTGTGCAGTGGTCTCAAACTGTAGACCTCCAGCTGTTGCAAAACTGCAACTCCCAGCATGCCTAAACAGCTCTCTGGGCATGCTGGGAGTTGTAGTTTTGCAACATCTGGAGGGTTACAGTTTAGAGACCACTATAGTGGTCTCAGACTGTAGCCCTCCAGATGTTGCTAAGTAACTCACCGGCTTCCGTTGGATCCAGGGAGCTGCGTCGCGGTCCTCTTCTTCCGCCGATCATCGCCCGCTGCCGCCGCTGATCGTCGCCTGCTGCCGTCGCCAATGGGTAAGTGGATCTTCGGCGCCGGTCCCTGTCGGTTTCCCCGTCCTGCCCCACCTATTGTGGGTGGGCAGAACGGGGAAACTGAAAGTAAACCCCTCCGCCCTCGATCTGCTATTAGTGGTCGCGTCTAGACCACCAATAGCACAGATAGAAGGGGTGGCACCTCTGCCACCTCACTCCTATTGCTTCAAGGGGATCGTGGGTGTCTAGGACATCAGCGATCCCCTTTATTTTCCAGGTCACCGGGTCACTATAGACCCGTATGACCCGGAATAGCCGCAAATTGCAAGTGTGAATTCACTTGCGATTTGCAGCGATCGCCGATATGGGGGGGTCTGTTGACCCCCCTGGGCATTTGCGCGAGGTGCCTGCTGATAGATATCAGCAGTCACCCCAGCCCGGACCCTGCCCGGCGCACGGCAGGGGCCGGAATTCCCACGGACGCATGAGTACGTCCCTGGTCCTTAAGACCCAGGGCGCAGGGACGTACTCATATGTCCGTTTTCCTTAAGGGGTTAATAGTCCCCATAGGGGACTATTTATAGCAATCATTTGATTGCTAATACTGTTCTGTTAATAATCAGAAGTGGGGGTACTCTATCTATCAGATAGTGTTTTGTCCGAGAAATTAGCCTGAAAGTGATATCCTCGAACCACTGGAGTATGTAATAAAAGATACAGAGTTTGGCTGGTTCTCAAGGACTAAATAAATAAAATAGAACTAATAAAATGAAAAATAATTAAAATAATGATATAAATAAAGATAAAAAATGAAGATAAAAAATAATAAATATTAATAAAAATAATAATAAAAATAAAATACAATAAAAAAAATATTATATATATATATATATATATATATATATATAAAATAAAAAATTAATAAAATTAATAAATGTGTAATATAATGTAAATATAATAGTATTAATAGAGTATGTGGTCAAAGAAATATGGGATGATAATTTATGTGTTTCATATATTAGGTAGTGTAGGTGTCTATTGAGTCCTATGTAACTGTGTGTTTGAATGTTGGTACCATGTAGCAAATGAATCAAAAGGGGATGTGGTGGTGTGTTGCAGTAAATAATGTGCTTACTATGTCCAAAGTCTAAAGGAAAGTTTATTAGATAAAATTTAGAAACAGTTTAGAAACATAAGTGTATCACTATATTGCAAATGCTGGATCCTAGCACTATCTTACAGCGCTCATGATTAAAAGTAAATAAAATATAAGAGTAATTGATAGCAGTTTATCAATATATCAATAGTCTCAATGGGCTCAAAGAATTGGATGCAAAGTTCCAGTTACGTTGTGGAAGCGCCTGCAGTGCACTTGCAGGCGCTGGAGTACCACAGTTTGGTGCCCACTCCTGTATATCCAAGGTAGTTAAGATGTTAGAGGTGCCGGACAGGCTGATTAATGGCTTTGATGTTAGACAGTCATAAGTAAACGGCTCGGCGGCCGTAAGAGGTCACAGCACGGCGGCTGTTCAACAGTGCTCCGGCTAAAGATACGGCACGGCAGCCGTGAGTGAAATAAAGTCCCGCCCGTACAATGTACCACTTACCCCGTGTTGGAGGATATGGCAGTCCTCTCCCTCTTCAGCAGTGGATTCTTTTTCTCAGCGGCCGGGTCTGCCTTCCAGCAGTCCAGTCGTCCAGGTCAGGATGTCAGGGATCGGGTACGGCGGTTGGCGGGAGCACACTCGGAGTTGTAGCAATGGAGCAGTGGTGCGTGCAGCGGTGGTAGCGATGATAACAGCAAAGTGTCCGGTATTTTGGTATGAGACTGAAGGTGATATAGCTTTGATATTTGTCTCCTGCTCTGGATCACACGCGTTTCGGTCCGCCTGGGACCTTCTTCCGGCGGACCGAAACGCGCTGCCGTGCCGTATCTTTAGCCGGAGCACTGTTAAACAGCCGCCGTGCTGTGACCTCTTACGGCCGCCGAGCCATTTACTTATGACTGTCAAAGCCATTAATCAGCCTGTCCGGCACCTCTAACATCTTTACTACCTTGGATATACAGGAGTGGGCACCAAACTGTGGTACTCCAGCGCCTGCAAGTGCACTGCACGCGCTTCCTCCACGTAACTGGAACTTTGCATCCAATCCTTTGAACCCATTGAGACTGTTGATATATTGATGAACTGCTATCAATTACTCTTATAATATTTTATGTACTTTTATTCATGAGCGCTGTAAGGTAGTGCTAGGATCCAGCACTTGCATTATAGTGATACACTTATGTTTCTAAACTGTTTCTAAATTGTATCTAAGAAACTTTCCTTTACACTTTGGACATAGTAAGCACATTATTTACTGCAACACACCACCACATCCCCTTTTGATTCATGTGCCACATGGTACCAACATTCAAACACACAGTTACATAGGACTCAATAGACACCTACACTACCTAATATATGAAACACATAAATTATCATTATCATCCCATATTTATTTGACCACATACTCTATTAATACTATTATATTTACATTACATTATTATCTTTATTTATATCATTATTTGAATGTTTTTTTTTCATTTTATTTATTCTATTTTATTTATTTAGTCATTGAGAACCAGCCAAACTCTATATCTTTTATTAATACTGTTCAGTGCTATGCATAGGGCATAGCACTGATCAGGGTTATCGGTCTTCTTCTGCTCCGGTCTACTTGATCTCACACCAGAGCAGAAGACCAGTGGAAGGCAGCGGTGGCAGGTGAGGGGACATCTGTCTTCCGTACTGGATGATCGGATCTCTGTGGCAGCACTGCGGGCAATTTGATCATCCATTTTAGTGACCACAGTGCTGCAGATGCCATGATCTGTATTGATCACGGCATCTGAGGGATTAATGGTAGACATCCAGCGCTAGCTACCATAAATCTTCAATTTAAATTTCTAATTTCTTATTTTAATCTTAGGGATTGTGAAACCCTAGGGTCTACTCACGCTGCTGCCAGCTCCAGACTGTGTTATTCAGCCACTATATGGTCTCCTCATGCTGCCAAAACCTCCACGCTGTGTCATGCCAACACCTCCACACTGTGTCATTCAGCCACTATATGGTTTCATCATGCCGCTAACACCTCCACGCTGTGTCATTCAGCCACTATATGGTCTCCTCATGCTGACAACACCTCCACGCTGTGTCATTCAGCCACTATATGGTCTCCTCATGCTGCCAACATCTCCACGCTGTGTGATTCAGCCACTATATGGTCTCCTCATGCTTCAGCCACATCCCAGCTTTGTTATTCAGCCCTTATATGGTCTCCTCATGCTACCAATACCTCCCCGCTGTGTCATTCAGCCACTATATGGTCTCCTCATACTGATGCCACCTCAAGGCTCTGTCATTGTGCCGCTCTGCGGCAGTGATTCTAAAATTGATGCCTGTAATCTGCATGTCATACTGAATAACAATATTATTTCACTGCCCCAGCACACTCGATATGTGTGTTAGAACAAAGCAAAGTGTTCTACACCCCTTTTGAGGCTCTCTGTAGTCCAGAAATATCCGTTTTTAATATAGATATTGTGAATCAATATATTGTTTTTTTGGTATGTCTATTTTCCTCACAAGCAGAGAGCTTCAAAGTTAGAAAGATGCTACATTTTCTAATTTTTCATTAAATTTTTGAAGTTTACAAAAATGTACAACTATGATAACGTAGAATATGTCACAAAAAAAAAAAAAAAAACTATCTCGGAATCAAATTCATAAGTAAAAGCATCCCAGAGTTTTAATGCTTAAAGTGACAGTGGTCAGATGTGTAAAAAATGCTCTGGTCCTTAACCCCTTAATGACAATTGACGTAAATGTACGTCATGGTGCCGTGGTACTTAACGCACCATGATGTACATTTACACTCCGCCATGACCGCGAACATCAGTCATGCGCAGCAGGTCCCGGCTGCTATCAGCAGCCAGGGACCCACCGGTAATGGCGGGAATATGCGATTGCACGGATGTCCGCCATTAACCCCTCCAACACCGTGATAAATACATATCACTGCATGTGCGGCAGTGCAGTACTTTAAATGGATGATCGGATTGCACGCAGTGCTGCCGCTATGATCCGATCATCCAGCATGGCGGCCGGAGGTTTCCTCACCTGGCTCCGGCCTTCTCCCGGAGTCTTCTGCTCTGGTCTGAGATTGAGAAGATATGCCCTATGCATAGCACTGAGCAGTATTAGCAATCAAATGATTGCTATAAATAATTCCCTATGGGGACTATTAAATTGTAAAAAAAAAATGCAAAAAAAAAGTTAAAAAATTTGAAAAATCCCCTCCCCCAATAAAAATGTAAATCATCAGTTATCCCATTTTACCCCCACAAAAAAGTATAAAAAAAATTAATAAACATATTTGGTGTGGCCGCGTGTGTAAAAGTCTGAAATATCAAAATATATAGTTAATTATCCCGTACGGTGAACGGCGTAAAAAATTCCAAAATTGCTGCTTTTTTGTCACATTTTATTTAAAAAAAAAAACATTAAAAAAGGAAAACCTAAGCAAAAGTGGTAGCGATAAAAACTGCAGATCATGGCACAAAAATTGAGCCTCATATGGCCCCGTATACGGAAAAAATAAAAAGTTATAGGTTGTCAAAAAAGGGCAATTTCAAACATACTAATTTTGTTAAAATAGTTTGAGATTTTTTTAAAGCGGTACAATTATAGAAAAGCATATATCATTTTAATCATATTGACCCACAGAATAAAGAAAATATGTTATTTTTACCATAAAGTAAACAGTGTGAGAACAAAACCTTCCAAAATTTGTTAAATTGCGCTTTTCTTTTCAATTTTCCCTCATAATTGATATTTTTATTTGTTGCGCTGTACATTTTATGTTAAAATAAGGGATGTCATTATAAAGTAAAATTAATGACTAGTGTTGAGCGGCATAGGTCATATTCGAATTCGCGAATATTCGCGAATATATGGACGAATATTCGTCATATATTCGCGAATATTTGCATATTCGTAATATTCTCGATTTATTTTCGCATATGCATAAATTCGCGTATGAGAAAATTAACATATGCGAAAATTAGCATATACAAAATGAACATAAGCGAAAATTCGCATATGCGAAAATTAACATACACAAATTATCGCATATGCGAAAACTCGCACACCAGTCTCACACAGTAGTATTAGAGCCTTCTTTACACCACATAAGCTGGAAGCAGAGAGGGATGATCACTGTGATGTGTACTGTGAAAAAAAAAAATTATAAAAAAAATGAATATTCGTAATTACGAATATATAGTGCTATATTCGCGAATATTCGCGAATTCGCGAATACGCGATATTCGCGAATAAAATTCGCATTGCGAATATTCGCGAGCAACACTATTAATGACACAAAAAACAAGCCCTCATATGGATCTGTAGATGGAAATATAAAAGAGTTATGATCTTTAGAAGGCGAGGAGGAAAAAACGAAAATGCTAAAATAAAATTGGCCTGGTCCTTAAGGGGTTAAGGTCAAAATAGCCTTGTCCTTAAGTGGCCTTTCTAGCTTGTCTGTTCAATAACCTCTGTATATGCTTCCCTCCCCACTAGTGCTAAGAAGAAGGATAGCCAGTGAGTCACCGAGCATAACGATAGTGGGACTTGTGGGGGTATGCGTGGAGGGGAGACTGTAAGACTTGGTGAGAAGCCCATGATCAGGCATCTAAAGTTTACACTTTGAGGAGCAGTGGGGACGATGAGGAAGAGTTCAATGATGATGATGATGATATCAGCACTTAAGTAATCTGTCACAAGTACTAAACATAGACCTGCGGGTATAATCAGCCTAGGAGCAGATGACAGCGATGCTATAACTATAACTAGTTCACCAATGCCAGCTGTCCGTTGGAAACAATTACCAGTCTACCACTGCCTGCTAACACTGACAGGCATATTGTGCGCGTTAAAGAACAGTACTGGATAGCCACACTCTTAGAACCTCAGTATAAAGCCGGAATGGGTGACAGACAGTTTGCTATGGCTTTCCAACATCAAACACCTGTCACACAGAGGTCCACTCTCTGTTCCCTACTAGTAAACACTCCACTCCCTCTGCCAGCACTACCCCTGCAAAAGGCAGAAGCAGCAGCATCTTCACCTTGTAGGGCATAATAACAAAGTTATTTATATCCGGTATTCCAACTTGATATGAATTGTCACCAAAGGGTTGTACTGCTATGCTTTTAAAGGGGTATTCTGGACAAAGATACACCCCCTTCTATAGACATGAATGGAGGGGGTGCCAGAAAGTTAAACAGATTTGTAATTTACTTCTATTAAAAAATCTTTATCCTGTACGTGGAAAAATAAAAAAGTTATAGGGGTCAGAAGATGACATTTTTAAACGTATACATTTTCCTGCATGTAGTTATGATTTTTTCCAGAAGTGCGACAAAATCAAACCTATTTAAGTAATTTTTACCGAAATATGCACTGCGTAGAAACGGAAGCCCCCAAAAGTTACAAAATGGCGTTCTTTCTTCGATTTTGTCGCACAATGATTTTTTTTCCCGTTTTGCCGTGCATTTTTGGGTAAAATGACTAATGTCACTACAAAGTAGAATTGGTGACGCAAAAAATAAGCCATAATATGGATTTTTAGGTGGAAAATTTAAAGGGTTATGATTTTTAAAAGGTAAGGAGGAAAAAACTAAAGTGCAAAAATGGAAAAACCCTGAGATCTTAAGGGGTTAAACAAGCTGTTAACTACCATGGATTTCACATGGTTACACATTTGTCTGTGTTATACAGGCTTTAGAGCTCTTAATACATGTGTTTTGAAGAGTATTTAATTGCCAGTTCGGGGAGAACCTATTCGCCACGACCCAAACTTTTTCGAAAAATTAATCAAGTTTGCCAAGTTGAACTTTTGAAAAGTTTACTCAACTTCCCTCATAATTACTAAATCATCCATTTAACCCCTTAACGACGAAGGACGTAAATGTACGTCCTGGTGATGCGGTACTTAAAGCACCAGGACATACATTTACGTCCTAAGCATAACCGCGGGCATCGGAGCGATGCCCGGATCATGCGCGGCAGGTCCCGGCTGTTGATCTCAGCCAGGGACCCGCCGGTAATGGCGGACATCCGCAATCCCACGGATGTCCGCCATTAACCCCTCAGATGTCGTGATCAATACCGATCATGGCATCTGCAGCATCGATGTCACTTAAAGGGGTAGTCCAGTGGTGAAAAACTTATCCCCTATCCTAAGGATAGGGGATAAGTTTGAGATCGCGAGGGGTCCGACTGCTGGGGCCCCCTGCGATCTCTCTGTACGGGGCCCCAGCTCTCGGCCCAGATAGCGGGTGTCGACCCCCGCACGAAGCGGCGGCCGACACGCCCCCTCAATACATCTCTATGGCAGAGCCGGAGATTGCCAAAGGCAGCGCTTCGGCTCTGCCATAGAGTTGTATTGAGTGGGCGTGTCAGCCGCCGCCTCGTGCGGAGGTCGAAACGCCCCCTTCCCGCGGGCTGTCGGGGCTCCGTACAGGAGATCACAGGGGGCCCCAGCGATCGGACCCCCAGCGATCTGCAACTTATCCCCTATCCTTAGGATAGGGGATAAGTTGCTCACCACTGAGTCACCACTGGACTACTCATTTAATTGGATGATCGGATCGCCCGCAGCGCTGCCACGGCGATTAGATCATCCTGCACGGCAGCCGGAGGTCCCCTCACCTGCCTCCGCTGTCTTCCGGGAGTCTTCTGCTCTGATCTGCCTTCCCGCAGACCAGAGCAGAAGATCACCGATAACCCTGATCAGTGCTATGTCTTATACATAGCACTGAACAGGATTAGCAATCGAATGATTGCTTTAAATAGTCCCCTATGGGGACTATTAATGTGTAAAAATAAAAGTAAAAAAAAGCTGAAAAATAAAGTTAAAAAATATGAAAAACCCCCTCCCCCAATAAAAACGTAAATTGCCCAATTTTCCCTATTTCACTCCCAAAAAGTGTTAAAAAAATATTATATATACATATTTGGTATTGCCGCGTGCGTAAATATCTGAACTATTAAAATAAAATGTTAATGATACCGTACAGTGAACAGCGTGAACGTAAAAAAAAGTCCGAAATAGCTGCTTTTTTATAACATTTTATTCCAAAAAAATTAATAAAAAATGTATTAAAAGTTTTATATAAGCAAATATGGTATCAATAAAAAGTACAGATCACATCGCAAAATATGAGTCCTCATACCACCGCTTATATGGAAAAATGAAAAAGTTATAGGTCTTCAAAATAGGGGGATCTTAAACGTACTAATTTGGTTAAAATGTTTGCGATTTTTTTAAGGGCAACAGTAATAGAAAAGTATGTTATCACGGGTATCATTTTAATCGTATTGACCCAACGAATAAAGAACACATGTCACTTTACATTTTATGGTAGAGTGAGTGATGGCATTACAACGGACAACTGGTGGTGCAAAAAACAAGCCCTCATACTAGTCTGTGGATGAAAATATAAAAGAGTTATGATTTTTGGTAGGTGAGGAGGAAAAAATGAAAACATAAAAATAAAATTTTATGCATCCTTAAGGCCCAAATGGGCTGCGTCCTTAAGGGGTTAAATGAGCACTCTCATTAAAACATTTTTTTTTTTTTTTGCCATACTCCTTATGGTAAAGAAAAAAAGAAATAAAAAAGTTTTCTGTTTTATTTGTGTTTAAAAAGCTGCTACTAGGTGTCTCTCTATCGGTCCAGAGTACATTTCCCCTATCGTTTACACAGTCTTTGGACTCCTGCTGGCCTGGCAGAAGACCAAAATAAGGAAATACAGTCTGGAGTACTGAGGGGGGTGTGTACAGCCTTAGCCAATCAGAGCTCATCTCACACACTGAACTGCTCTGAGCTGTCTGTAGCAGAGGGAGGGAGGAAGTTCTCCCCGCACGGCTGCAGATGATGTCACAGCCTGCTGGGTAACGCCCTTTTCCAGTGAATCTGACTGAGCAGAAAATACAGAGCAATATCAAGGTAGAAAACTAACAAATAATAAAAATAAAGGCAGGGGGTAGTTTATCATGATGGAAGCAGTGAACTAGGAGGATTATAAAATTTAACAAGATCATGAGAGGTACTCTTTAAAAAAATAACATAGATTAACACATAAAGGCAGACTGATCAATAGTGTTGTATGATGCATCCATTTAGGATTAGGCCAAACTGCACCAATCTGTTTATAATGGCAGACAATTATATATATATATATATTTTTTTTACTTTATGAATGTCTTCAATAAATTTGGCAAATTTCTACAATTTCTCTTAGCAACATCCCTACTTATAAATTATTTTTAAAGCTGAAAATCACAAAATAAATGTGGTTTATGTCACGTAAAATGTGCCTATGACTTTTCTATTTACAATGGATGGATGTTTTTCAAATTGATACTGATAAAAATCAAGAATAAAATGACTTTAGCATATTTTTTATGTTGTTTAAAAAAAATAAAAAAAAAAAGCCTTTGCAGTATATCAGTAATAATGTAATAGTTGTATTAAGCTGTCAAAGATTTCTTACCTACAAAGAAGCATTCTCAGATGTCTTTACGCTAAACTAGGACTCTGAAGAATGCCGATATGGATGTATTAAAATGTTATTTTCACAAATAAGTGCCGCTTGCTAGTTGTTGACTCTAGCTGGGTTGCCTATTAACGGCCACAAGCCGACAAGGAAATGTACTGAGATGTAACGGCAGGGAACAGCATGCTATAATAGAGAAGGATTTGAACCGGCATTGTAATAGCATGTTTATCCCTTTCTGTTTCTTAAAGTGCCTCTGTTTTACGTAACTATGTTGGAACACTAATTGTGTACTAAAGTTGACAATAGCTTCTTTACCCAATATATTTAAAGCCACATAAATGCAAAGTGCTTTATTTTTGTGAGAACGGGCTCTTTTTTTTTGCCAGCAGGTGTTTTTATGAGTATAGTCATTAAGTGTGCATTAAAAAGCTAAGTGCTGATCCACTTGTTAGAACTCTGAAAAGCAATATGATATTATGTAGAAAATGATTTAGCACGTAACCTGCAAGTAAAACATTATCTAACTTTGAAGAGGAAAAGCACCTTCAAGTTCTCTTATAAAAGTTCAGCTAGGTCGGATTGCCTCAACCATAATCCTCTGAAATATTTATTGATAAAGGTTCAGTCAGTATGAAAGGTGGTTGAATAGCCAATTGGGAATTAAAATAGCTTAACTTTAATGTGTGATCCAATCTATACAGTAGGGTTAGAAATTTCCATCCATTACATTTATCATGGGTCTCGGGGTGGTAGTCCAACCAATGGTCTTTTTTTCTGATATAATTTCTCCTGTCTAATAGCCCATTGGAGTACTATGCTGTTTATTTACTTTGAATAATAAACTCCCAATGAATCATGTTTTCAAAGTAAATGTTGTCAATTCAAATTTTTATAAAGTTAATGAAAAAATTTCTTCATAACATTAATTAATTAGGTCATTAGTTAAGAGTAGAAATCTGTGAAATTTTATGACTTTTTTTTAAATGTACTTTATTGGACTTCTTACTACTTTATTAGACTTTATTAGACTTCTTACCTATTATAGACTTCTTACTACTTCATGAATAGCAAGAAAACATCACAAACACTCTTTTATCACACCATTGTTGATTTAAAATATATCTATACTGTAGGCACACATGGATCCAGATCTTTCTTTTAACCAAAACTGTCATTTTACCAAAGTTTACTGTCAATAAAAATAACATTTGACATGTCGATCAGACATGTCAAAAGTTGTATATCACACTGAATCTCGCTTCTGAGACTTGCTGTGATTGCAAATTATTAAATGGCAGAATTATCATCATTGTGCTCCCCGCCCTGCCCAGTTAAGCCATCCATACATTTCTGTGTATAGACTTCTATGCTTTGTTACAGTGAGTAGAGCTGCAGCTCGGTCATAGACACCTCAAAACTACTGTTGCTTTAATAGATTTGCCACCCCAACCCCTCATCTCAATTTTCTCATACTGCAGAATATATATACCTGAAGCAGTGCAGTGGCTGCTATAGTTACAAGATCTACTGACTGTCTTGATCTTTCATTTGGAAAGAAGTGTATTTTTCAGTAATACATATCTCTCTTGTAGTGGACCACTAGAGGGATGCCTAAAAGGGGATCTCTCATCTCTATATTATGCTCAGACCTAAAGACATGAGCAGGCAACTGATAGGGAGATAACACAAAAGGATACTTGTCTATTAGCTGTAAATAAAATTAAAAAGATATATATATATATATATATATATATATATATAATATTATGTTTTCCTTCTAAGCCAAGAGTAGAGATGAGGGAATTTTTGAAAAATTTGATTCAGCCGATTCGCCAAATCTTCCAAAATAATTTGCTATTAAAAACACCTGTTTCTGGCCTACAGAGAGCCTCAATAGGGGTGTAGAACACGTTGCTTTGTCCTAACATGCATAGGGTGTGTGCTGTGTTAGTGAAACAATAGTTTTTCAGTATGACATGCAGAATACAGGAATCCCTATTAGAATCACTGCCGCAGAGCATATGGATGTGGCAGATTTTTTATGTAAATTTTATTTAATTCAATTTGAATTTATTTACATTTTTGATTACCTATTCTGGTGAGCATCGAGCTGGCGGTCCTCCACCAGGCGAGATACCACTTGTTCCAGCCCCCTTCATTGTTATCGCTTCAAGCTGTTTCATTGGATTCTTGTGATAATTCCACAGGTAATATGACGTCGAAAACAATAGGGCCTCAGTCTTGAAAATATTTCATAGATTTTTTTACATTAAAATTTAAGATTAAAATTAGATTCCCAAGTTTAATGTCCCAGCGTTTACTTTGAACTAAGACTGTATGACCACAAAACCCAATTTAACAAGGAGTCACATGGAGGCACAGTGACAGAGCCTAGCGGTGGCAGCAGCATGAGGAGACCATAGGGCCTCAAAATTCCTAAGATGAAAAAATAAATTTTCAAATTTAAATTGAAGATTTATGGTAGCCAGTGCTACCATAAAAATGTTTAGGTAATGTCCCAGCAGCATGATGAGACCATAGGGCCTTACAATCCCTAAGCTTAAGGGTACATTCACACATACAGGATCCTGGGGAGATTTCCTACGCAGGATTTGTAACTGCTGATTAGAAGCTGTGCTCAGTCATTCTGTTTACATGGAAATCTGCAGCAGAAAATCCTGTGCATCAAATCCTGCGCATCAGAAAGAGGAATTTTCAAATTGAAATTGAAGATTTATGGTAGCTAGTGCTACCATAAAAATGTTTAGGTAATGTCCCAGCAGCATGAGGAGACCATATAGTGGCTTAATGACACAGCCTGGAGGTGGCGGAAGCATGAGGAGACCATATAGTGGCTGAATGGCACAACCTGGAGTTGACGACAGCAAGAGGAGACCATATAGTGGCTGAACGACACAGCCTGGAGCAGGCGGCAGCATGAGGAGACCACATAGTGGCTGAATGACACAATGTGGCAGTGGCGGCATTATGAGGAGACCATATAGTGGTTGAATGACACAGCCTGGAGTTGGCGACAGCAAGAGGAGACCATATAGTGGCTGAATGACAGACTGGAGGTGGCAGAATCATGAGGAGACTATATAGTGGCTGAATGAGACATCGTGGAGGTGGCAAAAGCATGACAAAAACATATAGTGGTTGAATGGCACAGCCTGGAGTTGGTGGCAGCATGAGGAGACCACATAGTGGCTGAATGACAGCCTGGAGGTGGCGGCAGTATGAGGAGACCATATAGTGGTTGAATAACACAGCCTGGAGTTGCCGGCAGCATTAGGAGACCAAATAGTGGCTGAACTGCATAGCCTGGAGTTGGCGGCAGCAAGAAGACACCACATAGTGGTTGAATGTCACAGCCTGGAGGTGGTGGCAGCATAAGGAGAACATATAGTTGCGGAATGTCACAGCGTGGAGGTGGCGGCAGCATGAGGAGGACATATAGTGGCTCAATGACACAGCCTGGAGTTGGCGGCAGCAGGAGGAGATCACATAGTGGCTGAATGACACAGCCTGGAATTGGCGGCAGCATGAGGAGAACATATGATGGCAGAATGAGACAGCCTTAAGGTAGTAGCAGCAGCATTAGGAGTCCTGAAAGTGACTCGGTGACGGAGTGGTACGGTGGGTGGCAATACCAGTTCCCGGTGATGAAAGTGGGTGAAAAAAGGTCTGATGCGGAGGACAGTTTGTAACTGGGGAGCAGCGCCTTAACCCCTTCAGGACCAAGCATTTTTCTGTTTTTGCACTTTTGTTTTTTCCTCCTCACCTTTTAAAATCATAACCCTTTTAATTTTGCACCTAAAAATCCAATTGAGGGCTTATTTTTTGCGCCACCAATTCTACTTTGTAATGACATCAGTCATTTTACCCAAAAATCCATGGCGAAACGGGAAATTATGCAACAAAATTTAAGAAAAAATTTTTTTTGTAAATTTTGGGGGCTTCCGTTTATACGCAGTACATTTTTTGGTACGATTAAAAATGATACCCTATTTACCTTATTTATCGGAATATAACACGCACTTTTAAAACTTAAATTTAAGACAAAAAGTCTGCCTGCGTGTTAGACGCCGATAAATCTTCTGGTCACTGATTTAAAGCGGCCGCAGCAGCGTCTGCTTGTTAAGTATTAACAGCACGGCTGCGGCCACTTTAACCTCTTCAGGACATAGGGCGTATGGATACGCCCTGAATCCCGAGTCCTTAAGGACCGAGGGCGTATCCATACGCCCGTGGGAATTCCGGCCCCCACCGCTAGCCGGTTGGGGACCGGAGCCGGATGCCTGCTGAAATCGTTCAGCAGGCATCCCGGCATATCGCCCAGGGGGGTCATTATGCCCCCCCATGTCGGCGATCGCCGCAGATCGCTGGACAATTCAGTCCAGCGATCTGCGGCGATTCCGGGTCAATCGGGTCTCCAGTGACCCGATGACCCGGAATTACTGGCTGTTCGGGGCCGTCTCTGACGGCCCCGAACAGCCAGAGCCTGCAGGGGTGAGGTGGCACTGGTGCCACCTCACGATCGCCCTGATTCGTCGGCCGGATTACCGGCCGACCAATCAGGGCGCCTGCTGCGGGTGTCACTCCCGCACCCGCTCCGCCCCTCTTCCGGAGGACGTGAGCGGGTGCGGGACGTGCACCCTGGGTGCTGGGGACCCCGATCCCCGGCGTCAATGTTGGGATCGGGGCCCCAGGAGCAGCTGCGGCGGCGGAGACGACGAGGGACTGACCTGTGCGGCGAGGATCGTTGGAGGTGAGTGACAGCCTCCTGCTGTTGCTTAGCAACAGCTCCCAGCATGCAAAAAGGGCATGCTGGGAGCTGTAGTTATGCAACAGCAGGAGGCAGACCACCACAACTCCCAGCATTCCCTTATGGGCATGCTGGGACTTATGGTTTTGCAACAGCTGGAGGCACATTCTTTCTATGGAAAAGTGTACCTTCAGCTGTTGTCTAACTACAACTCCCAGCTTGCACAAACAGCTAAAGTGCATGCTGGGAGTTGTAGTGGTGCATCTGCTGGTTGCATAACTACAACTCCCAGCATGCCCGTTGGCTGTTGGTGACTGCTGAGAGTTGTAGTTTTGCAACAGCTGAAGGCACACTGGTTGTGAAACTCAGAGTTTTTTTTTACCTAACTCAGTGTTTCACGACCGGTGTGCCTCCAGCTGTTGCAAACTACAACTCTCAGCAGTCACCGTACACCATGCACCGTACATGCTGGGAGTTGTAGTTTTGCAACAGCTGGAGGCACACTGGTTGTGAAACACTGAGTTAGGTCACAAACTCAGTGATACATAACCAGTGTGCCTACAGTTGTTGCAAAACTGCAACTCTCAGCAGTCACCGACAGCCAACGGGCATGCTGGGAGTTGTAGTTATGCAACAGCTGGATGCCCCCCCCCCCCCCAATGTGAACGTACAGGGTACACTCACATGGGCGGAGAATTACAGTAAGTATCTGGCTGCAAATTTGAGCTGCCGCAATCTTTCTGCTGCAGCTCAAATTGCAAGCGAGAAACTACTGTGAACCCCCCGCCCGTGCGACTGTACCCTAAAAACACTACACTACACTAACACAAAAAATTAAATAAAAAGTAAAAAACACTACGTATACACATACCCCTACACAGCCCCCCTCCCCTCCCCAATAAAAATGAAAAACGTCTGGTACGCCACTGTTTCCAGAACGGAGCCTCCAGCTGTTGCAAAACAACTCCCAGTATTGTCGGACAGCCGTTGACTGTCCAGGCATGCTGGGAGTTTTGCAACAGCTGGAGGCACCCTGTTTGGGAATCACTGGCGTAGAATACCCCTATGTCCACCCCTATGCAATCCCTAATTTAGGCCTCAAATGCGCATGGCGCTCTCACTTTGGAGCCCTGTCGTATTTCAAGGCAACAGTTTAGGGTCACATATGGGGTATCGCCGTACTCAGGAGAAATTGGGTTACAAATTTTGGGGGGTATTTTCTGCTTTTACCCTTTTTAAAAATGTAAAATTTTTGGGAAAACAAGCATTTTAGGTAAAAAAAAAATTTTTTTTTTTACATATGCAAAAGTCGTGAAACACCTGTGGGGTATAAAGGTTCACTTAACCCCTTGTTACGTTCCCCGAGGGTTCTAGTTTCCAAAATGGTATGCCATGTGGGTTTTTTTTTGCTGTCCTGGCACCATAGGGGCTTCCTAAATGCGGCATACCCCCAGAGAAAAATTTGCGTTCAAAAAGCCAAATGTGACTCCTTCTCTTCTGAGACCTGTAGTGCGCCAGCAGAGCACTTTTCACCCCCATATGGGGTGTTTTCTGAATCGGGAGAAATTGGGCTTCAAATTTTTAGGGGTATTTTCTGCTATTACCCTTTATAAAAATAAAAAATTTTTGGGAAAACAAGCATTTTAGGTAAAAATTTTTTTTTTTTTTTTTACATTTGCAAAAGTCGTGAAACACCTGTGGGGTATTAAGGTTCACTTTATCCCATGTTACATTCCCCGAGGGGTCTAGTTTCCAAAATGGTATGCCATGTGGTTTTTTTTTGCTGTTCTGGCACCATAAGGGCTTCCTAAAGGTAACATGCCCCCCAAAAACCATTTCAGAAAAACGTACTCTCCAAAATCCCCTTGTCGCTCCTTCCCTTCTGAGCCCTCTACTGCGCCCGCCGAACACTTTACATAGACATATGAGGTATGTGCTTACTCGAGAGAAATTGGGCTACAAATACAAGTAAAACTTTTGTCCTTTTACCCCTTGTAAAAATTCAAAAATTGGGTCTACAAGAACATGTGAGTGTAAAAAATGAAGATTGTGAATTTTCTCCTTCACTTTGCTGCTATTCGTGTGAAACACCTAAAGGGTTAAAACGCTGACTGAATGTCATTTTGAATACTTTGGGGGGTGTAGTTTTTATAATGGGGTCATTTATGGGGTATTTCTAATATGAAGACCACTTCAAATCCACTTCAAACCTGAACTGGTCCATGAAAAATACTGAGTTTGAAAATTTTGTGAAAAATCGGAAAATTGCTGCTGACCGTTGAAGCCCTCTGGTGTCTTCCAAAAGTAAAAACACGTCAATTTTATGATGCAAACATAAAGTAGACATATTGTATATGTGAACCAAAAAAAAATGTATTCGTAATATCCATTTTCCTTACAAGCAGAGAGCTTCAAAGTTAGAAAAATGCTAAATTTTCAAATTTTTCATCAAATTTACGGATTTTTCACCAAGAAAGGATGCAAATATCGACAAAAATTTACCACTATGTTAAAGTAGAATATGTCACGAAAAAACAGTCTCGGAATCAGAATGATAACTAAAAGCATCCCAGAGTTATTAATGTTTAAAGTGACAGTGGTCAGATGTGCAAAAAACGCTCCGGTCCTTAAGGCCAAAATGGGCTCCGTCCTGAAGGGGTTAAATCAGTGACCAGCGGTATCTCCTCCCCGCACTGTCACTTGTTTTCTCCCGCACTATCCACAGGTACTGGTGTGGTGGATAGTGCAGGAGACGCTGATTAAAATCAGCCCTACCTTGCCCGGATCTGCGCTACCTTTTAACCCCTTAAGGACGCAGAACGTAAATGTACGTCCTGGTGCGGTGGTACTTAACGCACCAGGACGTACATTTACGTCCTGTGCATAACCGCGGGCGTCAGAGCGATGCCCGTGTCATGCATGGCTGATCCCGGCTGCTGATCGCAGCCAGGGACCCGCCGGCAATGGACGATGCCCGCGATCTCGCGGGCATCCGCCATTAACCCCTCAGGTGCCGGGATCAATACAGATCACGGAATCTGCGGCAGTGTGCGATTTCAATGAATGATCGGATCGCCCGCAGCGCTGCTTCGGGGATCCGATCATTCAGAAAGCCGCACGGAGGTCCCCTCACCTTCCTCCTTCCGGCTCCCGGCGTCTCCTGCTCTGGTCTGAGATCGAGCAGACAGAGCAGAAGATGACCGATAACACTGATCTGTTCTATGTCCTATACATAGAACAGATCAGTATTAGCAATCATTGTATTGCTATGAATAGTCCCCTTTGGGGACTATTGAAGTGTAAAAAAAAATGTAAAAGTTAAAGTTAAAAAAAGGGAAAAATCCCCTCCCCCAATAAAAAAGTAAAACGTCAATTTTTTCCTATTTTACCCTTAAAAAGCGTAAAAAATACATTTTATAGACATATTTGGTATCGCCGCGTGCGTAAATGTCCGAACTATTAAAATAAAATGTTAATGATCCCATACGGTGAACGGTGTGAACGAAAATAAAAAAAGTCAAAAATTGCTACTTTTTTAATACATTTTCTTAAAAATTTTTTTATAACAAATTTATTAAAAGTTTTTTATATGCAAATGTGGTATCACAATAAAAGTACAGATCATGGCGCAAAAAATGAGCCCTCATACCGCCGCTTATACGGAAAAATAAAAAAGTTAGAGGTCATCAAAATAAAGGGATTATAAACGTACTAATTTGGTTAAAAAGTTTGTGATTTTTTTTAAGCACAACAGTAATAGAAAAGTGTGTAATAATGGGTATCATTTTAATCGTATTGACCCTCAGAATAAAGAACAAATGTAATTTTTACCATAAATTGTACGACGGTTTTTTGGTTGCGCCATACATTTTATGATATAATGAGTTATGTCATTACAAAGGACAACTGGTCGCGCAAAAAACAAGCCCTCATACTAGTCTGTGGATGAAAATATAAAAGAGTTATGATTTTTAGAAGGCGAGGAGGAAAAAATTAAAACGTAAAAATTAAATTGGAGGAAATATATAATCAGAAATAATTATATAACCAGTCCTCAAAAAGTAGTGAAAAAGGGAAAGAAAAGGAAAAAATATCTCTTATCTCTTGTGCTTTTCTTTTTGTATCTATTTTTTTCTTTTCTTTCCCTTTTTCACTACTTTTTGAGGACTGGTTATATAATTATTTCTGATTATATATTTCCTCCCGTTGATTACTGGGTCTTTTGGGGGTTTTCAGACCTTCCAGTTAACCTCGGAGTAGATGGTTGATTGAGCTGCACTGTCTCTTTGTAATTTTTTGTAAAAATGAAATTGAGTCCTTAAGGGGTTAATCAGCGTCTCCCGCACTATCCACCACACCAGTACCTGTGGATAGTGCGGGAGAAAACAAGTGAGTTTCACTTTTACTTCATTTCCCCTCCCTCATCATTCCCCCTTTCCTACTTTTAATAGTTTTATTTTCCTTACCTGTCTGCGTTTTGGCAGGTCAGGCGGGGGTCTTGCGGGCAGTGAAGCAGATGAGTTACGTCCTATCCCGGCATCACTCACATCACTTTGCATTTCCTGTAGTCTCCGCCGAAAAGTGACATGCCGCACAGAGAAGCCGGGAGAGGCCGTAACTCATCTGCTTCACTGACCCCACAAGACAGCCGAAGCGCAGACAAGTAAGGAAAGGGGAAGAGTGGTCTTCAACCTGCGTACCTCCAGATGTTGCAAAACTACAACTCCCAGCATACCCGGACAGCAGTTGGCTGTCCGGGCATGCTGGGAGTTATAGTTTTGCAACATCTGGAGGTCCGCAGGTTGAAGACCACTGGATGCCATAGGAGGAACATGATGGGGGGGATGATGAGACGGGGAAATGATGAGGGGGGGGAATGATGGGGGAGATGATGAGACAGGAGGAAATGATGAGGGGGGATGAGACAGGGGGAAATGATGAGGGGGGATGAGACAGGAGGAAATGATGAGGGGGGAGAATGATGGGGGGATGAGACAAAGGGGGGAATGATGAGGGGGGAGAATGATGGGGGGATGAGACAGGGGGAAATGATGAGGGGGGAGAATGATGGGGGGATGAGACAGGGGGAAATGATGAGGGGGAGAATGATGGGGGGATTAGACAGGGGGGAAATGATGAGGGGGATAATGATGGGGGGATGAGACAGGGGGAAATGATGAGGGGGGAGAATGATGGGGGAGGAGACAGGGGGAAATTATGAGGGGGAGAATGATGGGGGGATGAGACAGGGGGAAATGATGAGGGGGGGATGATGGGGGGAAATGACGAGGGAGGATGAGGGAGGATGATGAGACAGGGTGGGGGGAATGATGGAGGACATGATGAGACAGGGTGGGGGGGATGATGAGGAGGGAATGATGGGGACATGATTAGACTGGGTGGGGGGATGATGAGACAGGGGGAAATGATGGTGGGGGAGGCACTAAAGGCTTAATGTCTGTATGGCTAGTGGTGGTCTATGACAGGGGGAAATGATGAAACATGGGGGGTGGTGATGAGAGGGGTAAATGTGGCACAGGGACTGATAAAAGGGAAGGAATGATGTGGCACTGGAGGGGACGGGATCAAACTGAAGAAAAGGAAGTTGGGGGGATGATGTGGCATTTAGTCCAAGTCATTTATTGTACATTTTATCTTTTTTATTTAAATTTCCCTGTTAAAATGGGGGTGCGTTTTATACGTCAGTGCGTGTTATACGCCCATAAATACGGTATATAGGTTTGATTTTGTCGTACTTTTAGAAAAAATCATAACTATATGCACGAAAATTATTACATTTAAATTTGTCCTCTTCTGATCCCTATAACTTTTTTATTTTTCTGCATACAGGTTAGTATGAGAGCAAATTATTATTATTTTTTTCTGAAGGTACCTTTTTTGTTTTTTTGGACTACTTGATCACTTTTTATTCCTTTTTTTATGGTCCAAAAAGTGACCAAAATACGCTTTTTTTGTGCTTACGCCATCGACCGTGCAGTTTAATTAAGAATATATTTTTATAGTTCAGACATTTACTCACACAGCGATACCACATGTTTATTTTTATTATGTTTATATATTTTTATATGGAATTTGGGAAAACGGGGGTGATTTAAACTTTTAATAAGGAAGGGGTAAATGTGTGTGTTTTTTTTAAAATTTTAAACTTTTTTTGACACTTTTAGCCCCCTTAGGGGACTTTTAGGAGGAATCATTTGATTCCTCATACAGAACCATAGAACCATATTGATCAGTGTGCTCTGCACTCGATTGATAAAGCCTGTGCCGACACATGAGGAGAGGTAAGCCCTAAGGCTACCTCAGCAGTGGATCACCCCCCCCCCCCATTTTTGCGCTGCGGGGGGGGGGGGGAAGCGATCCACCCCACTGGACCACCAGGGATGGAATAAAGGCACCTTTAGACGCCGCTTTGACAGCAGCGATCTAATCGGTTAATAGCCGGCCAGGGCGATCGCCGCATGTCGGCTATTAACGCTGGCTCGCCAGCTACAAGAAATAGCTGGGGGCAGGCCGGTATGATGCAGGCTCGAGTCGGGAACCCGTGCCATACCACCTTAACGGCCATTGGAAGAGTATAGACGTTCATGGTCGTTAAGGGATTAAATTTGTTTTGCACTTTCTATATTTGTTTAGTGTTGGTGTGGCACCATGGTCAATCTACACTGATGCATCAGGCATTGGTGGATGGAAATCCTGGCTGATCCATGCCTGAATTATCCTCACAAAGGTCAGTCTCTCCACATTTTTTGTGGACAGACGAGTTCTCCTTGGCGTGACTATGGCCCCTGCCGCACTAAACACCTGCTCTGATGGTACACTACTTGCCGGGCAGACAGCTTTTCCATGGTAAAATCTGCCAGTTGCTGTCACAAATCAAATTTGGTAGTGGTTCTTCAAGGTGTGAAGGCATGGGCATGTCAAGGTATGCCACCACCTGCTGATGCAGGTCCTGCTCCAGGTCTACCTACTGCTGATGAGTTGCTTCATTATGCGGGTGAAAGGTACTCATCAGCCACTGTAGACTAATGTTCATGCCGCCCCTTCCCTCCCCAGCAGCCATGGCAGTGGAAAGTGAGCGCAGAGGGCCCCCCTGAGTCAGACCTGCAAGAGGATGGACGATGGTGCCAATAGGCATTGGCCAACTGACTACGTAGGATGTTTCTGTAGTAGGTCAGTTTGTCCTCCCTCTCAGTGGGTGTAAAAAAGGCCCTCTAGCTCCTCCTCTACAGTCAGATGACTAGAAAAACTGACCATTCTGTGAAACCTAAACTGTGCTCCACTGTGCCCCTTCCCCTTCTCCAGTTCAGCCCCCACAGGGCTCATGTGGCCGTGAAATGTAGGTGCCACGTCTCCAGCGCCCTGACCAGCCATCATTTCCAACACGTGTTGTAGGAAATGAAGCAGTGGAATGATGTTGTTCATCCCGTAATCCTGGCGACAGACTAATAATGTGGCTTCCTCAGAGGGCCTGAGCATACGGCAGGAGTCATGTATGAGCTGCCACTGGTTGACATTGAAGTTATACAGGTGAGTCCGCCTATCCGCTTGGATCATTAAGAAATCGGTGATGGCTTTTCTCTGTTCGTATATTCGGTCCAACAAATGGAGGGTGGAATTTCAACGTGTGGCAACGTTGCAAATCAGACTATGTTGGGGGATACCGTACTGACGCTGCAGCTCAATTAGGGTGTGCTTTTCGGGTGTACGAGTGGCTGAAGTGCATGCAAAGTGTCCTTCCCATTGTTAGGATGTCTTGCAAATGGGGAGAACACTTCAGGAACCGCTTGATAACCAGATTGAACACGTGTGCGCTGCAGGGCGCATGGCTCAGCCTTCCTTGTCGCAGCACACACAAGATGTTCTTCCCGTTGTCGGTCACCATGGTTCCCATTTCCAGTTTTCATGTAGTAAGCCAAGCTCCGATTTCTTTAAGAATTACTTTTTAGAAGTTCCTCTCCTGTGTGACTATGTACACCAAGGCAAATCATGTGAAGAACAGCGTGACACCGCCGAGGACTGCACACATGGAATGCTGAATGGGCACTGAGACATGTCCGTGCAGTGGAGGCTGAGAACACAGTGGAGGATGAGGAGGCAGAGTTGCACACTGTCACAGGACCAACGGCCTGAGAGCGTGGAGGAGGAAGCGGCGTGATGTATCCAAGTTGGTGTTTTGGCTGTGCAGGAACTATATTCACAAAGTGGGCTGCAAAGGACATGTATTGTCCCTGACCGTAGTTACAGCTCCAGACGGCGCTGCCATGCACTTTGGTACACACCAACAAGCTCAAGGACTGTCCCACCTTCTCCTCCACAAAATTTAGCAGGGCTGGTACTGCCTTCTTCGCAAAGAAATGATGGCTTGGTACTTTCCACCTCGGCTCGGCTCAAGCCATCAGTTCTCTGTACGGTGCAGAGTCTACCACTTGAGAAGGGAGGGACTGCAGCACCAGCAACTTGGACAGGAGCACATTCAGCTTCTTCACCATTAGATGAGTGGGCACATACTGTTGTCTCTTGGACATGACTTCGCCTATGGATTGCTGGCTGAATGACTGACTGAAAGTAGGAGGAGCAGGAGCATCAGGAGCAACAGGAGGGTATGACACACAGCTCCCTTCGGCTGAGGTGGTGGAGCCTTGGCTGGCTGAAAAAGGGAGCGGCGTGCCACTGGGTGATGCAGCAGGCTGAACCACCGCATCGGAGCCAAGGTTCTCCCAGGCCGTTTTATGGTGGCGCAGCATATATTGACGCAGAGCCGTGGTGACAACATTGGGATCCTGGCCACGTTTCACCTTCTGTTAACCTCCTCCTGATGCTTGATGAAAAACCTCCACACTGCCGAGTAGCTGATTTTCCCACCAACAGTCCGCACTAATTGACTGCTACTGCCGCTATCTCCTGGAACCCCTGTTCCACTAAGTAGGCTGCCGGAGAAGCTGGTGGTCTCCCCTGGGCATATTTGGCTCCAGACTTTCCACTTCTACCACCATGCTGACTGCTACCCATGCTACCACCTTGCTGGCTCAGATGCTGCCTCACTGGGAACCTGCAACCCTCTTCTGCTGCTGATGATGAAGCCTCTTCTGCACCCAGATCCCAATTGTGATCGGCTTCATTGTCATTAGCAAGTGTCTGAATGTCACTGATGTCCTCCTCCAGTTCCTCAACAGTGTCTTCTTCAGGACCCTGAACGCTGGCAACACCACCTCCCACGTCACTCTCCTCATTACTACTTGCCCGCCTAGTGTAGGAAGCGGCGGATGTCTCTTCCACTTCTTGGCTGGGCAATAGCTGCTGACTGTCCTCTATTAGATCGTCCTCACTGAATAGTGGAGCTGAACCCACAGCATAAGATACTTCTGTAGGGGAGTTCTGTAGGGACTGCTACCGGGCCATGCCAACTGAGTGTTGTGTCTAAGGAACCCACCGACTGTTGACTGGGGGTATCAGATGTAACTTGTGAAGAAGCGGATGACCGTTTAAACCATACAATGATGGCAGATGGGTTGCTGGTCGAGACATGATCGCTAGCTTATAACGGGAGATCAGGCCTCTTGCTGCGACTCCTGCTGCCACTCACCCCTAGTCTGCTGCGACATTCTGCCTGCGCCTGATGAATGTACGCCTCTTTCACTCCTCTGTGCACGACCTGTGCTTCTCTGCCTGACATACTTAGTGCGTATATGAGGGGAGTACAACACGCTTCACTATGCTTAAAACAGTATTTGTCTAGAATAGCAGTAGGTGTGTACTTTTGGCTGGCCTTTTACAGTAACTAGGCCCTTAAGACTTTATCAGGTACAAAATGGTACAGCACTTGTATAGATGTATGTATGTGGTATGCACTTATGAGGGCAGTAGAATGCGTTCCACTAAGCTTAAAGGGGTGATCCACCAAAAGGTGATTTTAGTACGCACCTGTCTTAATGGACATGCTTAGGTAGGATCTGCGCTTGTCTTGGGGCTCAATGGCTATGTCATGAGTTACCATAACACTGTGGCTAGCTTTTTGTAAACTGGTATTTCCTGTTTGAGGTTTCTTCTTTTGCCTACAAATCCCAGAATTCCATTTTCCTCCCTCTAACACATCAGCCACCTTACCCATTAAAACATAAATGAGCTGCATCCGTTCAAACGACCTGTGTTGTTCAATCAGGGTGCCTAGAGCTGCTGCATTAGTTGCACATTGATCTCTCTCCCACCAATCAGTAGAGGAAATCTATTTGCTGTTCCAATCTGCATATAAATGGAAACCTCCAATGGTACACTTTTGTATTATAAGAGCACGTTGGCCTATGTGTTAAGAGATTTTGTAGATCTTGTACAATATGAAAAAAATAAAACAGACAAAAGCGCAAAGAACATGTGCCGATACTCCGGTGGTACAGAGGTTAATAGTAGCAGCGATAAGGATAACCGCTCACCTGAGGGTGTTATGCTCAGAGCACAACACCTATTGAAGCTTGTAAACCCAATGCCAGGGTATGAAGTCGGGAAGGAGCCTGAATCTTGCCCCTCTCTGTGGTACACAGTAGCGGTCTTAGAAATCACATCTGGAACTGCAGGGATGCAGAAGAAAACTTTGATCCTCCTGGCGCTCACCCGATAAGCAAAGAAGCTGTTACGGGCAATGGAAAGGAAATTTTAAATTCTTTATTCAGCGCTAGAGAAGTCTCGAGCGCTGAATAAAGAATTTTTAATTTCCTTTCCACTGTCCGTAACAGCTTTCTTGCTTATCGGGTGAGCGCCAGGAGGATCAAAGTTTTCCTCTGCATCCCTGCAGTTCCAGAAGAGATTTTGTAGGGCATACAGAACCAGCCTTTATCTAGTATTACAGCAAGGCACAGTGAGGATGTACTCCCAACATCATGCACTTGTTGCAGCCTTCCCTTGACCCCCCCCCCCCCCCCCCCCCCGGTTGTCCTCCTTTATCTATAGGTCTACTATAACTATAGGTCAATCCTGCCCTGAAAATGACCCATAAACTGGTGCTGTACCGTATAGACATGTACGTCTGTAATATCCCAGAGACTATGTACTGTGGTGATTAAAAAGGATTAAAAAAAGTAAAGCATTGTGGGAAAGAAATAAAAGTATGGTACCATCAAGATGCAATATAAGATAAGGAAAAGCTCTCTAAATCTAGCTATATTAAAGTACGTAGTAGCTGCCATATGCTCTAATATTTCAATTAGTGCAGGCCTATTGATCATTTATTCTGCTGAGAAGCATACACATTAAAATGAAGTAAAGAACTATTAGCAATAGTCACTCTCTTCATTTTAAACCTAATATAAACACTTGAAAATAATCACTGCCATATATAAACGCCTGCTTATGGCTCTATAATGACATAGTAATATCACAGAACCTCTAATCATATAACCGCATGATGTCTAAATAAACAAGCAAATAAGCATTAGGTGAATTATAATTGCCGACTGATAGCTGGAGAAGGAACAAAGGAGCATGCATGCTACAGCTACTGTGGAATTCATATTCACAGCATTCTCTTCTAGCCATAACCATTAGCATTGTAAATCTCTAGGGAAAGATTCACATGTGGCACATTTTTGTGCCAGAAATATAACTGTAGCGAATGCATCATGAAATTTGCATGGGTTACACCACTCTGCTGCATATTTGACCCATTGAAAGTTTTTTCATTTAAATTTTACCTGGTCCTTAAGCCTAACAATGGACTTATCCTTACATGGGTTATCCAGGAATCTAAAAAAAAAAAAAAATACACATTCACTGCTTCCGATTGCACCGTCCTCCTCTGTCCACTGAATGTTATTTCCTCCTGTACACTCTACTAAAATTACATTTCCCATCAGTCCTTACTACCAAGACTTTTAGGCCGTGGCTTGTCCGTATGATTAGAGATGAGCGAATCGAATCTGACGAATCCGAATTCGTTACGAACTTCAGGAAAAGTTTGATTCGCAACAAATGCGTATATCACCTCAATTCAATTGTGTGAATTGCTTCATTAAACTCCACTTAGTGTGGTCCGGGCATCTAAAATGGTGGATCCACATGTGAGGACATGGGACAAGGAATCTTGGGAAGGCCGGGAGCAAGGGTCGGCGGGATAACCCTGAATCACATGCAGCATGCAGCCTATCAGCAGCCAGCCACCCATGTGATGTCAAAGCCCTATATAATCAGCACCCATCTTGCGGCCAGTCACATCAGCGCTTTATTACAGAGAGAGAGGGACAGACAGCAGTGTGTGTTGCACAAAAAAGCATTTTTACAGCAGCAGTTCACCTCCCAGTCACATCAGCATTCTATTACAGAAAGAGAGGAACAGAGAGCAGTGTGTGATGCACAGAAAATAATTTTTACAGTAGTGATTCACCTCCCAGTCACATCAGCGTTCTATTGCAGAGAGAGAGGGACAGATAGCATTGTGTTGCACAGAAAAGCTTTTTTTACAGCAGCGGTTCCCCTCAACCCCAAATCCAACCTGTGCGTACATCTAAGTGGTGTAACTTTTTGTTCCTGTTAAAGTTTTAAGGGCTGAGATACTGTGAAAGACCAGGAAAAAGTACACACCTGCTGGTGTTGTAGACAAATACTGTTTTAAGCGTAATGGTGCAAATTATCCTCCCCTCATAAGTGCATACCAAATACGCACATCTAAGTGGTGTACCATTTTGTTCCTGTTAAAGTCTTAAGGGCCTAGATACTGTGAAATGCCAGCCAAAGTACACACCTGCTGGTGTTGTAGACAAATACCGTTTTAATAGTAGTATAGTAGTGGAGCTTATTGTACTTCCCTCATATACACACTAATTATGTCAGGCAGAGAAGTGCCAGGACGTGCACAGAGGAGTGGCAGAGGCCTAAATTCATCAGGTAGAGGTCGCAGCAGACTAGGTGCAAGATTTCTGAGCTCCCGGTATCAGCTAGCGGTAGTGTATCGACCAGCAACAGATCTGCCGTCATCAATTGATTAACACGATCATTCACTTTATCACAAGTGACATCTGATACCCCCAGTCAACAGTCGGTGGGTTCCTCAGACACAACCCTCAGTTGGCATGGCCTGGCAGCAGTCCTTGTCCTCCCATTGCCTCTGTCCTATGCTGTTCCCTCACCCACAGAAGTATCTTATGCTGTGGGTTCAGCTCCACTATTTAGTGAGGATGATCTACTAGAGGACAGTCAGCAGCTACTGCCAAGCCAAGAAGTGGATGATCTAAAGGGGAGAAAAGGGAGAGCGCTTCTTGGTGTGATAAAAGAGAGATAATTAGTATAAAAGTGAAATAAGACAGCAGATCACCAGATGTGATTGTGTAACATCATACACAACAATGGTAAGGGCATCAAGAGGTAGTGTATCCGTAGTCCTCCAGCTAGGCAAGGTATTCAATCGGTCTGGCTTCAAGGAGAACGCCGGCTCCACGTGGCACAGGATACAAAAGGAATGGAGATCAGATAAAATCGAGGTAATTTATTAACCACTTAAGGACCCAGGGTGTATGGATACGCCATGGCTTCCTGGTACATAAGGACCCAGGACGTGTCCATACACCCGTGGGAATTTTGGTCCCCGCCGCATGCCGGGTGGGGACCGGGGTGACTGCTGATATCAATCAGCAGGTACCCTGCGCAAATGCCCAAGGGGGTCATCAGACCCCCCCCCCCCCCATGTTGGCAATTCCGGGTCATACGGGTGTATGGTGACTCGGTGACCTGGAATATAAGGGGGATCACGGGTTGTCTAAGACACCCACGATCCCCCTGAAGGGATAGTAGTGAGGTGGCAGGGGTGCCACCCTCCTATCCCTGCTATTGGTAACCAGAAACGACGACCAATAGCAGATCGGGGGTAGGGGGGGTTAATTTTTGGTTTCCCCATTCTGCCCACCCACAATAGGCCAGGCAGTACGGGGAAACCGAAGAGGACCAATGGCAGAAGATCCACTTACCCATCCGGAGGCAGCGGGTGACGGTGATCGGCAGGCGGCATGTTGTGCAGCTGGCTCGCTGGATCGTACGGAAGTACAGTGGTCTCTAAACTGTAGCCCTCCAGATGTTGCAAAACTACAACTCCCAGCATGCCCAGACAGCTGTTTGCTGTGTGGGCATGCTGGGATTTTTAGTTTTGCAACAGCTGGAGGGTCACAGTTTGGAGATCACTGTGCAGTGATCTCTAAACTGTTGCCCTCTAGATCTTGCAAAACTACAACTCCTAGCATGCCCACACAGCAGTTTGTTGTCTGGGCATGCTTGGATTTGTAGTTTTGCAACATCTGGAGGGCCACAGTTTGGAGATCACTGTGCAGTGGTCTCTAAACTGTAGCCCTCCAGATGTTGCAAAACTGCAAATCCCAGCATACCCAAACAGCAAACAGCTGTCTAGGCATGCTGAGAGTTGTAGTTGCGTACCTCCAGCTGTTGCATAACTACATCCCCCAGCATGCCCTTCAGTGATCAGTACATGCTGGGAGTTGTAGTTTTGCAACAGCTGGAGGCACACTGTTTGGAAAATACTGAGTTAGGTAACTGTAAGTCACCTGCTTCAAGTTTCAGCTGCAGCAAATTTTTCACCGCAGCGCAAACTCCTAGCGGGAAACTCACTGTAACACGCCAGTGCGTATGTACCCTAAAAACACTAACTACACTACACTAACACATAATAAAGGGTTAGACACTACATATACACCCCCATACACTCTACCCCCCAATAAAAATGAAAAACGTATTGTACGGCAGTGTTTCCAAAATGGAGCCTCCAGCTGTTGCAAAACAACAACTCCCAGCATTTCTGGACAGCCACTGACTGTCCAGGCATGCTGGGAGTTTAGCAACAGCTGGAGGCACCGTGTTTGGGAATCACTGGTGTAGAATACCCCTATGTCCACCCCAATGCAATCCCTAATGTATTCCTCAAATGCGCATGGCCCTCTTTCACTTTGGAGCCCTGTTGTATTTCAAGGAAACAGTTTAGGGCCACATATGGGGTATTTCCGTACTCGGGAGAAATTGCACTACAAATTTTGAGGGTCTTTTTCTCCTTTTACCCCTTATGAAAAGGTAAAGTTGGGGACTACACCAGCCTGTTAGTGTAAAAAAATAAAAAGATTTACACTTATATGCAGGTGTTGCCCCATACTATTTATTTTCACAAGCGGTAAAAGGAAAAAAAGACCCCCAAAATTTGTAACGCAATTTCTCCTGAGTATGGAAAGGTTCTATCTAACCACTAGGAGTTATATCGTTGGTTGGTTATTATACCTCTACATTTTCTATTTGGCCAATTGCAGTAGAGTGGTATAGTGGCCAGCCTGTAGTTGGCGGCAGCATAAGGAGATCATATAGTGTCTGAATGACACAGCCTTGAGGTGGCGGGAGCATGAGGAGACCATATAGTTTCAGATTGAGACAGCCTGGAGGTGGCAGCAGCATGAGGAGAACATATGGTGGCAGAATGAGACAGCCTGGAGGTGGCATCAGCAGCATAAGGAGTCCTGAAAGTGACATACTGGGGCAGTGGGTGGCAATACCAGTACCTGCTGATGAAGGTGGGTGAAAAAAGGAGAACTTGGCATCAGATGTGTGGCATCAGGTGGGTGGGAGGATCAGAATAGTAGCTGAGACAGGTAGGCAGAAGAAAATGGTATCTTTTGTAAAAGTGTTACTGTGCAGAAGAAAGTATTAGGATATGTGTTACATAAAACTTAATTTTTAATAATATTCTTAGGATAAAATATATGTACCCAAAATGTTTTGGAAATCAAAAAATACCATGTGCCACCAACACCACCAAGTATTGATGTGATGCAAAGACCTCTAAAAGGTGGAAGGGAACAACGTATGGTTCATTGTAACTGGTGGGGGTAAAAACTTCCCCTGTAAGGCCCTACTCTTGCATTATTAATTCCCTTCTTGGCAAGTGTTACTTGCCCTAAAAATGGCGGCCCCAAACAGGAAACTCTCCCTATTTCCACCTAAAAACCCTGTGAAATGGCAGTGTTTTTAGGTGGAAATAGGGAGAGGTTCCTGTGTGGGGCTGCCCTTTTAAGGGTGAGTAACACTTGCCAAGAAGGGAATTAAAGGGGTTATCCACCATAAGGGGATTTTTGTACGTACCTGGCAGGCAGTAATGGACATGCTTAGGAAGGATCTGCGCTTGTCTTGGGGCTAAATGGCTATGTCATGAGATTGCCATAACACTGTGGCTACCTTTTTGTGAACTTGTATTTCCTGTTAGACTTATGTTTTTTTGACTACAAATCCCACAATGCCATTTTCCGCCCTTTCACACATCATCCACCCCACCCATTGAAACAAAAGACCTGTTGTTTTCAATCAGGGTGCCTGCAGCTGTTGCATTAGTTGCAGATTGATCCCTCCGCCCATTGAAGCAGACAGGCTCCCAGGTCTCGGCCTCATTGCAAGCTGGGAAAACTCAGAGACAACAGTCATTTTGTATGCTGGTAGAATTAAATAGTGGGGTGAAAATCAAAGAAGAATTGTGACAAAAATGTCACACACAGGTACAGACACTATATTATGAACTACACTAACTTTACAAACCCTGTAGCATAGTCAAAGAAAAAAAATCCTGGAATACCCCTTTAAACAGCTAAAAATGATATACATACAATGTTATCAACAAAGTTAACCAAGCAGGCGAATATGCATGAAAGACATAGGAGATATGAATACATGCTCTACAAAACAGATACAAGCCTCAAGTCAAGTGACAGTCTGAAGTGTAAGTGCCCCTTTCTTTTCGTGCTTCTATTTATTTTTGTTTATGATATCCACATTGCGGTCAAAAATTTCTTGTGTTAAGTTATATCATGCTGTACCTATGATATTGTACTTGAGGCACGACTCATATGGGCCATGATCTTATGACCACTCTACTGGGGGTATCTACCTCATTCACTTGAGGCTTGTATCTGTTTTGTAGTGCATGTATTTCTATCTCCTAGGAACAAAGCAAAGCAAAACTGACGGCTCTCCTCAGCTGAATGCTTACACCTGCGCCTTGATTAGCCGGCAGTGTTCCCGGTTCACAGCAGTACAGAGAAAGGAAGGAATTTCCAGCGCGGGATGAATGCAACAGGTTCTTTATTACGGATCACACGGAATGCACAGGTAACACCAACGCGTTTCGGGTCAGGCTGGACCCTTAATCATGGCATGATTAAGGGTACAGCCTGACCCGAAACGCGTTGGTGTTACCTGTGCATTCCATGTGATCCGTAATAAAGAACCTGTTGCATTTATCCCGCTCTGGAAATTCCTTTCTTTCTCTATTTCTATCTCCTATGTCTTTCATGCATATTCACCTGCTTGGTTAACTTTGTTGATAACATAATGTGCATATAATTTTTTTTTTCTATTTATGATTAAAAGTTTATGTTTAAAAAAAGTTTTTTTTGTTGCACTTGTAAGCTGATTTTCGTATTTAACGCCATCTGCTATATGATTATTTTGTTTTGGTTAGCTGTAGGTATTATTTTGGTTAGAGATGAGCTAATTGAATCGGACGAAGTCAAATTCGTTCCGAATTTCATGAAAAATTTGATTCGGACCGAATCCGAACTTCAACTCAAGTTGAAATAAAAAAATGAATATTATAAAAAAAAAATGAATATGAATATTATTCATATTTCACGCAGAGAACTGTGATTGACTGGAACCATATGGCCAATCACAGCTCTCTACGAGAAATATGAATAAGTGATGTGAATTCTATTCACATCACTAGCCAGCCAGAGTATAGTGCAGTGATGTGAGTGCAGGAGAAAGCCGCTCCATCTCTGCAATAGATAGGACGATCGCATCATGTGTCAGGAGTGGCACCTGCTGTGATCTGTCCTTAACTGCAGGTAATACTACTCCCTACATGGAGCACACTCTGCTCCATGCTGGGAGCTCTAATACCTTCATTAATAGACAGATCACAGCGGGTGTCACTTCTGACATCTGATACGACCGTCCTGTATAATGTATAGATGTGGGCGGCCGACAGCTCTATATATATATACCTATTATTCATATTTCCCACAGAGAGCTGTGATTGGCTGGAACCATCTTGCCAATCACAGCTCTCTGCGGGAAATATGAATAAGTGATATGTATCACTTATACAGTGATGCGAGCGCAGGTGAAAGCCACTCCATCTCTGCAATTGATAGGACAATCGCATCAGGTGTCAGGAGTGAAAAATACACTACTAATAAAAAATATTATTTTTTTATTATAAACAATATATTATTTTTACATTTAAATGGCCCCTTTCTACATTTTTATTATTTTCGGCTACATTTTTAGGTCCTTGCCTGCCCACATAAATTGATCCCTGTTTAAAAATTAACATTAACATTTGTATTTTGTCTTTCAATTTTCGGGAGTGGGCAGGTACCAGAAAATTCTGCGCTCAATATTAAAAATAAATGCGAAGTGCATTTCATAATTTTTTTTCTAGTTTTTGTTCTAAATCATAATTTTTTCACTTAACTTTTTTAGCCCCATTTCTTTAATTTTTTCAGGCATATAGATGTTCTGCCATGAATAATAGCGGGGGTCAGAGTGGAGCCAAGGACAGGGACATCAGTAATATTTACAATACTGTAGGCAAAAAAGGCTAAGTTTCCCTAATTTACCAAAAATCCATAAATTTACAGAGGTCTATCATAAATCAAAGATACTGTACTTCAAATTGTAATTTGCGGAGGCAGATGGCCGAGACAATAATGTATGTATGTATGTATTTAATGTAATTGTGAAGGACGATGTAATTGTAATTATTAATTACAATCACATCGTCCTTCACAATTACATTAAATACAGACATACATTTTTGCCCCGGCCATCTGCCTCCGCAAATTATGGCCTCTGCAAAGTATCTTTGATTTCTGATAGAAGACCTCTGTAAATTTATGAATTTTTTGTAAATTAGGGAAACAGCCTTTTTTTCCTACTGTATTATACATATTACTGATGTACCTATCCTCGTCTCATCTCAATGCCCCAAAAAATAAAATAAAATATATGGGGCTAAAAAAGTAAAGTGAAAAAAAAAAATGATGATTTAGAACGAAAACTAGAAAAAAAATTATGGAATGCACTCCACATTCATTTTTAATATTAAGCGCTGAATCTTCTGGTTAATGTTAATGTTCATTTTTACGCAGGGATCAAAAATTACACAGGGACCTAAAAATGCAGCTGACAATAATACAAATGTAGAAAGGGGCCATTTAAATGTAAAATTATATTTTTTGTAATTATTTTTAATGTATTTTAATATTGTGTTTAATAAAGTGTGTGTGTATTTGTGTTTCACATTTTTCTCTCTTTTTTATTTTTTTTTAGGTAGTACTACTACTCCCTGCATGGAACAGACTGTTCCATGATGTGAGCTGTAGTACCTGTACTAATAGACAGATCACACCTGACACCCGATGCGATTGTCCTTTCTATTGCAGAGATGGAGCGGCTTTCTCTTGTGCCAGCATCTCTGCACTATACTCTGGCCGGCCAGTAATGTGAATAGAATTCACATCACTTATTCATATTTCCCACAGAGAGCTGTGATTGGCCAGATGGTTCCAGCCAATCACAGCTCTCTGCTGGAAATATGAGCAATGGGGGAGATTTATCAAAACCTGTCCAGAAGAAAAGTTGCTGAGTTGTCCATAGCAACTAATCAGATCGCTTCTTTAATTTTTCAGAGGCCTTTTCAAAAATGAAAGAAGCGATCTAATTGGTTGCTATGGGTAGCTCAGCAACTTTTCTTCTGGACAAGTTTTGATAAATCTCCCCCCAGAGGTATATGTATGGCATATACTCATACTACAATGAGACCAGAGAGACCCGATCGCATCGGGTGTCAAAAGTTAAACCCACTGTGATCTGTCTATTAATGCAGGTACTACAGCTCCCAGCATGGAGCAGAGAGTGCTCCATGTTGGGAGCAATATTACCTGCAGTTGAGGACGGAGCACAGTGGGTGTCACTCCTGACACCCAATGCGATTGTCCTATCTAGATGCAAGAAAGCCGCCCGACATTAATCAATGTCACCCACACTAAAAGCCTGTACCAACAGGATGATCTGATGAAACAGATGACAGTTTTTCTTTAATGCAACGGTTAGGGGCTAAAGTTGTCCCCTGCTACCCGCAACATTTTATCATTTACCTCTCTGTCTATGCATAAAAGTTGAAGCTTTTTATAGTGCAAACTCCAAAGAAAATGAAACCTGAAAATGGCATTAAAAGGTAACAATTCAGTTTAAAATGTTCATAAATTAACAAATGTCTACATGTGCCTCATATTCATTGCCTACGATAAAAAGCAGAAAACGCAATGTATTAAGTGATGACTGTTTCTTCTTTTTCTTTTATCTTAAAGAAAAAAAAATCCTTTAGAACTTTAGAGAACCTATTCCTCGCACTTAAGAGATCATGTAGAGGATCTAAAGCATCAAAACAAATCATGCCAAGCTGGATTAGCAGCAAAATACAATTTCCTTACTCCAAGCTGTGTTTTTCTCTCATCAAAGCCCATTCAACCATGTTGGTGTTAAAAGTGTCATGGCTGCTGAGGGAGAAAGCCATATTTGTGTTAATTTGTAGGTCTACCACCTAATGTATTGCACATGTTAAATGATACATTATACGTTAATTGACAAAAAAAGATAATGCACCAAGAAGGCATTGTTGAAATGAATGAAACTTCATTTGTGAATGTAGTGATGATATATGTAAGTTATTGGGGAAAACAATGCAAAGGAGGAGGTAATACCCTATTGGGCTATCTCTAACCTGAATACAAAATGAGATACAATTGGGCATGGAGACATAGCGGTCCGTAGGGAACCTGTATGGCTGGCAAATACACTGGAAACCCTGCTGAGAAATGTCTGTTGGAAGCCATACCATGAGAGGCAACACACTGGGACATACGGAGATAACCAGCAGAGAATAGACATGTCCCGGTGGTGCGCAGATTGCGCTAGGAGCAGGGCAGCAGCGGGGACATGTCGGACGGCGGCGGTAGTGAATTAATGAAGCCTATATTCGGGACATATTGGTTTCATTCATTCACCTCTGCCGTTCCCGACATATCCTCCTGCCGCCCTGCTCCAAGAAGGTGAAGAGCAGGCAGCAGGAGGGGAAATAAGAACACTGGGGAGGGGAATAAGGATAAGCACATTGGGGACAATTAATTATTATAAACATACTGGGGCCAATGATTAATTCTAAAACACACTGGGGCCAATTAATTATTATAAACACACTGGGGCCAATGGATTATTATAAATGAGCATGGGGGGCATACATTTGGGGTCAAATTAGTAGTTTATAAACCCAGCCAGGAGCCCTTAATGGCTCCTCAGTGGCGGCCATTCAGGGCTCCCGACGGGAAATGTGAAAGAAAAAATACATCGTACATGGCAGGGGAGCGGAGCATGCTGCCTGCTCCCATGTTTAATAACCAGTTTGTTCCATGATGGGGGTAATAGTAGAAACACTAATGTAGCCTACCCAGCCACCAGCAGACTCCCGTAGCCAGGGAACTACTACTCCCATCATGGAAACAAGTCTGTTGCATGATGGGAGTAGTAGTCCCAGCTGCGGGAGTCTGTAGGAAGAGATGTTAAAACGGCCATAAAATAACGGTACATGATGGATGCTATAACAGGTCTTAACGAATGAATATGCCTGTTATTTTGACGGACATTATTCAGCCATTAGCACCCATTATTTAATCTGTTATTATACATCCCTTTTTTAATTGTACAATACAGGAAACGGATGTTTAATAATGGAGGAATACTCATAGTGTGAAAGGGGCCTAAAATGTAAACTCCATTCTTGGGTATATATATAAAAAAAATAAAAATAAAATACATGTCAATGTTAATTTTTAAACAGGGATCAATTTATGTAGGTGGGCAGGGACCTAAAAATGTAGCTGACAATAATAAAAATGTAGAAAGGGTCCATTTAAATGTAAAATTTATATATTTTTTATAATTAATTAAAAAAAATGTATTAGTAATATATTTTAATATTGTGTTTAATAAAGTGTGCGTGTATGTGTATTTCACTTTTTTTTCTATTTTAATTTTTTTTTAGGTAGTACTGCTACTCCCAGCATGGAACGAACTGTTCAATGATGGGAGCTGTAGTACTTGCACTAATAGACAGATTGCCCTGGGTGTCACTCCTGAAACCCGATGTGATTGTCCTTTCTATTGCAGAGATGGAGCAGCTTTCTCCTGCGCTCGCATCGCTGCACTATACTCCGGCCGACCAGTGATGTGAATAGAATTCGCATCACTTATTCATATTTCCCACAGAGAGCTGTGATTGGCCAGATGTTTCCAGCCACTCACAACTCTCTGCGGGAAATATGAATAAAAGGTATATATACAGTATATACTCATATTACAGTGATACCAGAGAAGAGTGCCCTCCAACAAAATAAACCAGGTTTTCCCACAAACCAATTTGTGGGAAAAAAAGCCAATTGCTATATTTTTTCCACTGACTTTGAAATAATTCTAGCCACACAATAAGGGCTCAACATACTCACTTTTGCCCAAGGTGAATAATTTAGGTGGTGTAGTTTTGAAAATGGTCTCACTTCTGGGGGTGTGGTATTGTTCTGACAGCTAGAATGCTTTGCAAGGTGAAGTGCGGCCTATAATTTATATAATGATATCCTGAAAGCCAAATGGGGCTCCTCTCCTTTTGGGTCCCATCATGTGGCCATGCAACCAAATATGGACTAAGCGGAGGTATTACCGAACACGGGAAAAACAGCGTAATAAAATATGGGGTGCATTTCCTACTTTTCAGATGCAATGTACAAAAAATATGTCCCACAAATTATGCATTTGTGAAATAAAAAGCTAATTAAAACATTTTCACTGACTTTGTGACTTTTCCAGCCACACAAAAAGGACTAAAAATACTCACTTTTGGTCTAGCTGAATACTTTAGGGGGTGTAGTTTCCAAAATGGGGTCACTTGTGGGGGTTCTGTATGGTTCTGTCAGCTAAAACCCTTTGCAGGCATGAAGGGCAGCCTATAATCCATTTGGCCTAAAATGATGCCCTGAATGCCAAGTGGCGCTCCTTCTGGGTCCTACCATGTGGCAAAGGAACCAAATATGGTCTAAGCTGGGGTATTTCCAAACATGGGCCAAGCAGTTCAATAAAATATAGGGTGCATTTCTGTCAATATCGAAGCGATGTACAAAAAGTGTGCCCCACAAATGATGCATTAGTGAAAAAAAGCTAATTTCAAATTTTTAACACTGATATTGTAATAACTCCTGCCAAAAAACTATGGTGTTAAAATACTCACTGTACCCACTAGCGAATACCTTGAGGGGTCTAGTTTTTAAAATGGGGTCATTTAGGAGGGGTTCCTATGTTCAACCACCTTCAAATTTATGCAAACCCAGCAGAGCATATAAAAAAAGATGTACTTATCACATTTTCTAAATTTTGAACATTTCAAGTAAAATTGTTAGGGCTTTAATTCATTTAAAATGTTAATTAAAAAAAAGAAATGCTTTCAAAATAAAGTAGATATCAGAAAGTATAAGTTTCATAAACTATTTGGTCAGTAAGTATAAACAAATGAAACCTATTAGTGTTAAAATAGCAAATATATATATATATATATATATATATATATATATATTTTTTTTTTTTTTTTTTTTTTTTTTTTTTTTTAAATGTCAAGATTTTTTGCATTGTAAAAAAAAAAAATACAAATGATATCGGCTTACTTTAACTATGTACATGAAGGACAACTTGTGACAAAAAAATAATTATCGTGATTGGCAAAATGTTGCCAGAATAAGTCAGACATGCCCAATTTGAAAAAACAGGCCTGGTCTTTAAGGGGCATACAGCCCTTGTTGTCTTGGTTCTTAAGGGGTTAATATTGACTCATTATCCTGTAGGGCAAAAGGTGCCACAAGGGCTCCTATTTGATTCACTGATAGACTACATGATACAAGATAATCTAAAATGACTGTTTTGTCCTCTCTATTAGCAGTCTCTGATTTCTAAACACTTGAAAAGAAAGATACCACTTCCTTCTGGATGTCTTCTTCTGACTGGAATATCATTTCTTTTTTATGTTTAATTGGTTTGATCAATAATTAATTTTTATTGTTAAGGCTCTGCAAGTTTATGTCAAAAGGAGATTCTAAGAAAACTCTGCATAGCCTCTCCACATTTTTCCTGATTTCATTTACCATGAATGATTATTTTCTTTATAGAGTAGCCCACCACACAACTCGATCATTCACTGTGCTTTAATTTGTGAGCCGAAATTCTTCAATTTGTCCCTCAATATTATCTGTATTCTCAATAATTCAATAAATTCTCAATCCAACTCTGGTTGTATTCCTATGGATTTCAAAAAACATTACAGAATGATCCAGTAGGGATTTAGACTCATATTTTATTTTTTTTACCTACTCTAATGCTGCTAGGTTACAGAATGAAATATTGATCCTAGATGCAATATTGATGAATGTGCTAAAAAAGGAAAACACATTAACATGGCAATACATTTTCTCCATCATGTCTCCATATTGAGTTTAAAGGGGTACTCCACTGGCCAGTGTTCCGGCTGCGTTTGGAACATTTAGTTCAGAATGCTGTGCGCGCGCTGCAGGGGTCAGATACGCCCCCATGTGACATCAGGACACGCCTCTCAATGCCAGTCTATGGGAGGGGCATGTCAGCCGCCACACCCCCATGGACTTGCAGCATGTGCACAGCATTCAGAACTAAATGGTCCAAGCGCAGCCAGAACACTGGCCAGTGAAGTACCCCTTTAAGTAATGGCAAAGACCTGTTTGCTGATAGCTTCCTTAGCTCAATTTTGACAATTAGGCTGTGTTCACATGACAGAATATCCTCACTGAAAATAATCCTCATCAGGAAATTCTGTTAAAATTCCATTTCATAGGACAGGAGAGAGCACAGAGAATTACTATCAGACAGGAGAGAGCACAGAGGAGTACTATCAGACAGGAGGGAGCACAGATGAGTACTATCAGACAGAAGAGAGCACAGGAAAGGGCACAGAGGAGTCCTACCAGACAGGAGAGAGCACAGAGGAGTGCTATCAGACAGGAGAGAGCACAAAGGAGTACTATCAGACAGGAGAGGGCACAGAGGAGTCCTACCAGACAGGAGAGAGCACAGAGGAGTACTATCAGACAGAAGAGAGCAAAGAGGAGTACCATAAGACAGCAGAGAGCACAGAGGAATGCAAGCCCACACTCACTTACTGGACTTTGTCCATGCCTGTGCTTCAGCCTGGACAAAGCCATGATTTCTATAAAATGGAAATAAAAATTTCTTATGAAGTATATTAGAAAGGTTAATGTTTTGCCAAGATATACAATATATAGACCCAAGCCAGCACCGTGCTTCACAGGAACCCCACAAGTGCATCCTCACATATTTCCACCCCAGAGATTGCACTTTATATTTTGACCTGAGGAAGGCTCTCTCTATGTTCCGAAATACGTAGTCTGTTGTGTCAAATAAAATAATAATTGTCCTGTGCTGGCTCGAGTCTCTTCATTTGTGACCACTTACGTGCAGCGCCTCTAAGACCGTTTTTTTCCCCAATATCCACAATCAACATATAAAAAGCTTTTGCATCTGAAAGTGCCCATTTAGTCATCTTCACTATACCTCTTTTACTGTATATCACTATGAGGGTTGTCATTTGACTTTCACCTTTTAGGCACAAACTGTTTATCTATGCTAGCATAACCCACCCCACCAAACACTTCCCTACCCCCATTGTCTCATGTCCCTTTGCTGGCACAAGCTCCACCAAATAATGGGCACTGATAGTCTCTTTTATCCAATTTTAACCTCTTAAGGACTCAGCCCCGTCACAGTGTTTAAAACGGGGTCACGCCTTGACCCCGCATCACACCGGGTCGGTCCCGGCTGCTAGTCATAGCCGGGACCCTGGGCTAACAGCGCACGGCACCGATCATTGTGCCGCGCTCTATTAACCCTTCAGACGTGGCGATCAAAGTTGACCGCCGCGTCTGAAAGTGAAGGTAGGCAGGAATTTAGAGAAGATACAGCACCAAATAGCTGAGGACTCAGGCTAGTAGATGGAGCAAGATTTTATTTGCCATCCATGTGCAACGTTTCGGCAATAAACTGCCTTTTTCAAGGCCTTGAAAAAGGCAGTTTATTGCCGAAACGTTGCACATGGATGGCAAATAAAATCTTGCTCCATCTACTAGCCTGAGTCCTCAGCTATTTGGTGCTGTATCTTCTCTGAATTCCTGTATGCCTCTCCGGGTTGGCACTCCCGGATGATCACCTGCACAAGCTGATTTGATCAGTGCTGTCTCCCCTTTCATCTATTGAAAGTGAAGGTAAACGCTTCCCGGCAGCTCAGTCGGGCTGATCGGGACATCGCGATAAAATCGTGATGTCCCGATCAGCTAGGACGCGAGCGGAGACCCCCTTACCTTGCTCTGTCACGTCTGATATGGGTTTGATTGATCCAAGTCTGAGCTACAGGCTTGAGCAATCAAGCCCCTATCTCGCTGATCCATGCAAAGCTATGGCTTTGCAGGGATCAAGGTAAAAGATCAGTGTGTGCAGTGTTATAGGTCACTATGGGAGCTATAGCACTGCAAAAAAAAAGTGAAAAAAAAGTTAACAAAGGTCATTTTACCCCTTCCCTAATAAAAGTTTGAATCACCCCCCTTTTCCCATTAAAAAAACTTTGTAAATAATAATTTAAACATATGTGGTATCGCTGCATGTGTAAATGTCCGAACTATAAAAATATATCATTAATTAAACTGCTCGGTCGATGGCGTACGCGCAAAAAAATTCCAAAGTCCAACATAGAGTATTTTTGGTCATTTTATATCATAAAAAAATGAATAAAAAGCAATCAAAAAGTCCGATCAATGCAAAAATGGTACCGATAAAAACTTCAGAACACGGCACAAAAAATGAGCCCCTATACCGGCCTGTACACAGAAAAATTAAAAAGTAATAGGAGTCAGAATATGACAATTTTAAACGTAAACATTTTCCTGCATGTAGTTATGATTTGTTTCAGAAGTACAACAAAATCAAACCTATATATGTAGGGTATCATTTTAACTGTATGGAATTACAGAATAAAGATAAGGTGTCATTTTTACCGAAAAATGTACTGCGTAGAAACGGAAGCCCCCAAAAGTTACAAAATAAAAAATTTTCTTCAATTTTGGCGCACAATTATTTATTTTTTTCCGTTTCGCCGTGGATTTTTTGGTAAAATGACTAATGTCACTGCAAAAAAGAATTGGTGATGCAAAAAATAAGCCATAATATGGAATTTTATGTGCAAAATTGAAAGCGTTATGCTTTTTAGAAGGTGATGAGGAAAAAATTAAAATGCAAAAACGGAACAACGTTGAGTCGTTAAGGGGTTAATAAACAACACAGGGTCTCTATTCTAAGCATTCTCTGGGAAACCTATAAATCTGATACCACATCTTTTAGATCTGTCTTACAGATATTGTAATTCAGTCCATCTGTTTTAACCCCTTAATGACCAATGACGTGTATATACATCATTGTTTCGTTGAGGGTGTATGGTGTGGGCTCCTAACTCGAGCCTGCGCCATACTGGTCGGCCGCCAGTTGATTCCTGTAGCCGAGGACTGCTGCTTATAGCCAACATGTGGTGAACCCTGAGACCGGATATAAACCTTTTAGATCCAGCCACCGCTGGAATTCTTTGGCAGTAGGATTGTGCGGCACTGCACCATCACCATTGACGGCTATGCAGAGCTCTCGGAATTTTTCACAATGAATGAACATGTTCATTCTTTGCGCTGAACAACTTTAACATCAGTGTGAATGGGTCTTCCGCAAGACCCGTTCACACTGAGCAATATCAGTGTGAATTGGTCTCACCGAAGACCCATTCACACTGATGTTAAAGTTCACCACGCGTAATTCCGGGAATTAGGTAATGTAAATGCACCCTTAGTGTGTATAATAAAAAAGAACATATTTGGTATCGCCGCATGTGTTATTGTCCGAACTGCTAAAATAAAACATAATTTATCCCGTACGGTGAATGGTGTAAACGTAAAAAAAAAATACCAAACCCCAGAATTGCCGGTTTGTATCACATCATACCCCAGAAAAAATTAAAAAAGTGATCAAAAACTCAGATCAATACCACAATGGTACCGATAAAAGCTACAGATCACGGCACAAACAATGAGCCCTCATAGAGCCTGGTAAATAAAAAAAATAAAAAATTATGGTCAGAAAATGGGAATTAAAAATAAAATTCTAAAAAGTTTCGAATTTTTTAAAATTTTTAAAATGTGATGCTGACTATACAAATTAGGTGTTCTTTGAATCACTGTAACCTAAAGTATCATGATTACATGTTAGTTTTACCGCACAGTGAATGGCGTAAAAAATAATAACAAAAAAAAATAAATTGCTACATTTTTTTTCACTTGTTTTTCATTTTGGATCATACGCTATTGGAAAAAAAAAATACAAAGTACAATTGGTCCTACATAAAATATGTCCTTATATGGTTTTGTAGATGATGGCAATTAATGGCAATTAAACGGCAAGAAGGTAAAATTAAAGGTGCAACAATGAAAATTGGCCTGGCCCTTAAGGGGTTAAAGCCATAAATCTTTTCTTCACTTGTGGGATTTTATGCTCAATACTAGATACTTTGGGGGAGATGTATCATTGCATTTAGACCATTTTTCACGTCTACAAATTTTGCGCAATTTTTTTGCATAGAACTGCAGTTTCTTTGGTGGACAGTTTTCTAAAGTTGTCACCAGTTTGGTCTACCGTACACCATCTAATCCAGTGGACTGGTATGAATAAATTGCGCAAAAAAAAGTAGTTGTTTTATTTTGCGCAATTGCGCTTTTTTTGCAAGATAAGTAGTCTAACCTAAGAGTGCTAGCAAGGACTCGTAGAAAATGGCAGAAGGTGGAAGATGCAGGTGGGGGATGCAGGAGCCGTCTCTCAGCACTGCAGTACTACAACTACTCCCATCATGGGACAGAATCTGTCCCATAATGGGAGTAGTTGTAGTACCATAGCGCTGAGAGACGCACATCCTCCGTCTGCGGGACTCTATAGTGACTGTTAGGACTACTTCTCCCATCATGGACAGACTCTGTCCATGATGGGAGTTGTAGTCCTGGGGCTGAAGGACAGATCGCAGCAGGTCATTCTCCAGAGACCCGCTGCAATCTGCATTTATTAACTTAAAAAGCCGGCGGTACATGCGGCTCCACTGCGCTGCAGCCGGCTCCCGGATGCAGATGTCACGATTCATAATCCCCGCCGCCGGGAGATGGGAGCTCTGATTGGTGGAAAGCTATTCACCACTATTCACCAATCAGAGCTCCTGTCTTCTGGTGGGGATTATGAATTGTGACAGGTCTATACAGGGGAGCAAGTGGAGCCGCTTCTACAGTATATAATTGTAATGTGTACTGTACCCCCCCCCCACAGACTAATACTGATCCCTTCTATAGTGAGCGCTGGGACCACTGTGTGATTGACAGGTCCTCAGCGCAAGTGTCCGGCCCCACTGACCTTTACATGTTGTAAATCTTCATGATACACACTGCCCGTCCTTCTCTTCATTCTTCGATTGCCAGAGACGAGCGGCTTCTGTATCATAGTCTATAGACAGAGTGCTCCCTCCCTGCCTCCACACTGCACAGGGCTGGGGCCAGACAACGGCAGGGGGCGCTCTGACTATAGTGAAAGCAGAAGCCGCGCGTCTCCGGTATCAGAAGAAAGAAGAGGAGGACGGGCAGTGTGTGTAATAAAGATTTATAACATATAAAGGTCAGTGAGGCCGGCCACTTGCGCTGGGGACCTGTGTGTCAATCACACAGCGGTCGCAGCGCTCACTTTACAGGGGGTCACTATTAGTCTGTGGTGGGGAAATACACATAACAATTATATACTGTAGAAGCGGCTCCACTCGCTCCCCTGTATAGACCTGTCACAATTCATAATCCCCGCCAGAAGACAGGAGCTCTGATTGGTGTATAGTGGTGAATAGCTTTCCACCAATCAGAGCTCCCCTCTCCCGGCTGCGGGGATTATGAATCGTGACATCTGTATACAGGAGGCGGCAGGGAGCGCAGTGTTGCCGTTGGCTTTTTAAGTTAATAAATGCAGATCGCAGCGGGTCTTTAGAGAATGACCTGCTGCGATCTGTCCTTCAGCCCAAGGACTACAACTCCCATCATGGACAGAGTCTGTCCATGATGGGAGTAGTAGTCCTAACAGTCACAATACAGTTTTGCAGCTGGGGGATGTGCAAGAGCCATCCCTCAGCACTGCGGTACTACAACTACTCCCATCATGGGACACAAAATGTCCCATGATGGGAGTAATAGTCCAAGGGCAGACTGACAGATCTCAGGGGTCTCACTCTTGAGACCCCTTGCAACTTCTCCGCCCCTGCCAATTAGGGATAACATCATTAGGGGCGGGGCTTCACAGTCCAGGCCTGAAGCCAGGGTGGTAAGTATGGCTCTGTTCTCATTATGCGTTTTGCATAATGGGAACAGAGCCTTTTTGGCAGTGTGTTCCCAAACAGGGAGACTCCAGCTGTTGTTTACCTACAGGCACCATGATGGGAGTTGTAGTTTAGCAACAATTGGAGGCTCCCTCTTTAGGAACTCACTGCATTATGTGTGCTCTCCCCAGGGGAGAGCGCCAAAAATGCACTAACCAATTTTTTGTGTTTTTATTTTCTTGTCATTTCAGATACTTGAATGTGTAGGACTACCTGAGATTTAATGGACTGTGACGATGACCAGCGGTTTTTAATGTCAATAAAAGGGTTAATGAGGGCTGTGGGGGAGTGTTTTTTTAAATACATTTTTTATTTAATATGTTGTGTTTTTTCTAATTGAAATTTCAGGCTTAGTAGTGGAAGCCGTCTTGTAGACGGAATCTATTACTAAGCTGGGCTTAGGTTAGCCCCAAAAACAGCTAGCACTAACCCCCAATTTTTACCCCGATACACAGCGCCACAGGGGTGCCGGGAAGAGCCGGTACCAACAGGCCCGTAGCGTCAAAAATAGCGCTCCTTGGCCTAGGCGGTAACAGGCTGAGGTTATTTAGGCTGGGGAGGGCCAGTAACAATGGTCCTCGCCCATCCTGGTAACCTCAGGCTGTTGCAGATTGGTTGGTGTCTGACTGACACTGAAGATATGGGGAACCCTATGTGTTGTTGTTTTTTTTGTAATAAAAAAAAAGTGTGTGGTTCCCCATATTTTCAGTGTCAGTCAGATACCAACCAATCAGCAACAGCCTGACGTTACCAGGGTGGGCGAGGACCATTGTTACTGGCTCTCCCCAAACTAAATAAGCCCAGCCTGTTACCGCCTAGGCCCAGGAGCGCTATTTTTGACACTCCAGGCCTGTTGGTACTGGCTCTTCCCGGCAACCCTGTGGCGGTGGGTAATGGGGTAATATTTGGGGGTTAGCGCTAGCTGTTTTTGTGGCTAACGCTAAGCCCGGCTTAGTAATAGATTCCGTCTACAAGACAGCTTCCACTACTAAGCCTGAAAAATTCTATAAAAAAAACACGACACATTGAAAAAAAATGTATTTAAAAAAAAAACACTCCCCACACAGCCTTCATTAAACCTTTTATTGACATTAAAAAATGCTGGTCATCATCGCAATACACTGAATCTGAAGTAGTCCTCCCCATTCACGTATCTGAAATGAGAGAAAAAAAAGGTTAGGAAATCATTTGCGATCTCACCTGGGGAGTGCGCCCATACTGCCGCGTGTAACAGGGAGCCTCCAATTGTTCTTGTCTGCCTACTGTATCCTGTATATACAGTCATCTATAGATGGCTGCATATACAAGAGAGCGCACAAAGATTTAACTCAGAACTGCTCAGCAGCAGTGTCGGTTAACTCTTTCCTTGCTGGGCTCCTGTATAGTATACATGGATACACTATGCCCCCTGTATACTATACAGCGGGCGGAGGTAAGTAGTGATGCTCTGCACCCTGTATATGTATATGCTATACATCACTCCTTACCTCCTTACACTCCGTGGGGCGGCGCTCTGCATCCGACCCATGGAGTAGTACCTGAACGCAGTGAAAAAAATGCACACAGGGTACAAAAATGTTTGTTTTCGCACACCAGCAAAAATGAAGCAATCTGATTGGTTGCCATGGGCAACTGCACTACTCTTCATCTGTACAGTTTTTGATAAATCTCCCCCCAGAAAAATTACCAAAATGCAGGAAAAGCTGGGACCGTTTTTCAGGCATTTTTGCTGGTGGACAAAAAAAACCTCAGTGGAATCCTGAAAAACAATAGAACAAAAGCCCAGCGACCAGGATACACCACTTTTCCTGTGAGGTGTAGAACAGGTCTACAAATAGAACTGTGTGGAGATTTAGACCATTGCACAAAATTTATCATGGGGCTTGCACAAGTTTGATAAATTTGGAGAAATTGCACCAAATTTAGACCAACCCAAATGATCTACAAAAAACGTCTACCAACAACAACATTGATACATCTCCCCCTTTGTGTTTTTTATTTTGGTTGTCTACTGCTCCAGACAGTTCCTAACAAGGATAGAGGTGGCAGCAGAGAGCACTGTGGTCAGACTGGAGAAAAACTACACAACTTCCTCTGTAGTATACCGCAGCTGATAAGTACTGGAAGGATTAAAATGTTTAAACAAAAGTAATTTACAAATCTGTATAACTGTCTGGCACCAGTGGATTTGAAAACATTTTATTTTACCTCTGGAGTACCCCTATAGTAACACATGTGCCTTACTCCCTACAATCTTCAAAAACATAACTTTTTTCTGCTGGTTTCCTGATGTATAAACCAAGGTATCCAGTAGGGTGTCCGAGAAGCAAATTCTGCCATGTTATCTCAAATTTTTTTTAATTTAAAGCGTACCTGTCAGATTTCCCGTCCCCCGCCCAAAAAAAAAATCAAAAACAAAAACTGTTATGTGTTACTTAGTACCTAATCCTGATTATGTACATGATATTTTTATGTATCAATCACCAATATTTCACAAAAAAATTGCATATTACAGCTGCTCAATGTCTTTCTCATCTTCCCAAAGGGAGGGGGCATGCCCTTCTCTTGCCTGCATTGTGATGACTTCTCCCATCCCTCACTCTGCTGACTCACTGCTCTCACTGCTAACCCTTTCCTCTCTGGCTTTATCCTGTACACACAAAGATTATTTGAGATTGTCTGTAATCTACAGACAATATAGTGAGTGTATAACTTACATATTCCTAAATTAGTGCATAGGTTTAGTGCTAAAAGTACAGTGTTTTTTATGCATACATTTTCTATAAGCTCCTATGTCATTCATGTGTATCAAGACCCTGTAATGTACAGTGTTTGATAACATTTTGACAGCAGTGAGCCTACAGCGAGCCTACAGGCCATGGCAAAAATACTATAGTATAACTCCCGACATGCCCAGACATCCTTTGACTGTCCAGACATGCTTGGAGAGATAGTTTTGCAACAGCTGGAGGCACAAAAGCATTTGACAGGGTGCAGTTGGATTTCCTTTGGGAGGTATTGAGAAAGTACAGTATTTTAGGGGATATGATCAAAATAATTAAACTGATGTATACGGAGGTCACGGCAAAAATAAGTATAGAAGGTAAGAACCTAAGGGGTTTATGCTATCTAGGGGCACCAGGCAGGGTTGTACTACCTCTCCCCTGCTATTTGCAATGTTCATAGATCCATTGGCAACTAGTATAAGGGATGATTTAACAGTAATTGGATTTGGAGCAGGGGAGAGAGGGGGCCAAATAACCATGTACGCGGAGGACTCAAAAAAATCTTTGTCGAGAGTAATGGAAATACCGTATTTATCGGGGTATACTACGCACCGGCCTATAACACGCACCCTCCTTTTACCAAGGATATTTGGGTAAAAAAAGTTTTTTACCCAAATATCCTTGGTAAAATGAGGGTGCGTGGGTGTGCGTGTGTATACCCCGATACACTGTTTCTTACCCCGCAGAAGCCCCCAGGAAAGGCAGGGGGAGAGAGGCCGTCGCTGCCCGCTTCTCTCCCCCTGCCTTTCCTGGGGTCTAGAGCCCTGCTACCACCGCTTCTCTCCCCCTGGCTATCGGCGCCGCTGCCCCATATCCGGCACCGACAGACAGGAGGAGAGAAGGGGCAGTGACACATTGCGTCATTGCTATGCGCTGGGAGACGCAGTGACGAGTGACGTCACTCGTCATTGCGCCGCGCCGTGCAGCGCATAGCAACGACGCAGGGGACGCACACCGGAGGCCTGAAGCAGCGCGGACCCGACCCTGGCAACAGGTAATTATACAACCGGGGATGGGGGAGGCAACGGGGCAGCGGTGCCGGCAATGGGTGCCTTTGCCCCTTCTCTTGCCCTGTCTGTCGGCGCCGCTGCCCCATTGCCGGCGCCGCTTCTCTCCCCATGGCTATCGGCGCCGGCAATGGGGCAGGGGCAGGGGCAGCGGCACCGATAGACAGGGGGAGAGAAGAGGCAGCGACGCCGATAGCAGGGGGAGAGAAGCGGCGGCAGCAGGGACCCCAGGACAGGCAGGGGCAGAGAAGCCGGCAGCGGTGGCGGTCTCTGCACCTGCAAAAGCCGCTGCAGTTCATTGATTTAAAGCGCCCGCTTTAAATCATTGAACTGCAGCGGTTTATCGGCGTATAACACACAGGTAGACTTTAGGCTGAAAATTTTAGCCTAAAAAATTTGTTTTATACGCCGATAAATATGGTAATAAATAATTATGGTAAATTCTCAGGGTTAGCAATTGGATGAAGTCTGTCATTATGCCAATAGGTGAGGAGAATATAGGTCAGACATATGGATTAAAGGTAATAAACAAGGGAGAAAAATTCAAATATCTGGGGGTCTATTTGTCGAGTGAGATAGGAAACTATCACCAGATGAATACTTTAAAGCTGGTTAAAGAAATGGGTAGAAAAAGCAAAAATATGGAACGACCTAAATTTATCCAAAGCAGAAAAGATAATATTAATTAAGTCCGTTTTGATGCCAAAAATCTTGTATGTATTTGGGTCGGCACCAATATGGTGTGCAATTAAATTATTATATATATTTTTTTAACTCAATTTTTAACTCGTTGATTTGGGGAAGAAAAAGAACGAGAATAAAATTGGAATACTTGTGTCAAACTAAGGAAAACGAGGGAATTGAATTTCCAAACATACATAAATATTTTTTAGCGGGGCAAATCTATTTTCTGATTGAATAGGAAAAATCTGCTTTCATAAATGTTTTTGATATCCAACAGTGAGGGGGTATACTTGGATATTTTCCAGCTATTGAAAACTGGATATCCCCAAAAAGTCCTAATTGTGTTGAATGGTATAATAATATCGGTAAGATAGAAGGTTATTTTGTGAAGAGGTGACGAGAGGAGGAATAAAATTTGCGTTGACACTGTATAACTTACATTTGGAAACAAAAAAAAATTATATATATATATTTTTTTTTTTATGTGAAAGGGCAGGGAAACAGGGGGACAGGAGAGGAAATGGAATGTAGAACAAAAAATACATTATTTAAAGGGAGGTTAAACATTTTTTACAGTTCAGATTAGAGGATGTGTTTTTGACCCCCTGATTCCCTGCCACCTAAGTGATGAAAATGTAGGATTGGGGAGGGGAGGGGGGTGGGGTAAGGGTAATTTAATGTTCTGATAATGTTGGGTGTGAAAGTTGTTTTACTTTTTGTAATTGAACATAAAGTAAAATAAAAAATAAAAAAACAGCTGGAGGCACATGTTTGGTAAAACTTTGTGTTACAGCAGTGTTGCTGCAGGCTGTGTCCCTCCGGCAGCCTTGTCAATCAGCCATCCTGTGTCCATGACCCTTGGACACACTCATGCTGCTGTGTGACTCATCAGTGTCCCAGGAGGTGTGGGGACCCCTAGTGGTGGGATTTTTAAAGGCAGTTTTCTTTAATAAAATGTAAATTTTTTTTAAAGAAGTATATAAGAAAAACTATTGTTTTGCCAAGATGTACAACATATAAAAAAGTTCTATATCTGACAGTGCCCATTTAAATTAGAAATTTTCACATTAATTTAAAGGAATTATTGCAAAGCAGAGGTAAAAAAAAAATAAAGTATATTGTTCAGAAAAGCAATCCAAAATTTATCAGACTATTTTTCTTGAGTTCAGAAATACCCACACAGTTCATTGATTTCAGTAATAAACTAAAACTTATCCTTCCATCAAAAGTGAAGTGTAGCAATCAATTCAGCTGTGCCTTGAGCACAGCCAGGTAGGCATAATGGCATATCAAAACTGGGGGCCTGGTTACCATGAAAAACCATTGGAACCCTGCAATTAAGTCTTAAGATTGCCAATGAGTGAAAGATCCCCAGAAAGACGTTACATGTCATGGTTAAAATATGGTTTAATCAAGGCTTGTAAATTATCAGGAGTGGAGTTTTTTTCTGCTATTAATTGCTAAAGTGGTATCCCAGACTCACCCTTAAATGGTGGTGGGCTATAATAGAGGCTGAAAACCGCAAGTAAAGTGTCATTAATCTATGGGACTTTGATTTTCAATGCATTATTTTGTGGCAAAAAAACTGCTGATTCCTTGCATAATTTCCTCAGGGTGAACATACTCTTAGGATTTCTCTGCATTACCATTTTAAAGTTTCTGTCAAAGGTTCTTGTATTTTTTAAGGGCAAGTTTATATAGTCTGCAGCTCTATAATTGCTGTAAAAAATATTGGAACCTTTGTAGAAACCTTAAATTGTTTGTAAATTGTATTTTCTCTTTTGGAGAATTTTCATTTCAAGCATTATTTTATTATACAACTTTTCCCGACAGTTATGCTTTTTTTCCCTTCTTTATAGATTTTATTTTTTACTTTCCTATTTCCTTTTCTTGTTAACATTTCTTTCAATTCCTCATTGATTACAAAAGCTTGAGGATAAGACAACAAAGAATTTTTACACATTTCAGCAGTTTTGAAAATAGATCTGGCCTCTGCCACAGAAGCTTTGGGCAGATAAATAAGAAACTAATTACAAAGTACAATTTAGCTGTGGCATATATTAAACATGAATCTTTACTTTATGCTGTGAAGACATCAAATACATTCAAGGTGAAGGTTGAAAACATATACACTTAGTGTTTACAGGTAACTAAAAGAAGCATATATATATATATATATATATACAGTATAATATATATATATATATATATATATATATATATATATATATATATATTATATGCAGAGAACAGACTCATTGTTAAAACCACCTATTGCATATTACCTAGGTCCTCCTTTTGCTTTCAAATAAGTTCTGATCTATTAAGAAATGGACTTAGAAAATCTCATAGCAGCAAATCCTATAAGTAGCTTAATGGGGCCCCCATGAACCCCATGTGACGAACATAGTGAAGAACTGGGGATTGTGGAGGCCATTATCATTAGTTACTAGGCAACAATGTTTAGATATGAGGCATCCTACTTTCTCCTTTGGCTTGCCTTCTTCCTATAGTGCATCCTGGTGTCATCACTTTCCCAGGCAAGACGTGTAGATACATCCATCTATGTTAGAGATGTTAAATAAAATGTGATCTATCAGCCAATTGATGGGCCTTACCTGTCCAGGCTCCAGCAATGTCTCCTTTGCCTCAGCTAATGCTGGACAGCATCTCACATAGCTGTGGAAATAGCCCTTGGAGTCATACAGTCACTTGTTATGCTCCGAAATGGCCTCTCTGACCAATAGAAAGTGTTGCTAGTTGGGCCAGTCAGCAGCTGAGGGTGGGATGTTTAAATTCCTGCAGTGTTTCCCAGCCCTGCTTGTGTTTTTAGCTTCTACCATCACCAGCATCTACTTGCCTGTCTGCTTTTGTGTATCTGTCCACTGCATTATCTGATTATTCTCTTCTGACCATCTTGCACCTTGTACTGGTTCTGACCTTAGTTTTCCTGACCCCTCGGGTTTGTCAGTTTGTATTCCTGTTTACCTAGCCCGAGCTCTTCTGCTTGCTGTCTTATGCCTTGTAGTCTGTCTGGTCTGACTGTTTTTCTGACTTCTTTTCTGCTGACTGTATTTGTACTACAATTCTAACTCTGTTACTGACTTGGCTTGTTTAACTGTGATTTTATTTTTGTATGTTCATTCCCTGTTTGTCTTTTTGCTATGCTGTTGTTGGTGCCTTTTGTGCCCTGACCTTTTTTCTTCTGTACTGCATTTGTTTGTTACTTTGACTTTGCTACACCATGCATTTTAGTAGCGTAGGAACTGGCTGCATGGTTGGAGCCACCCTATCAAGGAGGTGGTTACTAGTGATGAATGGCAGGGGCCATATTCAAATTTGTGATATTTCCTGAATATATTGATGATTATTCGTCCTATGTTTGAGAAATTTGCATATTCACTATGTTCATTCACTTTTTTTTATGCGAAAATTTGCATGGAAAATTTGCAAAAACATTTGCATGTGAAAAAAGAAACAAGAAAAACACGAATATTCATCATTATGAATATATAGCACTATATTCTAAATATTCGCGAAATCGCAAAGTGCCAATATTCATGATAAAAATTTGCATTACGAATATTCGTGCTCAACACTAGTGGTTACCCTAAAAGTCTTGCACAGAGTTTTAGTCAGTTCAGGGCTGCACACTTCCCTGCCCAACATGACATGTTTTTTCAGCAGTGCAAAGGGATCAGCCTGAGCCCCCTGACTGGTCTGCAGCTACACAACCCCATATTCAGCAAGCTGACATCTTTCTTTAATTAAACAGATTTACTTATTCAGCAAATTCTGCTTTCCTGTGTGATGGCACTGAACAATTTAGCTATCTACTAATTAAAATGAAGTGTTTGAAGCTTCTTGAATACTTAGAGTTTTACTTTACTTGTGTACAAAACAAAACCTGAATCCATTAGGAACAGGTTGGGGTAGCTGACACCTCTCCAAAGTGTCCAGGACAAAAAGGCTAAGAACCCTCTTTGTTGAAGAAAAATATGATAGCCATATACATTAAACTATCTATGCAAATGATGCATTCATGAAAAATATTAGACACCAAGGGAATTCAAGATATAAAGCTGAACATAACACCATAATAAAATTTATAAAAATACATGAGGTCATTATGATAACTTAGCCCAAGTCATGTTTTTGTGTCTAGTAATGTTGACTGTAAGGGTAGAACAGGAAGGTGTATACTAGCTATTTTTCTTCTTGGATCAAGTACTGGATAAATAGTTGTTAGACAGATATTGCTCCCTAGATTTGAATTCTGCAATGTTTTTGGCTCTATTAAAGGTATTTCTGTTACAACCTCTACAGTATAATCTGTACTAGATGTTTGCACAAGTTTTTTCATAAAATACTTTTGAGAAGAAGCCAGTTTAGTCCTCCTTAATTCACCTATGGGAAAATTCTAAAATGTATCTCTGGGGTGGCTACTATGAGTGAAGATAGAATAATATTGCCTGCTGTTGGCGTACAATACAAGAAGAAGCCACTCCCCTGAGCTTCTCTCCTGCCAGAAAACCTGACATGCAGAAGTAAAGCTAGCCCTGGATCTGCCAGAAAATTCCAATCCTGTATAAATTGGAAATCAGCTTAAGCTCTGCATCATTCTGCAGGGAGATCAGGGGCATCTAACCAGAGATGGTGCCTTGTTTCTTATAGGCCACAACCTATATTGTCTTACACCCTTAAATTGGGCATCAAAAAGCAACTAACCATGAGTAACAAAGTCTTCTAAATATTCCCCATAGTGAACAAAACTGTAAGGACCCCTATCAGTAGAGGCAATCTTTATGCATTCTAGTTACTATACACTAATACAGTTTTAATCTGACATTCTTATCACCATAAAAATTTCTGGACTAGTGGATAGTAAAGAAATATGTCTTTATTAATTTTTCACCTATGTGGAATATATTAATATGACTGAATAGTTTGCAATGTGAATTCTGTCATGCTGATATAATAGCATATCCTCTAAATTATTCTACATGATGGATTTACCATGATAGCCTTTGAGTCATAAATATTTATGTCCCTATTTATTACCAATCTAAGTGTAATGCCTTTTCCTGAAATTGATTTGGCTACTTACATGTGTGTCATAATGTAAGTGTTTTTATATGGCCTGTGATGTGTACGACTCTCTGATACTAATTTATGGTAGCAGGATAAATAAAAAAAATGTATACTTTTGAAAGGGAAAAAGGAAAATGTGAATTAGCACACCAGATGTGTGATGCTTTTCAAAAGGGTTTATGCCAAGATTAAAAGTTATCTCATAAGAGATAACTGGATGGCCGATGGGGCTCTAACCTCTGGGCCCCCCACCGATCATAAAAACAGAGGTATTTTACCCACTCGATCCACACTCCATTTATTCTTTATGTGACTTCCATAGGTTCCACATGGCTTTGTCAGAAGTGCTATAGATAGTAAATGGAGCAGTGGCTGAGCATGCCTACTGCTGCTTTATTATTTTGGGGCAATTAACCCCTGTTCATGTGATCATTGTAGATCCCAGCAGTCAGACCCCCACTGATCAGCTAGTTTTCCCCAATCATGTGGTTGGGGATAGCCTTAATTTGGGGATATCCCCTTTAATGACTTGCTTTTTTTTTTTTTACCTGTGCACTCCTACTCACATAATTAGTGCCAAAATCTATGGAAAGGCGACAACACAGAATGTAGTTACATTACCTAGTTAATTGATTGGGCCATGTAATTTAGCAACAAGAAAATAGAATTTTGACATAATTGTTACATTGAATGGATGCAAGGGTACTTGTGGGCCACTTTGGATGTCACGGCTTTGTATAGCAACATCCCCCATGATAAATTGGTGCAAGCCATGACATCTTTCTTAGGCGAAGTCCCACTAATGCCCAATAAACAACAGGAGCTCATCCTCAGGGCCATTCAATTCACGCTGGGACACAATTACTTTACCTATGACAGGGGCTTCTATAGACAGGTTTGCGAAATTCCTCAAGAGGTTCATTGATGATATTATTATCATCTGGAGTGGCCCAGAGAGGTAATTACTGGACTATATCCAGGCCCTGAACCATAATGATTGGGGCTTGGATTCACAGCCCATATAGATGCCCAGGAGGTAGTCTTTTTAGACCTAAGTATAAGAGTAGACCAGTTGGCTGTTCGCACTAACACCCACTTCAAAAAGGTGGATGCTACCTGGACTCTGAGAATTGTTCTCTCCCAGCATGGAAGCGCCACATACCATATGGACAAATTAAAAGGATTAGGTGAAACTGTAGCTCAAATAAGGATTGTCAAGAACAACTGGCCCTGATCAAGAATCGATTCTGCAAGAAAGGATATCGCAAAACCCTGATAGAGGGAGCACAGAGAAAAATTATAACTATATCCCAAGAGGACTTTTTAGATAGACAAAGGATTGAAGATCAATCTAATACTACAAAGGAAGGCTTTAACCCCTTCAGGACCAAGCCCATTTTGGCCTTAAGGACCAGAGCGTTTTTTGCACATCTGACCACTGTCACTTTAAACATTAATAACTCTGGAATGCTTTTAGTTATCATTCTGATTCCGAGATTGTTTTTTCGTGACATATTCTACTTTAACATGGTGGTAAATTTTTGTGGTAACTTGCATCCTTTCCTTGTGAAAAATCCAAAAATTTGATGAAAAATTTGAAAATTTTGAATTTTTCTAACTTTGAAGCTCTCTGCTTGTAAGGAAAATGTATATTACAAATAAAAACATTTTTTATTCACATATACAATATGTCTACTGTTACGCCGAGCGCTCCGGGTCCCCGCTCCTCCCCGGAGCGCTCGCTTCACTCTCGCTACCGCAGCGCTCCGGGCAGCTCCACTGACCCGGTGCGCTGCGATACCGTCTCCAGCCGGGATGCGATTCGCGATGCGGGTGGCGCCCGCTCGCGATGCGCATCCCGGCTCCCGTACCTGACTCGCTCTCCGTCTGTCCTGTCCCGGCGCGCGCGGCCCCGCTCCCTAGGGCGCGCGCGCGCCGGGTCTCTGCGATTTAAAGGGCCACTGCGCCGCTGATTGGCGCAGTGGTTCCAATTAGTGTGTTCACCTGTGCACTCCCTATTTATACCTCACTTCCCCTTCACTCCCTCGCCGGATCTTGTTGCCATTGTGCCAGTGAAAGCGTTTCCTTGTGTGTTCCTAGCCTGTGTTCCAGACCTCCTGCCGTTGCCCCTGACTACGATCCTTGCTGCCTGCCCCGACCTTCTGCTACGTCCGACCTTGCTTCTGTCTACTCCCTTGTACCGCGCCTATCTTCAGCAGCCAGAGAGGTTGAGCCGTTGCTAGTGGATACGACCTGGTCACTACCGCCGCAGCAAGACCATCCCGCTTTGCGGCGGGCTCTGGTGAAAACCAGTAGTGACTTAGAACCGGTCCACTAGCACGGTCCACGCCAATCCCTCTCTGGCACAGAGGATCCACCTCCTGCCAGCCGGCATCGTGACAGTAGATCCGGCCATGGATCCCGCTGAAGTTCCTCTGCCAGTTGTCGCCGACCTCACCACGGTGGTCGCCCAGCAGTCACAACAGATAGCGCAACAAGGCCACCAGCTGTCTCAACTGACCGTGATGCTACAGCAGCTACTACCACAGCTTCAGCAATCATCTCCTCCGCCAGCTCCTGCACCTCCTCCGCAGCGAGTGGCCGCTTCAGGCCTACGACTATCCTTGCCGGATAAATTTGATGGGGACTCTAAATTTTGCCGTGGCTTCCTTTCTCAATGTTCCCTGCACTTGGAGATGATGTCGGACCAGTTTCCCACTGAAAGGTCTAAGGTGGCTTTCGTAGTCAGCCTTCTGTCTGGAAAAGCTCTGTCATGGGCTACACCGCTCTGGGACCGCAATGACCCCGTCACTGCCTCTGTACACTCCTTCTTCTCGGAAATTCGAAGTGTCTTTGAGGAACCTGCCCGAGCCTCTTCTGCTGAGACTGCCCTGTTGAACCTGGTCCAGGGTAATTCTTCCGTTGGCGAGTACGCCGTACAATTCCGTACTCTTGCTTCAGAACTATCCTGGAATAATGAGGCCCTCTGCGCGACCTTTAAAAAAGGCCTATCCAGCAACATTAAAGATGTTCTGGCCGCACGAGAAATCCCTGCTAACCTACATGAACTCATTCATCTAGCCACTCGCATTGACAGGCGTTTTTCCGAAAGGCGTCAGGAGCTCCGCCAGGATATGGACTTTGTTCGCACAAGGCGTTTTTTCTCCCCGGCTCCTCTCTACTCTGGTCCCCTGCAATCCGTTCCTGTGCCTCCCGCCGTGGAGGGTATGCAGGTTGACCGGTCTCGCCTGACACCTCAAGAGAGGACACGACGCCGCATGGAGAATCTCTGCCTGTACTGTGCCGGTACCGAACACTTCCTGAAGGATTGTCCTATCCGTCCTCCCCGCCTGGAAAGACGTACGCTGACCCCGCACAAAAGTGAGACAGCCCTTGATGTCAACTCTACTTCTCCACGTCTTACTGTGCCTGTGCGGGTATCCGCCTCTACCTTCTCCTTCTCTACTATGGCCTTCTTGGATTCCGGATCTGCAGGAAATTTTATTTTGGCCTCTCTCACCAACAGGTTCAACATCCCGCTGACCAGTCTCGCCAGACCTCTCTACATCAATTGTGTTAACAATGAAAGATTGGACTGTACCATACGTTTCCGCATGGAGCCCCTCCTAATGTGCATCGGATCTCACCATGAAAAAATTGAGTTTTTGGTCCTCCCCAATTGCACTTCCGAAATTCTCCTTGGACTACCCTGGCTTCAACACCACTCCCCTACCCTGGATTGGTCCACTGGGGAGATCAAGAGTTGGGGCCCCTCTTGTTCCAAGGACTGTCTTAAACCGGTTCCCAGTACTCCCTGCCGTGACCCTGTGGTGCCTCCTGTAACCGGTCTCCCTAAAGCCTATATGGACTTTGCGGATGTTTTTTGCAAAAAACAAGCTGAGACTTTACCTCCTCACAGGCCTTATGACTGTCCCATTGACCTCCTCCCGGGTACTACTCCACCCCGGGGCAGAATTTATCCTCTCTCTGTCCCAGAGACTCTTGCTATGTCTGAGTATATCCAGGAAAATTTAAAGAAGGGCTTTATCCGCAAATCTTCCTCTCCTGCCAGAGCCGGATTTTTCTTTGTGTCCAAAAAAGATGGCTCTCTACGTCCTTGCATTGACTACCGCGGTCTTAATAAAATCACTGTAAAAAACCGCTACCCCCTACCTCTCATCTCTGAACTCTTTGATCGCCTCCAAGGTGCCCACATCTTTACCAAACTGGACTTAAGAGGTGCCTATAATCTCATTCGCATCAGAGAGGGGGATGAATGGAAAACGGCATTTAACACCAGAGATGGACACTTTGAGTATCTGGTCATGCCCTTTGGCCTGTGCAACGCCCCTGCCGTCTTCCAAGACTTTGTTAATGAAATCTTTCGTGATCTCTTATATTCCTGTGTTGTTGTATATCTGGACGATATCCTGATTTTTTCTGCCAACCTAGAAGAACACCGCCAGCATGTCCGCATGGTTCTTCAGAGACTTCGTGACAATCAACTGTATGCCAAAATGGAGAAATGTCTGTTTGAATGTCAATCTCTTCCTTTCCTAGGATACTTGGTCTCTGGCCAGGGACTACAAATGGATCCAGACAAACTCTCTGCCGTCTTAGATTGGCCACGCCCCTCCGGACTTCGTGCTATCCAACGTTTTTTGGGGTTCGCCAATTATTACAGACAATTCATTCCACATTTTTCCACCATTGTGGCTCCTATCGTGGCTTTAACCAAAAAGAATGCCAATCCTAAGTCATGGCCTCCTCAAGCGGAAGACGCCTTTAAACAGCTCAAGTCTGCCTTTTCTTCGGCTCCCGTGCTCTCCAGACCTGACCCATCTAAACCCTTCCTATTGGAGGTTGATGCCTCCTCTGTAGGAGCTGGAGCGGTCCTTCTACAGAAAAATTCTTCCGGGCATGCTGTTACTTGTGGTTTTTTTTCTAGGACCTTCTCTCCAGCTGAGAGGAACTACTCCATCGGGGACCGAGAGCTTCTAGCCATTAAATTAGCACTTGAGGAATGGAGGCATCTGTTGGAGGGATCAAGATTTCCAGTTATTATTTACACCGATCACAAGAACCTCTCCTATCTCCAGTCTGCCCAACGGCTGAATCCTCGCCAGGCCAGGTGGTCTCTGTTCTTTGCCCGATTTAATTTTGAAATTCACTTTCGGCCTGCCGATAAGAACATTAGGGCCGATGCTCTCTCTCGTTCCTCGGATGCCTCGGAAGTAGAGCTCTCTCCGCAACACATCATCCCCCCTGACTGCCTGATCTCCACTTCTCCAGCCTCCATCAGGCAAACTCCTCCAGGGAAGACCTTCGTTTCTCCACGCCAACGCCTCGGAATCCTCAAATGGGGTCACTCCTCCCATCTCGCAGGTCATGCGGGTATCAAGAAATCCGTGCAACTCATCTCTCGTTTCTATTGGTGGCCGACTCTGGAGACGGATGTTGTGGATTTTGTACGAGCCTGCACTGTTTGTGCCCGGGATAAGACTCCTCGCCAGAAGCCCGCTGGTCTTCTTCATCCTCTGCCTGTCCCCGAACAGCCTTGGTCTCTGATTGGTATGGACTTTATTACGGACTTACCCCCATCCCGTGGCAACACTGTTGTTTGGGTGGTCGTTGATCGATTCTCCAAGATGGCACATTTCATCCCTCTTCCTGGTCTTCCTTTAGCGCCTCAGTTGGCAAAAAATTTTTTGTACACATTTTTCGTCTTCACGGGTTGCCCACGCAGATCGTCTCGGATAGAGGCGTCCAATTCGTGTCAAAATTCTGGAGGGCTCTCTGTAAACAACTCAAGATTAAATTAAACTTTTCCTCTGCATATCATCCTCAATCCAATGGGCAAGTAGAAAGAATTAACCAGGTCCTGGGTGATTATTTACGCCATTTTGTTTCCTCCCGCCAGGATGACTGGGCAGATCTTCTACCATGGGCCGAATTTTCGTATAACTTCAGAATCTCTGAATCCTCCTCCAAATCCCCATTTTTTGTGGTGTACGGCCGTCACCCTCTTCCCCCCCTCCCTACTCCCTTGCCCTCTGGTTTGCCCGCTGTGGATGAAATATCTCGTGATCTTTCCACCATATGGAAAGAGACCCAAAATTCTCTTTTACAGGCCTCATCACGCATGAAGAAGTTTGCTGATAGAAAAAGAAGAGCTCCCCCCATTTTTTCTCCTGGAGACAAGGTATGGCTCTCCGCTAAATATGTCCGCTTCCGTGTCCCTAGCTACAAATTGGGACCACGCTATCTTGGTCCTTTCAAAATCTTGTGCCAGATTAATCCTGTCTCTAACAAACTTCTTCTTCCTCCTTCTCTTCGAATTCCTAATGCCTTTCACGTTTCTCTTCTTAAACCACTTATCATCAACCGTTTCTCTCCTAAGTTTGTTTCTCCCACTCCTGTTTCCGGCTCCTCGGACATCTTCTCCGTTAAAGAAATACTGGCCTCCAAGAAGGTCAGAGGGAAAACCTTTTTCCTGGTCGATTGGGAGGGTTGTGGTCCTGAAGAGAGATCCTGGGAACCTGAGGACAATATCCTAGACAAAAGTCTGCTCCTCAGGTTCTCAGGCTCTAAGAAGAGGGGGAGACCCAAGGGGGGGGTACTGTTACGCCGAGCGCTCCGGGTCCCCGCTCCTCCCCGGAGCGCTCGCTTCACTCTCGCTACCGCAGCGCTCCGGGCAGCTCCACTGACCCGGTGCGCTGCGATACCGTCTCCAGCCGGGATGCGATTCGCGATGCGGGTGGCGCCCGCTCGCGATGCGCATCCCGGCTCCCGTACCTGACTCGCTCTCCGTCTGTCCTGTCCCGGCGCGCGCGGCCCCGCTCCCTAGGGCGCGCGCGCGCCGGGTCTCTGCGATTTAAAGGGCCACTGCGCCGCTGATTGGCGCAGTGGTTCCAATTAGTGTGTTCACCTGTGCACTCCCTATTTATACCTCACTTCCCCTTCACTCCCTCGCCGGATCTTGTTGCCATTGTGCCAGTGAAAGCGTTTCCTTGTGTGTTCCTAGCCTGTGTTCCAGACCTCCTGCCGTTGCCCCTGACTACGATCCTTGCTGCCTGCCCCGACCTTCTGCTACGTCCGACCTTGCTTCTGTCTACTCCCTTGTACCGCGCCTATCTTCAGCAGCCATAGAGGTTGAGCCGTTGCTAGTGGATACGACCTGGTCACTACCGCCGCAGCAAGACCATCCCGCTTTGCGGCGGGCTCTGGTGAAAACCAGTAGTGACTTAGAACCGGTCCACTAGCACGGTCCACGCCAATCCCTCTCTGGCACAGAGGATCCACCTCCTGCCAGCCGGCATCGTGACATCTACTTTATGTTTGCATCATAAAAGTGACGAGTTTTTACTTTTGGAAGACACCAGAGGGCTTCAAAGTTCAGCAGCAATTTTCCAATTTTTCACAAAATTTTCAAACTCACTATTTTTCAGGGACCAGTTCAGGTTTGAAGTGGATTTGAAGGGTCTTCATATTAGAAATACCCCACAAAAGACCCCATTATAAAAACTGCACCCCCCAAAGTATTCAAAATGACATTCAGTCATCATTTTAACGCTTTAGGTGTTTCACAGGAATAGAAGCAAAGTGAAGGAGAAAATTCACAATCTTCATTTTTTACACTCGCATGTTCTTGTAGACCCAATTTTTGAATTTTTACAAGGGGTAAAAGGAGAAAATGTATACTTATATTTGTAGCCCAATTTCTCTCGAGTAAGCACATACCTCATATGTCTATGTAAATTGTTCGGCGGGCGCAGTAGAGGGCTCAGAAGGGAAAGAGCGACAAGGGGATTTTGGAGAGTACGTTTTTCTGAAAAGGTTTTTGGGGGGCATGTTGCATTTAGGAAGCCCCTATGGTGCCAGAACAGCAAAAACCCCTCACATGGCATACCATTTTGGAAACTAGACCCCTTGAGGAACATAACAAGGAATAAAGTGAGCCTTAATACCCCACAGGTGTTTCACGACTTTGGCATATGTAAAAAAAAATATATTTTTTTTCACTAAAATGTGTGTTTCCCCCCAAATTTCACATTTTTCCAAGGGTTAATTGCAGGAAATACCCCCCAATATTTGTAACCCCCTTCTCTTCTGAGTATGGAGGTACCCCATAAGTTGACCTGAAGTGCACTATGGGCGAACTACAATGCTCAGAAGAGAAGGAGTCATATTTGGCTTTTTGAGAGCAAATTTTGCTCGGGGGGCATGTCGCATTTAGGAAGCCCCTATGGTGCCAGAACAGCAAAAAAAACCACATGGCATACCATTTTGGAAACTAGACCCCTTGAGGAATGTAACAAGGAATAAAGTGAGCCTTATTACCCCACAGGTGTTTCACGACTTTTGCATATGTAAAAAAAAAAAAAAAAATTTCCACTAAAATGTGTGTTTCCCCCCAAATTTCACATTTTGCAAGGGTTAATAGCAGGAAATACTCCCCAATATTTGTAACCCCTTCTCTTCTGAGTATGAAGGTACCCCATAAGTGGACCTGAAGTGCACTATGGGCGAACTACAATGCTCAGAAGAGAAGGAGTCATATTTGGCTTTTTGAGAGCAAATTTTGCTCGGGGGGCATATCGCATTTAGGAAGCCCCTATGGTGCCAGAACAGCAAAAAAAAAACTACATGGCATACCATTTTGGAAACGAGACCCCTTGAGGAACGTAACAAGGGATACAGTGAGCATTTGCCCCCCACTGGTGTCTGACAGATCTTTGGAACAGTGGGCTGTACAAGTTTTCATTTTCACGGATCACTGTTCCAAAGATCCGTCAGACACCTGTGGGGGGTAAATTCTCACTGCACCCCTCATTACATTCCATGAGGGGTGTCGTTTCCGAAATGGGGTCACATGTGGGGTTTTGTTTTTTTTGCGTTTGTCAAAACCGCTGTAACAATCAGCCACCCCTGTGCAAATCACCTCAAATGTACATGGCGCACTCTCCCTTCTGGGCCTTGTTGTGCGCCCCCAGAGCACTTTGCGCTCACATATGGGGTATCTCTGTAGTCGGGAGAAATTGCGTTACAAATTTTGGGGGGCTTTTTTCCCTTTTACCTCTTGTGAAAATGTAAAGTATAGGGCAACATCAGCATGTTAGTGTAAAAAATTTAATTTGTTTTACACTAACATTCTGGTGTAGACCCCAACATTTCCTTTTCATGAAGGGTTAAAGAAGAAAAAGCCCCCCAAACCTTGTAACGCAATTTCTCCCGAGTACGGCGATACCCCATATGTCGCCCTAAACTGTTGCCTTGAAATACGACAGGGCTCCAAAGTGAGAGCGCCATGCGCATTTGAGGGGTGGACATAGGGGTATTCTACGCCAGTGATTCCCAAACAGGGTGCCTCCAGCTGTTGCAAAACTCCCAGCATGCGTGGACAGTCAACGGCTGTCCGGCAATACTGGCAGTCGTTGTTTTTCAACAGCTGGAGGCTCTGCTTTGGAAACAGTGGTGTACCGGACGTTCTTATTGGGAGAGGGGGGCTGTGTAGGGGTATGTGTATATGTACTGTTTTTAACTTTTTATTTTATTTTATTTTGTGTTAGTGTAGTGTAGTGTTTTTAGGGTACAGTCACATGGGCGGGGGATTACAGCGAGTTTCCCAGCGCAAAATTTGCTGCATCTCAAGATGCGAGAAACCCACTGTAAAATCCTCGCCCATGTGAATGTACCCTGTACATTCACAGGGGGGGGGGGGGGGGGGGTGCACCAGCTGTTGCAAAACCGCAACTCCCAGCATGCATGGTCTGTTAGTGCATGCTTGGAGTTATAGTTTTGCAACAGCTGGAGGCACACAGGTTAGGAAACACTGAGTTAGAAACAGACAATGTTTCCCAACCAGTGTGTCTCCAGTTGTTGCAAAACTACAACTCCCAGCATGCCCAGACAGCTGAAGGGCATGCTGGGAGTTGTAGTTCGGCAACATCTGAAGGGCCAGATGTTGCTGAACTAAAACTCCCAGCATGCCTGGACAGTCAGTGCATACTGGGAGTTGTAGTTTTACAACAGCTGGAAGAGCACAGATTGGAGACCTTTATACAATGGTCTCCAAACTGGGGCCCTCCAGATGTTGCAAAACTACAACTCCCAGCATGCATGGTCTGTTAGTGCATGCTGGGAGTTATAGTTTTGCAACAGCTGGAGGCACACAGGTTAGGAAACACTGAGTTAGAAACAATGTTTCCCAACCAGTGTGTCTCCAGTTGTTGCAAAACTACAACTCCCAGCATGCCCAGACAGCTGAAGGGCATGCTGGGAGTTGTAGTTCGGCAACATCTGAAGGGCCAGATGTTGCTGAACTAAAACTCCCAGCATGCCTGGACAGTCAGTGCATGCTGGGAGTTGTAGTTTTGCAACAGCTGGAAGAGCACAGATTGGAGACCATTATACAATGGTCTCCAAACGGGGGCCCTCCAGATGTTGCAAAACTACAACTCCCATCATGCCCAGACAGCCAAAGGCTGTTTAGGCATGCTGGGAGTTGTAGTTTTCAGACTCCTAGAAGCAGCAGTGAAGATCTTCACTGCTGCCTCTGAGGACCACATACTTACCCGTCGCTGCTCGTCCACGTGGCCGGTCCCGCGCTGCTCCTTGGTCCCGCCGCTGGATCAGGTAAGTCCGCCGGTCCCCACGTGTTCCCCCCGAATGCCGCAGGTCCCCGCGAGCCCCTGCAGCCTTCGTCCCCCGTTCTGCCCGACTTCCAGGGGCGGGCAGTGCGGGGGATCTGAACTTTCACCCCAGATCACTGTGATTGGTCCACAGGGACCAATCACAGTGATCGCTGACCAGGACCATCAATGGATGGTCCTGGGGGTGAAGCAGAAGTTGTCCCCTGCTGGAAACAGCGGGACTTCTGCCAGTTAACCCGTGCGATGCTGCGCATCGCCGGGTTAACTGAATGTCATTTATAAACACCGGGATGCGCGAACGCACTGCACAACCCGGCGTTTATATATGACATTCTGCGGGAAGGGGTTAATGAATCATTTTTAACTCAATATAATACAATGCGCACTGACATTAAATGAATTTTAGAAGCCCATTGGGGCTTTTAAAGAATGAACGTATTTTAGGAAAAAATGTAAATAATAATCCCAGATGCATTTTTCGGAAAGCCGGTAGTATCAAAAACATTGTAGCCCCCTCCATACCCCATCAACAAAAGCAGAAGAAGGTGGTTAATAATAGTGGTCTTACAGGAGTATATAAATGTTGGTCTGCCCGATCTAAGTGTTGTCCCTATATTGCACATAAAACTAGAACACTTTACATCAGGGGAGGAACTGGACCTTATTCCATAAACACTTACTCTAATTGTGAAACCAAGTACATCATATACACGTTGGAGTGTTTGGCAGAAATGAAATCCTGCTGTTGCCTCAACCGTTGAATTTATCAACACTTTCACTATTGTTCCCACCAGTGCCAGTATCTGCATTTCCCCTTTAGGAAGATGCAGATTTATTAGATGCCATAGGAGACAGACCACAAATTACCTTCAGAAAAGGTCATAGTATTATGGATTATCTGGTTAAGAGTCACCTGTCAGTGGACCCAAGAGCGGCAACATGGTTGAATAGTCCCCATCCCCCCCTCCTAAAGGGTGTTTTACTTGTGGCTTTGTCGTGCATGTAGTTTTATATGCAAAACTAAAATGATATCCAACACAAGCAAACATGTGAAGAAGAGCTTCTTTAATTGTTCCTCAAAACAGGTCATCTATGTAGGGTTCTTTACTATAGGGTTCATTACTATATGTGGGGAAAACCCTATGGAAATCCGGAAACGGATTTTGGAGCATGTGGGGGATGTGCGGAACTCTAGGGATATCCCCATTGCTAACCACATCAATACTCCACATGGGGGAATGGTATCCGTATTACGTTTTGTGGGGATTGAGATGATTCAGAAACATACAAGGGGTGGGGATATAGACCGACTACTCCTACAGAAAGAAACGTGGTGGATCTTTGAACTGGGGACTACTTCACGAGAGGGACTAAATGAACAACGTAATTTTGGGTGCTTTAAATAAGGTCCTTCAGTTTGGATGGAGTGACTAGGGAGATGTGGATAGGTAGATAGGGAGAACTGTAGTCAGTCCCTATGAATAAGTACATCTCCTAGTGGAAAGGTGGACCAGGGTTTGAGTAGGAGGTTCCAGAGCGGGACCACCCTGCCTAGGTTTAGGGCCCTAGTGTAGGGCAGCTCAGGGTTGGAGTAGAACCCATATAGGGCCACACCTTACTCCCTTCACCTACTAACTAGGCCCCCCCCCTCCCCCCCTTTCATTCTCACTCTGTCTGACTGACTGATGATTAGAGCATGGTATTGCAATTCATACTTTATAATTTTGTAGTCATTCTGGCAATTTGTCTGCTGCCCTCCATCTAAATTGGTGGTGGTGGATGGGTGTCCAATGATGTGTAACTATATCAGTGACCCCTAATCTTTTAGTGCACATATAGTTGTATTTGCTTTTGGGACCATCACATATGCAGTACTATGGACCTGATTAACAGAAGCCGATCTTTTTTAAATGAAAAACCTTACTCCATGTTCCGGCACTGCATGGCGTCAGGGGATGTGTTTGTTTACACTCCCAGGGGCCGCCTCCTAGCCACCGTCAGGTGAGGGGAGTGGTGGCTGCTGACGCGCGGGTCCCAGAACCGGATATGAGGCAAGACACGAGGATGTCAGAGCGTGAGCAGCAGTAGCCGGGAAGTAACTGCTCCCTATACCACGGCAGGTTCTGCTCAGCGAGAGACTCGGATGTGAGCGGCGTCCAAGTAAGTAACAGCATAGCTGTATAAACACGCAGTGTATTTTGTTTCCTATTTACAGGCACAGCTAAATCGAGACCACTGTCTTAGGAGGGCAATATGTGATGGCCATCTCCATGTGTCTGTTGATATGCGATGCTCTATTTCCCTTGCAGGCTGGGATGTATTTTCCTTATTTATTTACAGGATTTTTGGCCTTTTTACTGAGTATCTTACAGCCAAGCTGATAATGAGCTATGGGATAATTCCTGTATATATTATTTTCCATTTACATGGTGTTGGAATAGGTTGTGACTCCTAGATCTTGTTCCTCGCCATCCTGATGACATTGGTCATTACAGACTAACAGAAACACATTGAGGATGTGGATAGCAGTTAGAGCATTGTTGGTAAAGTACTGTGCAAAAACCAATGCAAAATTGAGGGAGTGGCTAACTACAACAGCTACTTTTTCAATACTGGATGCATATTTTTGTAATATTAATATAAACTCTGGAGTACACCTGCTCAGGTTGTTTTTGGGCCTGCATTAGTACTCTTTTATATGGTGATGAGCTCACTTTTTGGGTGTGTTTTTAGACACAGAACAAAAGTTACATTTTAGCCACTATCTATGATTATTATTCCATTTTTGTTAATTTGCTGGATAGTAACCACTAAGTGGGGCAGATGAGGCCCGAACAACACGCATCAATTTAATGTGCCATACAGTCCTCATCCTGAGCGCAAGTGTGTTTTTTGTCTTTTCTATTTTCTATATATGCAAATGTGGTATCAATAAAAAGTACAGATCACGGCGCAAACAATTAGCCCTCATACCATCGCTTATATGGAAAAATGAAAAAGTTGTGGGTCAGCAAATAGAGGTATTTTAAATGTACAAATTTGGTTTAAAAGTTTGCGATTTTTTTAAAGCGGTACAATAATAGAAACGTATGCAACCATGGGTATCATTTTGAACCACAGAATAAAGAAAACTTGCAATTTTTACCATAAATTGTACAGCGTGAAAATGAAACCTTCCAATTTTTTGCAAAATTGTGGTTTTCTTTTCAATTTCCCCACACAAATAGTATTTTGGTTGTGCAACACATTTTATGGTGAAATGAATGATGTCATTACAAAGGACAACTGGTTGTGCAATAAACAAGCTCTCATACTCGTCTGTGGATTAAAATGTAAAAGCGTTTTGATTTTTAGAAGGTGAGGAGGAAAAAAATGTAATATTTTACTGAATCCTTAAGGCCAAAATGGGCTGAGTCCTTAAGGGGTTAAGGATGTTTCTATAATACTACACTTCCCATAATACTGAATTTACTTTGTAGTCCTTTTCTATAAGTCAGTAATGTAGAATGAATGAAATATTATCATTTTGCTATTACTCTATTAAAGGGGTTATCCAGGAAATTTTTTTTTTTTTTTATATATATATCAACAGGCTCCAGAAAGTTAAACAGATTTGTAAATTATTTAAAACAGTAACCAACCCCTCAAAGTTAGCATCAGTTACCTGATACAAAGATGAAAAATTATAATAATAATAAAAACTGGAGTTTTATTATTATTATTATTATTATTATTATTATTATTATCATTTTTCATCTTTGTATCAGGTAACTGATGCTAACTTTGAGGGGTTGGCTACTGTTTTAAAAAATGTATTTGCCACTTTACAACACCAGGTGTAGGTGTACAGCCCTCCTACCTCGACTAGCTAATTGTGAGCTGCACATCCCCAATTTCTTTTTTACTTATCCAGATTTGTATATTACTTCTATGTAAAATGCTTAATCCTTTCAGAACTTATGAGCTGCTGAAGTTGAGTTGTTCTTTTCTGTCTAAGTGCTCTCTGATGACACCTGTCTCGGGAAGTAGAAGCAAATCCCCATAGCAAACCTCTTCTACTCTGTGCAGTTACCGAGACAAGCATAGATGTCAGCAGAGAGCACTGTTGCCAGACAAAAAAGAACAACTCAACTTCAGCTGCTGATAATTATTGGAAGGATTAAGATTTTTTTTAATAGAAGTCATTTACAAATCGGTTTAACTTTCTGGAGCCAGTTGATATAAAAATTAATAAATACAATTTTTCCTGGAATAGCCCTTTAAGATGCTAGCCTCATCAAAACAGGAACACATATTCTACCCATGCCCTTCTGTGGCAAGAAGGAACAAGAGTGCTTGGCTCCCTGTCCTGCAACTCAGCGATTGCTGTGCAGGTGCAATAGATGTTTCTATGGTTTCCTTCCATGTAAAAAATTGATTCATTTAGGAGGCCCCTTCCCCATCTGCCCCTCCCCTCCCTGCTCACTACATCGCTCACAACATCTGGCCCCCGCCATCGTCTGAAGATTTTGAACAAAGAAAGCCCGGGAATGACTCAGGAGTGGCTTACCTTACCTCCTAGCAGGGGGTGGGAACTTATGCTAATTGCAGAGGTTATATGAATCAGGGGCCTGCTCAATAAAGATCAGAAGTATTTTACCACTGACTGTGTGTGTCTGTGTTATTTACTCTGGTGCTAGCACAGAGAATCAAAGGCCTTATTCTTGTATTTGGAAGGGAGCAGGATACTTACCAGGCTATCTGATTAAATCTATATCAGAATTGGCGCCCAACGTGGGGCGCTGGGTTTTCAGGATCATCGGCAAGTCGCTGGATACAGAGTCAAAAGATTTAAACAAAGGAGGACGGCAGACGGAACTTGATCAACTCCAGGTGTACGGTAGGACATTCATGTACCTAGCCAAATGTACCCCTGTCTCCCCTTTGTCTTATCTTTCTGCTCTATGACGACTTGCTTTTGACCCATACGAGACAGGTAATTCATAGATAAGTGATCTAGGACGGATATGGTGCTGGTTGCCTGGTCATAATTAGAGCTTATTTAGGACTGGGGGCACAAGGGATTTTCCCGGCAATAGCAGATTCTTGGAACTTGTCCCATTGCAACTGATAAAATCTGTGAAATGTATCTTGTATTGCGTGTGTCTGATGTCCATCGAATAATGTTAAGCTAGCTAATGTATTACTAGATCTAGTTTAAAAGTGTTTGTTGATTGAATTTTACTGTGTTAGTGTTTTAAAAGCTATCTCCTAAAGTACATGAGGGGTTTCAGTTGTTCAAACAGCTGGAGGGTTTGCAGCTGTTGCCCACAGCCCACTGAGAAGGAGCAGGAAGGAGGGGGGCTTTTGGGCTCATGCTGAGAGAGGGAGATTCAAAGTGCGCAAGGTTGAGGCTTACATTGCCTGTTGAGTTGAAGGACAGAGGGGGGCTGAGCAGGGGGATAGTGTATAGACAGAATATTGGGACAGGGAAAGTTAAGGAGAAGAATAGAGTGAAGGATTTGGATTTCAAGCTGTGTAGTAGCAGAAAGAGAGATGGGGCAAAATATTGTGAGGCCAGAGAGTTTTTTTTGCTTGTGACTTGGTGGCAGAAAGAGAGGGGGAGGGGAATGTGAGGAGAATGGATAGGCTGTTAAAAGTATGTGGGATGCCATACACAGTGGGGGGTCGTTTGCAACCTGAAGTATGGAGAATAGCACTTAGAACAAAGAAAGGAGTCTTAATGGACAGAAAGATGCTTAAGTCAGCTGGAGCATGGTTCAATACGGCTAAATTTGTACATAAGGAGGGATGGTTAGAGCAAGAAATAGAAAAAAGGGACCAAATTATGTATGTCTATCATAAATGTGAAAATAAAGATGACATACCTTCTGTACCATCTGTATCCAATGTTGGAGGGTGTAATCAACCACCACCATGTCCTTATTGGTCATGTTTTCATTGTGGTGTTCAAAATTCCTTATGGAATGAAATTGAAGTGCAGTTCCTCCCATTTCCGCCCCTAGCAACCATGTTGACTCATCATGTACTCCCACTTTCGCCCTCAGTAACCATGTTCCCAATGCCGGAAGTGAAGTTCCTCCCACTTACGCCCTTAACAGCCATGTTGACTCACCCAGTATTCTCTCTTCCTCCGTCCCCAGCAGCCATTTTGGGACAGTCAGTGTTCCAACATCTTCCTCCGCCCCCAGCAGCCATTTTGGGACAATCACTGTTCCAATGTCCTCTTCTACCCTCAATAACCATATTGAGGCACCTACTGCTCCTACAGTTTCTTCCATTCCTAGCAGCCATCCTGCTAAACCCTTAAAACCTGTCCGTATCTACCCTGTACTTAACTTACATGGTTCCTATCATGTCCCTCCGGTACCTGTTCTCACTCTCTCTCTGGAAGGATCAGAAGACGGTGAGGGGCTGAAGGATGAGAAAAACAAATCCGAGATAGCCAGTGGAGGCATAGATCTGGCAGGAGTGGCCCCAACTCAGCAGTCCCCATCTCACACATCTGCTGCTGAGGTTATATTCTCTGTGGACCCTTATGGATCAGGACCCCATCTCAAAAGACGATGGACCCAACTGGCACCTACTTGGCAACTACCAACCACCATGCCTTTTACACCCAAAACTGTCAACATGTCAGCAGATGGAATCAGTCTGAGACCCCTTTTGATGACACCCCATCAGCTTCAAGGTCTTCAAGGTGGCCCAAGGGTTATGCACGGGGCAATGCCGCTCATGATGCCCCTACTATGTATGTTACCTTTAGCCCTTCTCAAGCAGCTACTCTTGTAACTCAGCTCCCAGACCCAGAGAAGCAACCAATGCCCTTTTTCCGTAGGATCCGGGAAATCCAACAGACCTACTCAGCTTCATTCAGGGATCTACAGAGCATATGTCAGATTAAGGCTGGGATGCTTACTGGCCAATTATGGAACCTGATCTTAGGAAAGGACACTACCCTGAAGATACCTCATACCAGTCAGGCACCTATGTCTGTGAACGCCTGTTGAAGTGGGCCCAAGACAGATTAGCCGATCAAGCGACCAATGTCCATGATGTTAGTCAAGACAAAGACGAATCGGTTGAGAAATTCTATGCCCGACTCAAGCAACTCTTCTATGACCTCTGATTTGACTTATCCAACAAATCACATTCACAGATGTTGTCCTCTGCTTTTGTCAATGGCCTGAAGGATCCCATAAAGAAGGGTCTTGTACTGTCACGCCCGGAATACAGAGTGTTGATACTTGATGCCCTACTCTTAGTGGCAAAAGGGTTAGAGTTCAGCCAAGCTCTCACCAAGAAGCCAACCCCTTTTATGATGACTGAGGACCTCCCTAGTGGCCACCCACCGCCCAGACGACGTCAACCTCCAGTCTGTTTCAACTGCCACAACACTGGGCATTACCGACGTGAATGCCCAAGAAGATCAGGAGGCCCCAAGGGTCAGTATTCAGGCAATTGCCAGCACCAGCAACATAATGGACTCCCTGGTACACCAGACCCCAGGTACTACCCAAGCCAAGGACAAAAAACCCGTGCAGAACCATATGGATCTGCTCCCTTAGGATTTTGGCAAGCCTGTGTCTCACTCACCAGCTATGGCAGTATCAGCAAACAACAAAGATGGCCCTTTGGCTAGAATTACTCTACCCATCGAGGGATACCCCACCACTTTCCTGATAGACACAGGTGCAGCCAGAAGCGTTATTAGGGCTCAAGATCTACCTGATCCCTCTTTCCTGTCTACCATTGATGTCTCCTGTGTGGGTGTTGATGGTATCCCAAGGAGTAGCCCACTCATGAAGTCTCTACAGATTGCTAATTTTCCCCACTTGTTGGCTAGATTTGTTGTTTCCTCCACCTGCCCACTCAACCTGCTGGGTGCAGATGTCCTGTCAAGACTGCAAGCCACTATCCGATTTGGAGAAGATGGTACCATCTCTGTGTCCTTTCCATAGGAGACTGAGGATATCTCTGCCTTGTGCTCAATCCCTTTACTTCTGGTCCTGGAACGAGTTTCTCCAACCACTATACCGCCTGAAGTGTTGGCCCGTATACCGGAATATCTGTGGTCAACTGGACCTGAAGACATAGGTCGCCTAAGAGTGCCACCAGTGACGGTGGTCCTTAAACCAGGAGCACCCCTTCCAAGGAAGCCGCAGTACCCATTGAAGAGTGCCCAATCAGAAGCAATCACTAAACAAGTTCAGACCTTAATCAACAATGGGGCTCTCACACCCTGCACATCTCCGTGTAACACGCCTCTGTTCCCAATTAAAAAGAAGACTCCGAAGGGAGAGCCTGAAAAATATAGGATGGTTCAAGACCTGAGAGCTGTCAATGAGGCCACAGTATTGGACACCCCTATTGTTCCCAACCCCCATACGCTGTTATCGGGAGTGCCTCCTACTGCTAAGTATTTCACAGTCATTGACTTATCTAATGCTTTCTTCAGTATACAGTTGGATCCGAAATGCTGGTAACTATTTGCTTTTACTCATGAAGGACAACAGTACACCTGGACTGTGATGCCTCAAGGAGCTCAGAACTCCCCTAGCCAGGTTTCTAAGGCCATAACTCTCATCCTATCTACTTGGCAAGCACAGAACCCATCTATAGTGCTTCTATCTTATGTGGATAATCTCATTCTGTGTGCTGACGACCTTCCATCAGCTGAGAGACACTCGGAAAGCCTGCTCTGTTACCTAGCCGATCAGGGTTGCAAAGCCTCCAAACAGAAGCTTCAATGGTGCTTCACCTCAGTTGTGTTCCTTGGCCATTGCATTTCGCAAGGAACTAGACACCTTACTCAGGACAGAGTGCAAGCAATACACATCCTTCCAATACCAACTAGGCCCAAGGCTCTACAGGCTTTCCTGGGATTAATCTCTTACTGTCGGTCATGGATCCCAGAGGCCTCTCTATTGATGCAACCACTCTATGACGCCTTGAAGACAGACCCCTTCGACCTTCCTGAGGAAGCCATTTCCAACTTCTTCAAACTCAAAAATGCCATCACCTCAGCACCTGCTCTGGGACTACCGGACTATGATAAGCTTTTTAAACTGTATGTGACATGCTACTGGAGTCCTCTCTCAGTCTCATGGCAACAGAATGCGACCAATAGGCTACTACTCCTGCAGACTTGATGCCGTGGCCAGAGGAGGCACATCATGCCTTAGAGCTGTGTTTGCTGCACAAGCACTCCTGGATAAAACTGCTGGCCTAGTTCTGGGACACCAACTCATTCTTCTGGCTCCACACGACATCTCTGCTATACTAAATCAGACTCATCCCAAACATCTATCCACAGCACGGCATCTCAGGCTCCAATGCTCCCTGTTGATACCCGACAATGTCACCCTACTGCGATGCAATGTATTGAATCCTTCCACTCTGCTTCCACTTCCTGAGGGGGGAGACGAAGGGAATGATGATGATGAAGATGGGCATGAGGATTCCAGTCACACAAAATACTCCCATGACAGTTTTGAACTCATGAAAATGGAAACAGCACACTTGCCAACTGTAAGTGAAACCCTGCTGCCCAATCCAGACCTCACTATGTTTGTGGATGGTTTCAAGATTTGCAGACGAACACGGAAGATACCACACAGGATATGCCGTCACAACAGAAGATGCAGTACTAAAAGCTGAGGCCCTACCTCCTACCATGTTAGCACAAGAAGCTGAACTTCAAGCCCTGACCATGGCATGCCGGCTGGCAGAAGGAAAAACAGCAAATATCCACACAGATTCGAGATATGGTTTTGGCATCGCACATGATTTTGGAGTCATTTGGAGAACCAGAGGCTTTCTCACAGCAGCGGGAACACCAGTGAAACATAGCATGGCCATCAGGGATCTGATGGATGCTCTACTCCTCCCAACTCAAGTGGCGATTCTGAAAGTGAGGGCTCACGGACGATTGAACTCTAGGGAAGCAAAGGGCAATCGCCTAGCGGATTCTGCAGCCAAGCAAGCAGCCAGAAACTCACAGGAAGAGAAGAGCAGAGTGGAAAATACTTCAATGCTGGCTCTACAAACCCTATCAGTGGACAAATCCCAACTGAAAGAACTTCAAGAGGCAGAAAGTGCTGAAGAAAAGAAATATGGAAACAGAAGGGGACCATGTTGAATAGGAATGGCTTATTTGAAAATAACAGGAAACCCTGCTTATCAAGAAGTATGTATCCAGCAGTGGTACAGTGGGCACATGGTGCCATTCATCTGTCAAAAACTCATGCCCTCACCCAGAAATATTATACAGCACCAGGGATCACGCCACTAACAGACATTTACTGCAAGTCCTGTGCTATTTGTGCAAAATGTAATCCAGGCTGTACAGAGAAGACACCCCAGAAACACCTTGCAAAACCATTATAACCATTCCAAAGGATACAGATCGACCACATCCAGATGCCAAAGAGTGGAAGATTTGAATACGCCCTTGTGGGGGTGGACATGTTCTCCGGATGGCCGGAGGCCTAGGCGGTTGTCAATATGACAGCCAAATCCACAGCCAAGAAACTACTCAGTGAAATAGTGTGTCGGTATGGAGTACCAGAAGTAATAGAAAGTGACCAAGGACCTGCATTCACAGCCACATTGACTAAAGAAATTTGGTCTGCACTAGCAGTTACTTTGTCTTTTCACACCCCCTATCATCCCCAGAGCAGTGGGAAGGTTGAAAGGATGAATTGTACCCTTAAAACGCGTATGTTGAAAATGTCCCAAGAAACTGGTTTGCCCTGGCCTGATAGTTTACCCATAGCCCTCTATAGTGTCAGATACACCCCTAGAGGAGAACATTCCCTATCCCCTTATGAGATCTTGTTCGGCACTGCCCCTAGATTAGGGTGTTACTATCCTCAGCAGCTACAAATGCAATCTGATGCCCTAACTAATTATGTGACCACATTGTCAAGAGAGTTGACTAAGATACATGCCCGAGTGTTTTCTTCTATTCCAGATCCTGAAACAGATACTGGAACTCACAAGCTATTGCCTGGTGATTGGGTACTAATAAAGAAATTTGTGAGAAAGAACCCTCTCGAGCCGAGATTTGATGGTCCATTCCAAGTCTTGCTGACCACAGCCACTTCAGTTAAAGTGGGAGGGAAGAACATTTGGATCCACGCCTCCCACTGCAAGAAGGCATCAGCACCTCAGAACTAAAAAGCTACGCTGTCCAGACCATGATGATTATACATATCCTTTTCTCAATATCTATGGCACTAGGCCAAGAAGTAGCCATTATTCAAAAAAGTGACCTAACCATGTTCTGGTATAATTCCTCAAACACCCATGTGGCATCATTTTCCTTTGATTACTGTAACATAGTTAGCTGTCCAAACCAGCGCTGGCAATGTAGTATGTATCACCCATCTCAGTCAACTTATATTTGTGTCACTGATGAGTACTGGGGGGATAAGTGTGCCTATTGGGGAGCAGTAGGGTGGAACACAGGGGAGGACTGGAGATATAAGCCAGAAAGTGCCTTAAGGAGAAAGGATTTCAATGGGAAAACCTTACTCACCCGAATGACCCTGATCAAAACAGGGACATGTCATCACTCAGGGAGAACAGAAAGCAACATGCCATTTACACTAACCATTGAGAACCCTGGGCCTCAGGATGAAGTGTTATATATAATGGGAACCATGGGAGGAGGTAAAATGGGGACATTTCAGCTTAAAGATATGTATGAATCAAGGGAGTGGAAAGACCCAATTGCACCTTTGATTACTGCTTTAAGACAACATATTCAGGTTTTTAATAAAATTTTAGCTATTGCCAACCCCACTTTTGAAGACACCATGGCCATAGAGACAGGATACTCTGATACAAATCTCTGGTTAGAATGGATGAGGTAGTCCGCCAACAAGGCCAATAAATCCGGCTGCTATGTCTGTGGCAGTGCAAGACCCCATCTAGGTACAGTTCCATTGAATATTCCTGAACAGGCAGAGGGGTGCTTTCTTAGCCTGTACACTAATATTTCCACAGACCACATCAGTTGTGAGAACTGGAAGAAAGAATACCCCATAACTACCAACACCCCCAAGCCAGGAGAGAGCATAACTATCTACCCTGGGAACTACACTTGTTATTCTGTCCCAGGAAACCAGGGTAGATTTATGGTGATCTTTAGCAAGGGTTATTGTTCCTCGTATAGGGAAATGGACAAAGCCAAGTTACAGAACCAGGTTCAGTTACTAGGGGACATATATTGATTTTGTGGGGATATGAAACTCAGAACTCGGTTAGAAGGGAACTGGACTGGAGAATGCACACTAGCTAAGGTTCTTATGCTCATACACATTTTCACTACTGAACATACAGAGGAACCCAAATCACACTTTAGAAGTAAACGTACAGCCCCTGCTGGGAGCCTTGACCCCCATGTATATATTGATGCTATGGGAGTCCCAAGGGGGGTCCCAGATTAATTCAAAGCTAGAGATCAAGTAAAATCTGGATTTGAGTCTATAATACCCCAGATTTCCATAAACAAGAATGTAGATTGGATTAACTATATCTTTTATAATCAGCAGAAATGTATACATTTCTCAGTGGATGCTCTTAAAGGGGTACTCCAGTGAAAACCCTTTTTCTTTTAAATAAACTGGTGCCAGAAAGTTAAACATATTTGTAAATTACTTCTATTAAAAAATCTTAATCCTTCCAGTACTTATTAGCTGCCGAATGCTACAGAGGAAATTCCTTTATTTTTGGAACACTGATGACATCACAAGCACAGTGCTCTCTGCCGACATCTCTGTCCATTTTAGCAACCGTGCATAGCAGATGTATGCTAAGGGCAGCATGCTGGCTCAGTGCTGGGGCCTTGGGTTCAAATCCCACTAAGGACAACAATAAATAAAGAGTTATTATTATAATGACATCAGCAAAGAGCACTGTGCTCATGATGTCATCAGAGATAATTCCAAAAAGAAAATAATTTCCTCTGTAGTATTCAGCAGCTAATAAGTGCAGGAATGATTAAGATAGAAGTAAGATTTTTAATAGAAGTAATTAACAAATCTGTTTAAGTTTCTGGCACCAGTTGATTTAAAAGAAAAAAGGTTTTCACCGGAGTACCCCTTTAAAGGTCAGGCCAACAACTAAGCGCCACATCTACTATGACATTCCAAAATCGTATGGCATTAGATATGGTGTTAGCAGAAAAAGGGGGAGTATGTAAAATGTTTGGGGAAACCTGTTGTACCTATATACTAGCCAACACAGGACACAATGGTAAAGTAACCATAGCCATAAAGAAATTAGAAGACCTATCGATAGAACTTAAAAAGAATTCTGGAATCTCAGACCCCTGGGATCAATATTTTGATTGGATGGGAGGGTGGAAAAATACTTTGGCCTATATAGGAATAACCATACTAATAATCCTGATAATCCTTGCCTTTGTTGTGTGTTGTGTTTTGCCCTGTTTAAAGAAGATGTGTGAGAAGGCTGTCGGAAATGCAACACCGGTGATGACGAATTTGGACTACGAGACTACAGAAGAGGCCTATACCCCATTGCAGAGCTTCATTGCCATCTCTAAAATCAGTAAACCTTAGGGACAGCATCTGACTCCATATGTGTAAAGTCTGAGGCTAAGGGGGTCCATGGCTTGGCCATGGGTCATCTAAAATACAGTGAAACGTTTGAGAAAACACATTGGCGGAGATGAGTTAGGATGATGGAAATTAGGGAAAGGTAAAATGATCATCTTTTAGGGGGGCTTGTAATAGATGTTTCTATGGTTTCCTTCCATGTAAAAAATTGATTTATTTAGGAGGCCCCTTCCCCATCTGCCCCTCCCCTCCCTGCTCACTACATCGCTCACAACATCTGGCCCCCACCATCGTCTGAAGATTTTGAACAAAGAAAGCCCGGGAATGACTCAGGAGTGGCATACCTTACAGGGGGTGGGAACTTATTCTAATTACAGAGGTTATATGAATCAGGGGCCTGCTCAATAAAGATCAGAAGTATTTTACCACTGACCGTGTGTGTCTGTGTTATTTACTTCGGTGCTAGCACAGAGAATCAAAGGCCTTATTCTTGTATTTGGAAGGGAGCAGGATACTTACCAGGCTATCTGATTAAATCTATATAACAGGTTGGGAGTGATTGTCACTGCCTGCAACCAGAGCATCCAGACCCTACCAGAGGAGACAGAGCAGTGTATTATCGGGGACAAATGAGTATTACAAGAGGGGCAATGCATTTTGGATCAGTTTTCCCAAATACCCAAACCTCAAGTCCTATCAAGTCCTGATATCGGGAGAGTCACAGATTGGTAAACAATGCTTTAGGGTTAGGAGGCACAATGGAAAAGGTTATGAAGGCATGGTGGCAGTACATTAGGGACATGGTATCAGAGATCAGTAGGGCATGATGATACAGTTCATTGGGCATAATGGCAATCTTCATTAGAGGCATGGTGCCAAATATCATTAGGTCATGGAGGCACAGTTCATTAGGGAATATTGGCACATATCATTAGAGGCATAGTAGCACGTATAATAAGGGGCTTGGTGACAAATAACATTAGGGGCATGGGGGCACAGTTCATTAAGGGCACCTGGGGGGGGGGGTGAACATTTGCTCCAGGGCACACGAGCCCTTAACTATTTTTCTGTTTGCAATGCTAAGTATATATTAAAAATTATAATAGCATATACAAGAATGCTATAGATTATGATTTGACAGCCTTCTTACACTGTAAATAGAAAAACATGGTCTATAATATGATCCATGAAATCTAGTCTGTATTTTTTTTTACTTAGTAGCTTCCATAGATATTCTATGTGATATTTTTCTTGTAGTCTTCTTTTAGCATGCACTTTTTCTTTTAGTACCACTGTAATTATGGCTGGCTCTATTTTTAACACTTAATACATCATTGGTTATGCATATACTGTACATATTTTTCTCTCTTTATCTTGATTAGAAAAAATACATGATCCAGCCGACTGTTTTGCAACACTTTGTCTTGTTAAAACCGATAATTAAAATGTAGCGTTCTCATACGCATGGAATGTCATCAGCAGATACAGTAATATACCACCCACATTGAGTGAGATTGCCATGGTAACATCCCTTTGCAAAATTTGGGATTATAGAAGTAATTTCCCTTTATGTCTAATTATCAAAATTTCTACTTACTTTCCTCCTTATTTGCAGATTTATATTTCCTTCATCTCACCTATAATGCAGTAGTGTAAACAAGAAAAGACCTTTGGATCTGATAATCTCAGACCACATGAGCAGTAACCTCCATTTCTTATTTCAGGTCCTCAGCCTGTGACTCATTATAATTAGGACAATAGAAGATGAAAGGACTTATAGGTTACAACAACATTGCTGCTAGGAATTAATACTGAATATATGTAGCACCTGCTCAGTGGGAGGGGGGGGGGGGTGCTGGATACAGGTGTACTTAAGCAGAATTAGAGAGAAACCTAGATTACATCAAACATGGAGAGTGCCTGAGAGCCTATCGTTTACACAGACTGATCTCACTTCTAACCAGAGATATTTGTTATATATGTTAACTGTTTTATTCCTGTTCTAAATATTGTCAGATGGACCATTGTGGTATTTCTTCTCGCATTTTCTGCCGGTAAACAGTTATTGCATGAAATTACAGTAGATTATTGTCACTTGTCATCTACATGCCAGCATTTTTTACATGATTTTAAGGTGATGTAGATTATACTAAATTACATTGATACTGCTCCTACAATTGTCACCACAAAAGTAACCACCAATAATGCAAAATTTAATGCAAAAATGTATAAATTTTATTGATAATCTCACCACAATTAACAATACAAAAAAAGAGAAAGACAACCCCACCCCTAAAAACATATACCCCAGAAATGGCATCGGTTCCCTGGTCCTGAATATAATCAGATGGTGAATAACAGGAACACTGCACAATAATTATATTATTATATTATATCCCCCTTTGCATCGGTACAGCAATGTTTACATCAGTATAAAATCATGTATAAAAATATAACCATCATACATTACCTGTAGCAGGCATGTTCCCACAGGCCATCCAGGGACACTGTGCACCCTCAACGGACGTCGTTTTGTGGGTCTCCCCACTCCGTTGAGGGTGCACGGTGTCCCTGGATGGTCTGTGGGAACATGCCTGCTACAGGTAATGTATGATGGTTATATTTTTATACATGATTTTTTACTGATGTAAACATTGCCATACCGATGCAAAGGGGGATATAATATAATAATATAATTATTGTGCAGTGTTCCTGTTATTCACCATCTGATTATATTCAGGACCAGGGAACCGGTGCCATTTCTGGGGTATATGTTTTTTAGGGGTGGGGTTGTCTTTCTCTTTTTTTGTATTGCTAATTGTGGTGAGATTATCAATAAAATTTATACATTTTTGCATAAAATTTTGCATTATTGGTGGTTACTGTCACGATTCGGCTGGCTGGAGGTGGATCCTCTGTGCCAGAGAGGGATTGACGTGGACCGTGTCGGTGGACCGGTTCTAAGTTGCTACTGGTATTCACCAGAGCCCGCCGCAAAGCGGGATGATCTTGCAGCGGCGGTAGCAACCAGGTCGTATCCACCGGCAACGGCTCAACCTCTCTGACTGCTGAGATAAGCGCGGTACAAGGGAGAAGACAAGAACAAGGTCGGACGTAGCAGAAGGTCAGGGCAGGCAGCAAGGATCGTAGTCAGGGGCAACGGCAGGAGGTCTGGAACACAGGCTAGGAACACACAAGGAAACACTTTCACTGGCACAATGGCAACAAGATCCGGCGAGGGAGTGCAGGGGAAGAGAGGTATAAGTAGGGAGTGCACAGGTGAGGATACTGATTAGGCCTGCTGTGCCAATCAGTGGCGCAGTGGCCCTTTAAATCGCAGAGACCCGGCGCGCATGCGCCCTAAGGAGCGGGGCCGCGCACGCCGGGACAACACAGACGGGGAACGGGTCAGGTACGGGAGCCGAGATGCGCATCGCGAGCGGGCGCATCCCGCATCGCATCCCGGCTGGGAGCAATATCGCAGCGCACCCGGTCAGCAGGTCTGACCGGGGCGCTGTAAATAAGAGAACTCTGCGAGCGCTCCGGGGAACAGTACCCCCCCCCCTTGGGTCTCCCCCTCTTCTTGGAGCCTGAGAACCTGAGGACAAGACTTTTGTCCAGGATGTTGTCCTCAGGTTCCCAAGATCTCTCCTCTGGGCCGCAATTCTCCCAGTCAACCAAAAAGAATCTTTTACCTCTGACCGTCTTGGATGCTAGAATCTCCTTCACCGAAAAGACGTCAGATGACCCAGAAACTGGAGTGGGAGAAACAACTTTGGGAGAGAAGCGGTTAAGGATGAGTGGTTTAAGGAGAGAGACATGGAAGGCATTGGGAATACGGAGAGAAGGAGGAAGAAGGAGTTTGTAAGAGACAGGGTTGATCTGGCACTTGATTTTGAAAGGACCAAGATAACGTGGTCCCAGTTTATAACTGGGGACACGAAAGCAGACATACTTAGCGGAGAGCCATACCTTGTCTCCGAGAGCAAAAATGGGGGGAGTTCTTCTTTTCTTATCAGCAAATTTTTTCATCCGGGATGAAGCCTGTAAAAGAGAATTTTGGGTTTCTTTCCATATGGTGGAAAGGTCTCGAGTCACTTCATCAACAGCGGGCAAACCAGAGGGCATGGGAGTGGGGAGGGGAGGAAGAGGGTGACGGCCGTACACCACGAAGAATGGGGATTTAGCAGAGGATTCGGAGACGCTGAAATTGTATGAGAATTCGGCCCATGGTAGAAGATCTGCCAAGTCATCCTGGCGGGAGGAAACAAAATGTCGCAAATAGTCACCCAGGACCTGATTAATTCTTTCTACTTGCCCATTGGATTGGGGATGATAAGAAGAAGAGAAGTTTAATTTGATCTTGAGCTGCTTACAGAGGGCCCTCCAGAATTTAGACACAAATTGAACGCCTCTATCCGAGACGATATGCGTGGGCAACCCGTGAAGGCGAAAAATGTGTATAAAAAATTGCTTCGCCAACTGAGGAGCCGAAGGAAGGCCTGGAAGAGGGATAAAATGTGCCATCTTGGAGAATTGATCAACGACCACCCAAACAACTGTGTTGCCATGGGATAAAGGCAAGTCAGTAATAAAGTCCATACCAATCTGTGACCAAGGTTGTTCAGGAACAGGCAGAGGATGAAGGAGACAAGCAGGCTTCTGGCGAGGAGTCTTATCCCGGGCACAGACAGTACAAGCCCGCACGAAATCAACAACATCAGTCTCCAGAGTAGGCCACCAATAAAATCGAGAGATGACTTGAATGGATTTTTTGATGCCAGCATGGCCTGCGAGGTGGGAGGAGTGTCCCCACTTGAGAATCCCGAGGCGCTGGCGTGGAGAAACGAAGGTCTTTCCTGGAGGAGTTTGTCTGATGGAAGCTGGAGAAGTGGAGATAAGACAGTCCGGAGGAATGATGTGTTGCGGAGAGGCTTCCACTTCAGAGGCATCTGAAGAACGAGAGAGGGCATCGGCCCTAATGTTCTTGTCAGCAGGGCGAAAATGAGTTTCAAAGTTAAAACGGGCAAAGAACAACGACCACCTAGCCTGGCGAGGGTTCAGCCGTTGGGCAGACTGGAGATAAGAGAGATTCTTGTGGTCAGTGTATATAATAACTGGATATTTGGATCCCTCCAGCAGGTGCCTCCATTCCTCAAGCGACAATTTTATGGCCAGTAATTCTAGATCACCAATGGAGTAGTTTTTCTCCGCCGGAGAGAAGGTCCTAGAAAAAAAAACACAAGTAACAGCATGCTCGGAAGAATTTTTTTGTAGAAGAACTGCTCCAGCTCCCACCGAGGAGGCGTCTACCTCCAATAAGAAGGGTTTAGATGGGTCAGGTCTGGAGAGTACGGGAGCAGAAGAAAAGGCAGACTTGAGATGTTTAAATGCGTCTTCCGCTTGAGGAGACCAGGACTTAGGATTGGCGTTTTTCTTGGTTAGAGCCACGATAGGAGCCACAATAGTGGAAAAGTGTGGAATAAATTGTCTGTAATAATTGGCGAACCCCAAAAAACATTGGATAGCACGGAGTCCGGAGGGGCGTGGCCAATCCAATACGGCAGATAGTTTATCTGGGTCCATTTGTAGTCCCTGGCCAGAGACTAAGTATCCTAGGAAAGGAAGAGACTGACATTCAAAGAGACATTTTTCCATTTTGGCATATAATTGATTGTCCCGAAGTCTCTGAAGAACCATGCGGACATGCTGGCGGTGTTCTTCTTGGTTCGCAGAAAAAATCAGAATATCGTCCAGGTAAACCACAACACAGGTATATAGAAGATCACGAAAAATTTCATTTACAAAGTCTTGGAAGACGGCAGGGGCGTTGCAAAGGCCAAAGGGCATAACCAGATATTCAAAGTGTCCATCTCTGGTGTTAAATGCAGTCTTCCATTCGTCCCCCTCCCTGATGCGGATGAGATTATAAGCACCTCTTAAGTCCAGCTTGGTAAAGATGTGGGCGCCTCGTAGGCGGTCAAAGAGTTCCGAGATAAGAGGTAGGGGGTAGCAGTTTTTTACAGTGATTTTATTAAGTCCGCGGTAATCAATGCAAGGGTGTAGGGAGCCGTCTTTTTTGGAAACAGAAAAAAATACAGCTCCGGCAGGAGAGGAGGACTTGCAGATAAACCCCTTTTTTAAGTTCTCCTGGATGTACTCCGACATGGCTTGAGTTTCCGGAGCAGACAGAGGATAGATTCTGCCCCGGGGTGGAGTAGTACCCGGGAGGAGGTCATTAGGACAGTCATAAGGCCTGTGAGGAGGAAAAGTCTCTGCTTGTTTTTTGCAGAAAACATCAGCATAATCCAGATAGGCCTTGGGAAGACCAGATACCGGGGGAACCACAGGGTCTTGACTGTGAGTACTGGGAGCCGGATTAAGACAGTCCTTGTGGCAAGAAGTACCCCAGTTCTTGATTTCCCCTGTGGTCCAATCAAGGGTTGGGGAATGGCGTTGAAGCCACGGCAATCCAAGAAGAATTTCTGAAGTGCAGTTAGAGAGGACCAAAAATTCTATTTTTTCGTGATGGGGTCCGATGCACATTAAGAGAGGTTCCGTGCGGTAACGCACGGTACAGTCCAATCTTTCATTATTAACAGAGTTGATGTAGAGGGGTCTGGCGAGACTGGTCACCGGGATGTTGAACCTGTTGATGAGAGAGGCCAAAATAAAATTTCCTGCAGATCCGGAATCCAAGAAGGCCATAGCAGAGAAGGAGAAGGTAGAAGAAGACATCCGCACAGGCACAGTAAGACGTGGAGAAGCAGAGTTCACATCAAGAGCTGTCTCACCTTTGTGCGGAGTCAGCGTGCGTCTTTCCTGGTGAGAAGGACGGATAGGACAATCCTTCAAGAAATGTTCGGTACCGGCACAGTACAGGCAAAGGTTCTCCATGCGGCGTCGTGTCCTCTCTTGAGGTGTCAAGCGAGACCGGTCAACTTGCATAGCCTCCACGGCGGAAGGCACAGGAACGGATTGCAGAGAACCAGAGGAGAGAGAAGCCGGGGAGAGAAACCGCCTCGTGCGAACAAAGTCCATATCCTGGCGGAGCTCCTGACGCCTTTCGGAAAAACGCATGTCAATGCGGGTGGCAAGATGAATAAGTTCATGCAGGTTAGCAGGAATTTCTCGTGCGGCCAGCACATCTTTAATGTTACTGGATAGGCCTTTTTTAAAGGTCGCGCAGAGGGCCTCGTTATCCCAGGATAATTCGGAGGCAAGAGTACGGAATTGGATGGCGTACTCGCCAACAGAAGAATTACCCTGGACCAGGTTCAGCAGGGCAGTCTCGGCAGAAAAGGCTCGGGCAGGTTCCTCAAAGACACTTCGAATCTCCGTGAAGAATAAGTGTACAGAGGCAGTGACAGGATCATTGCGGTCCCAGAGCGGTGTGGCCCATGACAGGGCTTTCCCAGACAGAAGGCTGACTACGAAAGCCACCTTTGACCTTTCAGTTGGCAACTGGTCCGACATCATCTCCAAATGCAGGGAACATTGCGAAAGAAAACCACGGCAAAACTTAGAGTCCCCATCAAATTTATCCGGCAAAGATAATCGGAGGCTGGATGCGGCCACTCGCTGCGGAGGAGGTGCAGGAGCTGGCGGAGGAGATGATTGCTGAAGCTGTGGTAGTAGCTGCTGTAGCATCACGGTCAGTTGAGACAGCTGGTGGCCTTGTTGCGCTATCTGTTGCGACTGCTGGGCGACCACCGTGGTGAGGTCGGCGACAACTGGCAGCGGGACCTCAGCGGGATCCATGGCCGGATCTACTGTCACGATTCGGCTGGCTGGAGGTGGATCCTCTGTGCCAGAGAGGGATTGGCGTGGACCGTGTCGGTGGACCGGTTCTAAGTTGCTACTGGTATTCACCAGAGCCCGCCGCAAAGCGGGATGGTCTTGCAGCGGCGGTAGCAACCAGGTCGTATCCACCGGCAACGGCTCAACCTCTCTGACTGCTGAGATAAGCGCGGTACAAGGGAGTAGACAAGAGCAAGGTCGGACGTAGCAGAAGGTCAGGGCAGGCTGCAAGGATCGTAGTCAGGGGCAACGGCAGGAGGTCTGGAACACAGGCTAGGAACACACAAGGAAACGCTTTCACTGGCACAATGGCAACAAGATCCGGCGAGGGAGTGCAGGGGAAGAGAGGTATAAGTAGGGAGTGCACAGGTGAGGATACTGATTAGGCCTGCTGCGCCAATCAGTGGCGCAGTGGCCCTTTAAATCGCAGAGACCCGGCGCGTATGCGCCCTAAGGAGCGGGGCTGCGTGCGCCGGGACAACAAAGACAAGGAACGGGTCAGGTACGGGAGCCGAGATGCGCATCGCGAGCGGGCGCGTCCCGCATCGCGAATAGCATCCCGGCTGGGAGCAATATCGCAGCGCACCCTGTCAGCAGGACTGACCGGGGCGCTGTGAATAAGAGAACGCTGCGAGCGCTGCGGGGAGGAGCGGGGACCCGGAGCGCTCGGCGTAACAGTTACTTTTGTGGTGACAATTGTAGGAGCATTATTATAGGAGTTTTTGTTGCCATTTCTATTGGTGTTTTAATTCAGAGGAAGAGTGTAGGTTTATATATTAAATTACATTGTAGGGAAAAAACTCAACTGCTTTTAATATAAGCAGAAAAACCTTGCTCATTAATACTAATATGTTAATGATGTACTGTACTGGCCTTTATCTACCATTAGAAGTAGCTTACTCCATGCTATTTATGCTGTCTATTGCACTCAATAATAAAACAATATGCAGTTCCTCACATAATTTTCTCTCCCTTCTTCTTCTTAGTCTTCTCCAGGGCACTACACCACCTTTAGTCAATATATCTAAGACACAGCCCTCCTGACCCTGTTTTCGGAAGAAGAATCCAGTTATTAAGTCGGGATTAATTTCTGCCATTTCTTCTATGCTGACAGGGGAAGAGTCTGGGTCCGGATGGCTATGCATCTAAGATACATAAGGTACTCCAACCTGACCTTACCCCCTCTTTGCTAGCTTCTTTCAATTCTATTTCTCCTTTGGCTTCCATTTTCTCTTCCTTTCTTGGTCCCGGGCAAAGGAGCACAATGCCACCCGCACCCTCGCCTAATAACTCACGATTACAGCAGGTCCTAGGAGTGAGACCAGATGTGATCAGCAACATGTGGCATGAGTCAATAACCGTAATGTTTTAAGTAGTCCTCAGCTAGCTCTTCCTGTTTCTCTCTAGAGGCCACATGGTTTTCTATTGACTATAATGAAATAATTATTCAAACTCCAAAGAATACAGAAGCTGACATGAGAAAATTGCTTAGTCAAACCAATACTAAGCGGAACTTGTTGGGATAACCTGATATGCCGCCATCGGCATTTGTATATAGACAACACCTTGAAATCAACCCTTAGAGAACTATGTCCTAACGTTTCTTGTTGAGCGCGAATATTCGCAATTCGAATATGTATTGTGAATATTGCATATTTGCGAATATAGCGCTATATATTCGCAATTACGAATATTCATAATTTTTTTTCACACGGAACACATCACAGTACACATTACAGTGATTTTATCCCTCCCTGCTTCCAGCTTATGATATAAAGAAGACTCCTATACTATTTACTGTGTGAGACTGGAGTGCGAATATACACATATTCACATCCATCAGACCACCCACCCCACCCATCCACCTATCCATCCTTTAGAATGTAGTCAGAGGCGACAGAGCTTCATTTATTACATGTTGAAAAATCTAATGAACTCTAACAGATTTTGCAGGATTGAGATGGTCCTTTGTAGCAAAGCTGAACTGCTCATATGCTGCACAGTTGAGGTGGCCAGATAAAGAAGAGATGAATTGGTTAAATGGTGCAATATAAAATAAGTTGATTAGAACAGATTTTGCAGGATTGAGATCCTCAGAATTGGTCAAATGAAGTGCTGAGATGATTTATCATTGTGCAATGACATCTTTAGTTTAACATATGTCAGTGTTTCCCAACCAGAGCGCCTCCAGCTGTTGCATAACTACAACTTCAGGATGCCCGTATAGCCAAAGACTGTTGGCTGTCCGGGCATGCTGTGAGTTGTAGTTTTACAGCAGCTGGAGGTGCCCTGGCTGGGAAAAAATTGCATAGGTAAATGCAACACACGCATATATATATATATATATATATATATATATATATATATATATATGTATATATATATATATATATATATATATATATATATATATAGAAGAACAGATTTGCTGCAGCACACAATGTGTGCTGCAGCAAATTTGTTCTTCTAGCGATACGGACCCGGGACCTGGGACCAGCCGCTGCGTGCACCTACCTTTACACACCTTTGAGGTGCAGCCCACCCCGCTTTTTCTATATATATATATATATATATATATATATATATATATATATATATATATATATTATCTATCAAAACCATGCATGGACAATGATAAATGTATGTGTTAGCAGCTGTTTTACACTTTTCACTAGCATAGAGGTTTTCCTCACACCACCTTTTAGTTGGTGTAGATTTACACCTTTTTTTGCTGTTTGTGCCTAATTGGTGCCTAATTTCGGTGTAAATACCTGTCTACTGCATGGTTAAAAAAAACTAAATGGTGTAAAATTAAGCAAAAATGCTCAGAAAGTGTACACTGAACACTCACCAAAAAAAGGGCAAAAAAAGTGTAGCTACTAAAAATGGCCAAAAAGTACACAAAAAAAAACATCTACATCGTTTGATAAATGTCCACATATTTGTTCACCAAGACACCCAGACCGGATTGCTGTATGTTTTTCAGGAACCTAACGGATCTCATTTTCTACAGAGATGAAGCATTCGTTTTGTGGATTACGTTTACCTGCAGTTCTATGTATTGGTGAAAAACATAACAATATAAATAAATAAAAAAGCACACATTTGAACAAATATACTGCTCAAAAAAATAGGGAACACTAAGATAACACATCCTAGATCTGAATGAATGAACTAATCGTATGAAATACTTTCGTCTTTACATGTTGAATGTGCTGACAACAAAATCACACAAAAAATTATCAATGGAAATCAAATTTATCAACCCATGGAGGTCTGGATATGGAGTCAAACTCAAAATCAAAGTGGAAAACCACACTACAGGCTGTAATGATGTAATGTCCTTAAAATAAGTGAAAATAAGGCTCAGTAGTGTGTGTGGTCTCCACGTGCCCGTATGACCTCCCTGCAATGTCTGGGCATGCTCCTGATGAGGTGGCGGATGGTCTCCTGAGGGATGTCCTCCCAGACCTGGACTCAAGCATCCGCCAACTCCTGGACAGTCTGTGGTGCAACGTGGCATTGGTGGACAGAGCAAGACATGATATCCCAGACATGCTCAATCAGATTCAGGTCTGGGGTATGGGAGGGCCAGTCCATAGCATCAATGTCTTCCTCTTGCAGGAATTGCTGACACACTCCAGCCACATGAGGTCTAACATTGTCTTGCATTAAGAGGAACCAAGGGCCAACTGTACCAGCAAATGGTCTCACACGGGGTCTGAGGATCTCGGTACCTTATGGCAGTCAGGCTACCACTGGCAAGCACATGTAGGACTGTGCAGCCCCCCAAAGAAATGCCACCCCACACCATTACTGACCCACCATCAAACCGGTCATGCTGGAGGAGGTTGCAGGCAGCAGAATGTTCTCCACAGCATCTCCAGACTCTGTCAGGTCTGTCACATGTGCTCAGTGTGAACCTGCTTTCATCTGTGAAGAGCACAGGGCACCAGTGATAAATTTGCCAATCTTAGTGTTCTCTGGCAAATGCCAAAGGTCCTGCATGGTGTTCGTCTGTAAGCACAACCCCTACCTGTGGATGTCGGGCCTCATACCACCATCATGGAGTCTGTTTCTGGCCATTTGAGTGGACACATGCATATTTGTGGCCTGCTTGAGGTCATTTTGCAGGGCTCTGGCAGTGTTCCTCCTGCTTCTCCTTGCACAAATAAGGAGGTAGTCCTGCTGCTGGGTTGTTGCCCTCCTATGGCCTCCTCCTCATTTCCTGATGTACTGGCCCGTCTCCTGGTAGCGCCTCCATGCTCTGGACACTACACTGACTTGCCACAGCTCGCATTGATGTGCCATTCTGGATGAGCTGCACTACCTGAGCCACTTGTGTGAGTTGTAGACTCCATCTCATGCTACCACTAGAGTGAAAGCACCGCCAGCATTCACAAGTGACCAAACCATCAGCCAGGAAGCATAGGAACTGAGAGGTGGTCTGTTTAGTTGGTTAGTTTGGGGTTAGTTTGTTATAGTTATGTAGAGTATAATGTGATTTAGTTGCTTATTTAATGTTTTTTATGTAGATTAAAGAGTTAGTGTCTAGTGTTCTTGTATTATATTATTGTACAGTGTGGTTTTCCCTTCAATGTTGGCCACTTTTTCAGTACATCTTATGGATGCAAAATTATAATGCTGCGTACACATATTTACCCTCCTGGTGGGGGGACTGGATAACTTTCTCCTCCTCCCTAGAGTTTTCATCACCAGGAGCTGGGGGGGGGGGGGGGGGGGGCTCCTTTTGTACCTTCACCTCCACAGTTTCCCCCAAACATCAGGTGTTGTGGTTGGAGCAGGTTCCTGATGGGAGGGTCCTGGCTGCTGTCTATCATCATCCTCCTCCTCTACCATCTCCTTCTCTGCTCTCCTGTTCCGTCGCAAAGCGAGAAGTGGAACCCCTGCAATTATACAATATTCAGAATGCAGATAAACAACTTAGGGCATAAAAGAGTTTAGTTATAATCCCTTTATGTCATATAGGAGATCAGAGAATCTAACAGACAAACTTGTACATGCAGAAGTCCCTGTAGAATAAAAAGAGGACAAACTTTTCTTATAACACGGAAACTGGCATCCTATCCCTGTTTATCATGTGTAAACTGTACCCAAATATAGTGATACATACTGATATCTTATTTTTATTTTATTTTATTTTGTATTAGATTATAATTTCTAACAATTCTATTATTTTGTATGGTAATAATTTTTTTTCTCTTTTTGGTAGATCATATACAACTGTAATTTGAAACAAGGAAGAGTTACATCACTTAAACAAGATATAGAGACTTTTATTAAGATTTACAGTTTTAGTATTGTCTTTTTCTGTGATCAACTGTTTTGCCAAGAGTTTATAGTGATTGCGTATCATTGATGCATGTAAATGGGAACACATATGAGCCACAGTTTATACATCTACATATTTAGTTGACTTCTAGATATGACCTTCAAAAAATGGCCCTTCAAAACCCAGGGGTGCGCTGCTTATACAGTGGGCACGCTTCTCAAACTGGGTGTAGGTGGTATGACAGAGGTGTGATGGACTCGAAAGAGTTGTAGCATTTTGGTCCCCCACTGATATCTGCCACTTGTGTCCAGATAGGAGCACAGTGACAGGAGTCCTACAAACCAAGAAGCTAATCCCCTTGGGTAAAAAAATGTCTCAGGCTCCTTTCACACTACCGTTATGACCGTCAATAACGGGTCCGTTACAGGCCTTTTTTTTTTCGCACGAAAAACGGACCCGTTATTTGACGGGTCATTATGGGTGGCAGAAGAAGCCGGTGGGTATTGCATACATCAGTGATCACTGCCGGCTGTCTTTGTGCATTGTTGACTACAACTTCTATCATGGCCAAACTCTGGCCATGATGGGAGTTGTAGTCTTGGGGCTGAGGGACAGATGGCAGGGGGGTCTCACTCCTGAGACCCGCTGCCGTCAGAAGTTATTTATTTATAAAACTTTATTTTAATATTCCTTTATATCATGATTACAATAATTATTACTTCATAACATACTTGCAATCAATGTTGCCATCAATATCTTCATACATTATTGAAATTTTTTTTAACACCCCCCCCCCCCCCCCCCTACAATTCCCAATTTTGGGTCCAGTCGCCTGTCCGACCCATGTCACCATTCATACATGTCAAGCAAGTGGGAGGCACATAGGCAAACTGTTGTAATTCCAACACCATTCACCTGATTTTGATGTAAATACCCTCAAATTAAAGCTGACAGTCTGCAGTTAAAGCACATCTTGTTTGTTTCATTTCAAATCTATTGTGGTGGTGTATAGAGCCAAAAATTTTAGAATTGTGTTGATGTCCCAATATTTATGGCCCCGACTGTATATATGTTTTTCAGCCTGGACCTGGCTAATATCGTATCCATGCAGCAAAAAGCGCTGCAGGATAAAGATGCAAGTATATAATCACAATTTTGTTTAATAAAAGTATTGAAAACAATTTCCTCAACAAAAACATCTAAAAGTATTTAAGTCTTTGAAGAGGGCCCTGCTGTGAGTGTCATCTAAAGTGGGGGCCTGCTACTGTTATACAAAGGGGGGACCTGCTACTGTCATCTAAAGGGGGTCTGCTACTGTCATCTAAAGGGGGGTCTGCTACTGTCATCTAAAGGGGGGACCTGCTACTGTCTTCTAAAGGGGTATGTGCTACTGTCATATAAAAGGGGGACCTGCTACTGTCCTCTAAACGGGGGCCTGCTGCTGTCATCTAAAGGGGGGACCTGCTACTGTCATATACAGTGGGGACCTGCTACTGTCATCTAAAGGGGAGCCTGCTACTGTCATCTAAAGTGGGGACCTGCTATTGTTATATAAAGGGGGGACCTGCTACTGTCATCTAAAGGGGAGCCTGCTACTGCAATCTAAAGGGGGGACCTGCTACTGTCATCTAAAGGGGGGACCTGCTACTGTCATCTAAAGGGGAGCCTGCTACTCCAATCTAAAGGGGAACCTGCTACTGTCATCTAAAGGGGAGCCTGCTACTGCAATCTAAAGGGGGACCTGCTACTGTCATCTAAAGGGGGTACCTGCTACTGTCATATAAAGGGGGACCTGCTACTGTCATCTAAAGGGGGGACCTGCTATTGTCATATACAGGGGGGACCTGCTACTGTCATCTAACTGAAAAATAGCAAAGTTGTACCTAGTGAAAATATTCACAGCAATTTTCGCATATTTGCACATGCAAAAATATTTTAGCACTCTATCTGCATAGAAAGAAATTGGTCTAACATGCATGTGAACTGTAATCAAATACATTGCTGTAATGTGCCATGATGTTTTCACTCAGTTGTCGCAAGTGGAAAAAGCAGAGAATTACCACAAATACGTGCAAAAAAAAGGCGAGAATAAGTGTGAACATATAGAATATGCAATTTTCGTGAATATAGGCTGAATATTTGTCTATACACTAGCGAAATATTGCAAATTCGAATATGGCTTACATATGTGATTTACAATTCTCACTCCATTTTTTGCTATTAAGTCTATTTATCTAGTTACCCCCATGGTTTTCATCCCAAGACGGTGATCACCACAGGGACAATGTTCTAATTAGCCAAAACCAATTAAGTCTCATTTAGTAAAGGAATATCTAGCCTGATCCTATTCCAGACCTATTATGTTTACCTGGGTAAATATGAGATATCGCAGGGTGACCCTGAAATAATGAAGATATACTATAATTATATCTTTCTTTAATCTTCCAGAAAATATCAAAATGCTTTTTACTGCAACTTGGAAGCTTATAAAGCCAATCTGCAGGGAATTGAAGTTTAAAAATAAAGTATATGTAAAGATCTGTCACCCTTGTCAAGGTTTTATCCAAGTCAATTGAAACTCGGCAAATGGGTATCAAATGGCAATACACAGAGAATAAATAGATGGAGATGCAGATCTCTGCAAGGTACAGGGAGGCATCATTCTCCAGAGGTCACATGTGAAGCAGATGTAATATAACTTGAAAGATGTATTTAACAAGATGTTATGTGTTCATAAATAAAGATGAATGGCAATATTAAAATTGGAATCTTATAAACAGAAAGGAGATATTCATTCACAGGGTAATGTTCAAAAGAATATATAGCGATATTGAACTTGGTATTATGCCTGCATTTATAGAGATCTTGAAAGATAGAATCATTAAAACCTTATTTGTTCAGTGAATAACAGAAAATATGGAGAAGCAAAAATCCAATAGAAAGCACATAACAAACAACATTGTAAGAATAACAAATATAGACTGTTGAGGTTCAAAGTGAGTCTTCAATAAGATAAGTAGGGACACAACTTTTATATGTTCCACAGATCTTTTGGCAAGTAAATCTATAGAATGTTTTATAGTTACATAGTTATATAGTTAAAGACCACCCAAGTCCTTCAAGTTCAATCATGAGATGGGTAAACTTGAAAACTTTTTTGTTACCCTGTTGATACAGAAGAAGACAGAAAGGGGAACAATGCCCTAAAAGGGTAAAACAAAAACCCCTCCTGACCACAAAGGAAGATCAACATTCACACGAGAATTTACATAAGAGTTATTTTTTTTGTGTTATTTTTTTTTTCTAGTAGATTGTCTAGGCTTTTTTTGATGCCATCTGTAGAAGCTGCTTGGTTTTGGGGTGCCTTAATAATTGAGGACAACTGTATCTTTAAAGGGATTTATTACAAGCTACAAATATGTACAAGGGAAACCTATCTAACTAAACAATAGTGGTACAAGGAAGAGGGATAGGTGATGGGAATGGTATAGAAAGGAGTATGGAAATGTTCCCTAACTAGTCATATTGTGAGCCGACTTATTTATCAGTTATCCATACACACATCACCAATACATTGCCCATATCTGGAACACCTCCATAGCCAATCAGGACCATTCGGGTAGGGTCACATATGTCTCACATATGCATCTCAACTTAAACTAGCTTAGACTAAACTGATGCCACAACTGATAGCACAACCAGGGCCGGGCCGCTGAGTAAATAGAAGGGGGCCCCGACCCACTGCTGCCCACCCTTGACATGCCGCTGGCCCTGACGCTTGCTTGATTTGCTGGTGCGCAGCCTACAACAAGTCCCGGGTGAATGCTCCGGCAGTCGGTGGTGTGGCCCCCATATTGTCATCATAGGTGTGCTGGGCACACCCTAATCAAGCCCGCAGGGAGCCCCCGTCACAGTCGGGACATCCCTATGTCCCGAAAGATCCTTTCAGGACACAAGGATGTCCCCGTTACCTTTCTGCGGCGGCCCCCACTTTAACTTTAACCCCTTAAGGACTGGGCGATTTCACGTTTTTGAATTTTTGTTTTTTCCTCCTTGCCTTTAAAAAAAACCCTTTCAATTTTGCACCTACAAATCTGTATTATGGCTTATTTTTTGCGACACCAATTCTACTTTACAGTGACATTAGTCATTTTACCGAAAAATCCACGGCGGAACGGAAAATTTTTTTATTGTGCGACAAACTTTAAGAAAAAATGCCATTTTGTTAATTTTGGGGGCTTCCGTTTCTACGCAGTACATTTTTCAGTAAAAATTACACCTTATCTTTATTCTGTAGGTACATACAATTAAAATGATAGGTTTGATTTTGTATTACTTCAGAAAAAAATCATAAATACATGCAGGAAAATTTATACATTTAAAATTGTCATTTTCTGAGCCCTATAACTTTTTATTTTTCTTTGTTCAGGGCGCTATGAGGGCTCATTTTTTGCGCCATGATCTGAAGCTTTTAGCGGTACCATTTTTGTCCTGATCGGACTTTTTGATCACTTTTTATTCACTTTTTTGTGGTGTAAAAAGTGATCAAAAATGCGCTATTTTGGACTTTGGAATTTTTTTGCACGTACGCCATTGAACGTGCGGTTTTAAAAGCAGTATATCTTTATAATTCGGACATTTCCGCACGTGGTGATACCACATACGTTTATTTTTATTTACACTGTTTTATTTTGTTACTAGGAAATGCCGGGTGATTTAAACTTTTAATTCAGAAGGGAATACCTGAAAGGGTTAACTTTTTTTTTACACTTTTTTTTGCGACATCATAGCTCCTATAGGGACCTATGAGATTGCAATGGCTGATTGCATACACAGATTGTTGCCTTGCCATTGCATGGCAACAAGCTGTGTAATGGTCAGTTGATTGCTCCAGCCTGTAACTCAGGCATGGAGCAATCAATCAGAGCCGGGACGCAGACGGAAGTAGGTAGTGACCTTCTTCTCTCCGGGTAGCTGATCGGGGCATCGCGATTTTATCCGGGAAGTATTTACTTTCACTTTCGATGCGGCGCTCAGCTTTGAGTGCCGCATTGGAAGGGTAAATAGCTCGTGGCCAAACTATCGCGGCCGCGCGCTATTAGCCGCGAGTCTCGGCTGTGAATAGGTGCCGGGACCATCCCGCTATGACGTGGGGTCCCGCCGGGACCCCGCGTTATAGACAGGGACCGGACTTAGGACGTACTCATACGTCCTAAGTCCTTGAGGAGTTAAAAATGCAGGGGCCGCCGGGTGGTAGCGCACATAGGGACGTCACTGATGTCCCATGTGTGCGCCCATGGAAACAGCAGAGCGGAGCATCGATGAAGAAGATGCACACATGGTGATTTGAACGTCATCTTCTGTGCTTCGAGTCCGACCACCGCTCTTCCAGTCCCGGGACCTACTGCTATGGCCTATAGGCCCTAGCAGTAGATCGTGACCCCGGTCTCTGGACCGGAGGAGCGGTGATCGGGTGGGGCAGTACACAGGCATACAGTCTCAAGCCATACACTATAAATGGCTAAAGGCTGTATGTTTGGGGGGGAACTATACTGCACCTAATGTGGGGAACTATATTGCACCTAACGTGGGGAACTATACTGCACCTAATGTGGGGGAACTATACTGCACCTGATGTGGGGGAACTATACTGCACCTAATGTGGGGTAGACATGAGCAATTCGCTTTGGCACGAATGCTAATTTATACAAATGTTACCGTTTTCGGGCGTTCGGATTGATCTAAAAGCACGAAAACATATTTGGAACATTTCTGAATAACCACGATAATACGAACATCAGATTAACGAATACATTCGTGCAATAACTAATGCATTTGTTAACCTTAAAACGAAAGTAAATAATTAATTCGATTTTTTCAATTGGTCTTTGGGAGGTCACATGATTGGAGTTCATTGTCACATGATACCTTTTAGCCAATTAGCTTATTCCAGTCGATCCCTACTGTATCACAGACAGTGAGGCTGTTTAATTAGTTGTGAGGGAGTCCTGTGAGAGTTTGCCTGGTGTTACTGGAGTGTGGAGTCACTGGATTTGCAGAAATGGACAGTCTACCTGAGGAAAACTTGGCTTCTGGCACAGAGACAACTGCAAAACAAGCTAAGGTAACACCTGCTATTTTTTACAAGAGAGGATCAGCAAGGCCTGCGTTAGAAATAAGCATTAAAATGAATAACGAAATTGTCGGAAAACTAAAGATAAACGAAAGATATATATAACGAATAGATCCAAAATAACGAATGCATCCAACATCCGAATAGAACCGAAAAAAATATATACAAATGCATCTGAAAACAGAATAAAACGAATTACTGTATCCCGAAGGTTTAACAGAACTGAAAAAAATGTTATCCGAAAAAAAACGAAACAAAACTAAACGAAAATTTTGGTCGTGCACAAGTCTAATGTGGGGGAACTATATACAGGGGCGGACATATCGCCTGTGCAGCCGGTTCAGCTGCACAGGGGCCCAGCGTGGGAGGGGGCCCGGCCCGCCCTCACTCGCTGGGCCGGTCCTACCATCGGACCCAGTGCACAGGGCCACCATCAGGGGGTAAACCCATACACTTGTATGGGGCCCGGAGCTTCAGGGAGGCCCGGACGTCCCTGTACTTTTTTTTTTCCGGCTAGTCAGTGAGTGACTGCGACTGTCACTCACTGACTCCTGGCTGGGTACCTGTCAGAACTATGACCGGGCCTCATAGTCTGGGGGGCCCGCAGGAATATGAGGCCCGCTCTTTCTAGGGCGCGGGCCCCTTAAGAAGTACGGCAGGGCCGGACAGGCCAGGGACTGATGGGAGTCGACGTGCCCCGCGCAGGCACGCAAGTCTACTCCTGTCACCTGACCTGTCCCGGCGCGATCTCCAGTCCAGCAGCCTCCCGACGGATCCTCCCCATGCAGTGACACTCTGACAGGAGCAGCAGCTGCACCGAACCCCGGCAGGGTGAGTGAACGGGGGGGGGGGGGGTTGGATGGGGGCTATGTTGTTTGCAGACTACAATGGTGATGAGAGGTGCAGGGGAACTGGTGCTTGGGGTGTTATAGGGGTGATGAGGGGGGGGGTTATGGGGGTAATGAGAGGTGCAGGGGGTGTTATGGGGGGATGAGAGGTGCAGGGGGGTGTTATGGGGGGATGAAAGGTGCATGGGGAGGTTATGGGGGTGATGAGAGGTGCAGGGGGTTATGCAGGGGGGTGTTATGGGGGTAATGAGATGTGCAGAGGGGTGTTATGGGGGGATGAGAGGTGCAGGGGGTGTTATGGGGGGATGAAAGGTGCATGGGGAGGTTATGGGGGTGATGAGAGGTGCAGGGGGTTATGGGGGTGATGAGAGATGCAGGGGGGGTTATGGGGGTGATGAGAGATGCAGGGGGTGTTATGGGAGTGATGAGAGATGCAGGGGGTGTTATGGGGGTGATGAGGGGGGGGTGTTATGGGGTGATGAGAGGTGCAGGGGGGGTTATGGGGGTGATAAGAGGTGCAGGAGGGTGTTATGGGGGTGACGAGAGGTGCAGGGGGGTGTTATGGGGGTGGTGAGAGATGCAGGGGGCATTATAATAGTGATGAGGAGAGGTGCGGGGGTTATAGTAGTGATGAGGAGAGGTACGGGGGTTATAGTAGTGATGAGGAGAGGTGCGGGGGTTATAGTAGTGATGAGAAGAGGTGCGGGGGTTATAGTAGTGATGAGGAGAGGTGCGGGGGTTATAGTAGTGATGAGGAGAGGTGTGTGGGGGGTTATAGTAGTGATGAGGAGAGGTGTGTGGGGGGGTTATAGTAGTGATGAGGAGAGGTGTGTGGGGGGTTATAGTAGTGATGAGGAGAGGTGTGTGGGGGGGTTATAGTAGTGATGAGAAGAGGTGTGTGGGGGGGGGGTTATAGTAGTGATGAGGAGAGGTGTGGGGGGGTTATAGTAGTGATGAGGAGAGGTGCGGGGGTGGTTATAGTAGTGTTGAGGAGAGGTTTGGCAGGGGTTATGGGGGTGATGAGGAATAATGAGGACACAGAGGAGAAGAGGTATTATATTTAGTGGGTATAGTGTGTTGCAGGATTATATTTAGTGGGTACAGTGTATAGCAGTATTATATTCAGGGTACAGTGTGTGGCAGGATTATATTTAGTGGGTACAGTGTATAGCAGTATTATACTCAGGTTACAGTTTATAGCATTATTATATTCAGGGTATGGTGTGTGGCAGGATTATATTTAGTGGGCACAGTGTGTAGCAGTATTATATTCAGGGTACAGTGTATAGTATTATTATATTCAGGGTACAGTGTATGAGCAGTATTATATTCAGGGTACAGTGTGTGGCAGTATTATATTTAGTGGGTACAATGTGTGGCAGTATTATATTCGGAGTACAGTGTGTGGCAGTATTATATTCAGGTTACAGTTTGTAGCAGGATTATATTTAGTGGATACAGTGTATAGCAGTATTATATTTAGTGGGTAGTACACTGTAGCAGTATTGTATTCAGGTTACAGTGTCTGGCAATATTATATTTAGGGTACAGTGTGGGGCAGTATTTTATTTAGGGTACAGTGTGTGACAGTATTTTATTTAGGGTACTGTGTGGGGCAGTATTATATTTAGTGGGTACAGTGAATAGCAGTATTATATTTAGTGGGTACAGTGTATGGCAGTATGCTATTCATGGTACAGTGTGTGGCAGTATTATATTCAGGGTACAGTGTGTGGCTGGATTATATTCAGGGTACAGTGTGTGGCAGTATTATATTTAGTGGGTACAGTGTATAGCAGTATTATACTCAGGGTACAGTGTGGGGCAGTATTTTATTTAGGGTACACTTTCTGGCAAGGTTATAATGATTACTGTCTTCATGCAGAGGATGAGGATCTGCTGACAGTGAGGAGCCAATGATGTCTGCATGTCAGACTCTGCAGAGAAGATGGAGCTGGGGGAAGACCTGGTCTCTGGACGAGATGAAGAAGAAAAGAAGACGTCACTCAGGTCACTGACATCATTGTGTGTTCCTATGACTGTCCCATCAGAGCTGTAGTCACTTGTAAGTTCTGCAGTGATGATGGGTAAAACTGTGTCCAATCTGTGTCTCTTCAGCTGTTACAAAACTACAACTCCCATTGCCTGAGGCTCTCCAGACATGATGGGAGTTTTAGCTTTCCAACAGCTGGAGAACTACTTCAACCGAGGTGATCGGTGGGGGTCTCAGGCCTTGAGTTGTGTAAGGGGCCCCGAAATTTCTGATGGCAGCCCTGCCAGTGCACATATGACAGGGAAACCAGTCTTGCCCAGTCACTAAACTGCTACTTACATCTGCCCATGGGGACTTCCTGGCTGAGGTGCGTGCAGTGAGTGACGTCATCGCAAGCACCTGGACGCTGACGTCTAGCGCAGAGCGTGCGATGATGTCACTTATAGCACGCACCTCTGCCAGGAAGTCCCCATGGGCAAATGTAAGTAGTGCAGGCCAGGTAAGAGTGTGTGGGTGAGTGAGAGTGTGTGTGTGTTTGTTTGTTGGGGTTATGCTACGCTACCTTATGTGGGGAATCTATGCTACCTAATGTGGGGAATATGTGCTATGCTACCTAATGTGGGGAATCTATGCTACCTAATGTGGGGAATATATGCTATGCTACCTAATGTGGGGAATCTATGCTACCTAATGTGGGGAATATATGCTATGCTACCTAATGTGGGGAATCTTTGCTACACTACCTAATGTGGGGAATATATGCTACGCTACCTAATGTGGGGAATCTATGCCATGCTACCTAATGTGGGGAATATATGCTATGCTACGCTACCTAATGTGGGGCTACGCTACCTAATGTAGGGAATCTATGCTACGCTACCTAATGTGGGGAATATATGCTGCGCTACCTAATGTGGGGAATAAATGCTACGCTACCTAATGTGGGGAAATTATGCTACGTTACCTAATGGGGGGAAACTATGCAATGCTACCTAATGTGGGGAATATATGCTACATAATGTGGGGAAACTATGCTACCTAATGTGGGGAATCTATGCTACCTAATGTGGGGGAACTGCTGCCTATCTAATGCAGATTAATGTGAGTTGCAGTGCAATTTTATGGCATATTACTTTTTTTTTTTTTTGGGGGGGGGGGCCCAGGCACATTCTTTGCACAGGGGCCCTCTGTTGTCTGTGTCCGCCCCTGCTATATAGCACCTAATGTGGAGGGACTATACTGCACCTAATGTGGGGAACTATACTGCACCTAATGTGGGGGAGCTATACTGAACCTAATGTGGGGGAACTATACTGCACCTAATGTGGGAGGACTATACTGCACCTAATGTGGGGGAACTATACTGCACCTAATGTGGGGGAACTATATTGCACCTAATGTGGGGGAACTATACTGCACCTAATGTGGGGGAACTATACTGAACCTAATGTGGGGAGCTATACTGCACCTAATGTGGGAGCACTATACTGCACATAATGTGGGGGAACTATACTGAACCTAATGTGGGGAACTATACTGCACCTAATGTGGGAGGACTATACTGCACATAATGTGGGGGAACTATACTGCACCTAATAGGGGGAATTATACTGCACCTAATGTGGGGGGACCGTATTGCACCTAATGTGGGGGAACTGTACTGCACCTAATGTGGGGGGGCCGTAATGCACCTAATGTGTGGGGACCATACTGCACCTAATGTAGGTGGACCGTACTGCACCTAATGTGGGGGGACCGTACTGCACCTAATGTGGGGGAACTATACTGCACCTAATGTGTCGCTTTAATATTCCATGGAGAACAACACATTGGGCTAACAGGATGGTCACCCCAGATACTGATGTCTATCACAGTCCACATTCCATTGGCCTTTGCCACATCCAAGTCCTTCAAAGTATGTTATATAAATATCAAAATAGCAGCACAATAAAGAAAGTAGATGAAGCACTGTTGTTTTTCAAAATGTTTCATGTCAACTAAGTTGGACATAGCAGCATAGCGGAGACAAAGGACAATAGTGCAGGGATTGCAGATATGTGATAACCGATTTGTACCAGTCAGGTACTTCTTCTGGCCTTCACTGTTTTTTATCTGACTAAAGACATGGCTTTTGTAATATCATTATTATAAGGACTCCTTGCTATGTACATGGATTCTTGTGGAGGCACACAAGTGGAGATTTATTAAAACCTGTGCTGAGGAAAAGTGGTGCAGTTGCCCATAGCAACCAGATTGCTTCTTTCATTTTTCAGAGTCTGTTTTAAAATTGAAGAAGTAATCTGATTGGTTGCTATGGGCAACTGCACCAATTTTCCTCTACACAGGTTTTAATAAATTTCCCCCACTGATTGTGAGTGGCTTTGTACATTGAAGCAGTTAAGTGTTACCATATGGTGAACATTTCTAAAAACAATGGGGGAGATTTATCAAAACCTGTCCAGAGGTAAAGCTGCCCAGTTGACAAGTTGCTCATAGCAACCAATCAGATTGCTTCTTTCATTTTTAATAAGGCCTCTGCAAAATGAATGAAGCTGATTGCTCTGATTACTACAGGAACATTCCACAATTATTAATAAAAATATACATATTTTTTATTATTATTATTATTAATATTTATTAAATGAATTAAAGAAATATGGAGAGACAGCTAGTTCCATTTGTTACTTTACTTAAGAGCATTACTTCGTTTTCCTACCTTGCATCTTCTACAGACGGTTCTTTTGTGGCGTTCTATTTGGTCTTTACAATTAGTAGAGAAAAGTAAAGAAGCCCATTGAGTTACAGTAGAACATTATTGACTTTTAGATTTATTTATAATGTAAGTTGGCATTGCTTTTTAGTTCCTGTTTCCAAGTTTCTTGTTCAGTACCACTCCATGCAGGTGTCATATTTGGCTTAAATTGGAATATTCTGATTTGTCTTTTGTATAAATGCTTTCATTCTTGCAGTTTCACTGTTACACTCACTTATGAAGACAACCATTCCAAAATGTCAGTGTGATCTAGAGAAAAGGCTTTACGCAATGTGCTACAACATAAAGGTGCAATCTTAATGTGATGGGCTTTTAAGAAAATTATATTTAGAACACAGCAGAAGCAATAGAGGAACTCTGCTTCCTGTAAAAGGTGGAGGACACCCAGCCAAATTGACATGAACAGGAAGCCACCTGTGTTTTCTCTCGCTTACAAGCACAGTCATATTTTTAAAGAGAGGTTTTCTGGGAGGAAAGAGTTGAGTTTTTCTTTTTATAATTTTTTATTTTCCATAATAACAGCATTAAAGGGGTACTCCGCCCTTAGACATCTTATCTCCTATCCAAAGGATCTCCCTGCTGCACCCGGCATTCGTTTAGAGCGGGGGTACTCAACTACTTTTAGTAGGGGTCCACTTTTCCAGGTCTGCCATCCGGTAAAGGTCCGAGCTAAACGCTAAAGCCCGGTTCACACCTAGCGGCCACAGTGCCATGCAAGAAATAGGTACTGCCTGTTGTAGAACATTATTATTACTCTACTAATAAGTCATAATCCTTTACCAACTGCCACACCCTATGCTACTGTATAATACTGCCACACACTGTGTCCCTAAATATATAACTACCACACACTATGCCCTTGGTATAATACTGCCCCACACCGTGCCCAAGTATAAAGCTGCCACACACTGTGCCTCTGAGTATAAAGCTGCCACACACTGTGCCCAAGTATAAAGCTGCCACACACTGTGCCCCTGAGTATGAAACTGCCACACACTGTGCCCCTGAGTTTAATGCTGCCACACACCGTGCCCGGATATAATGCTGCCACACACCGTGCCCCTGAGTATAAAGCTGCCACACACCATGCCCCTGAGTATAATGCTGCCACACACCGTGCCCAAAAATAATGCTGCCACACACTGTGCTCCTAAGTATAAACAAGAAAGGTGAAAACCTCTAAAACTTAGCTTTTAATGTGCACATCTAAAATGTACAAAAATAGAACAGTATCAAGCAAAATAATACAATAAAAGTATAAATATTAAAGAACCGCCATCAGTGTCCAACCATACAGATGCTTCTGTGCAGAGTGTTCTGTCTCTAATAGTAGCGAGGCTCAGTTACTGTTGCGTAGCCACTGACACCTCACCATAAACTCTCATCAGGGAGATGGCCCGCTGTGCACATAATACACATACATAGGTATAACACACAGATAGAAATCGTACACACGTGAAAATACAAGTACCCGTTACTTTTCGGTACTATAGCAGGATTTATACTATACAGTGTAGATATTCACATCTCCTGTATAATCACTTTCCCGTTACCACATTTGTGCGAACAGGGGTGTATGCAGACAGGACATATCAATCACTCAGTGACTATGCGCATTAATAATATTAAGGTGGATCCACCAAGACCGTGCTACAGAGTAGCTATTTTTATTAGTTTGCGTGTCAGCCCGGTAAACGCCAATTCACACCACTTGGAACTCTTGATAATAGGCTGATATGGATTGTCTCCTCTTATAGATCCAGTTCACTGTCCACACACATCAAGCTACACCAATGACCAATGTAGACGAACTTGAACTTCTGGTTGATAGATAGAGACCATTGGTACCAGGTCCACAGTTCACACTATGGCGCACCCGCACCCACAGACAGGCAACTCTCTTTCAGTTAGATATGAGACAGTTCCACTGATATAGATAGATGCTTAGTTGTACTAGTCCACCAGATTATGCACATGTAGATGTCACACTTCTATACACTGATCATTAATCTCTTAAGGACCAAGGACGTATGAGTACGTCCTTGATCCCTCTTCCGTGATATAACGTGGTGACCCAGCATCATATCACGGGAGGCCCGGCGTCATAGTGAAGCCGGGACCCGCGGCTAAAAGTGAAAGTAAAAAGTGCCGATTAGCTCAGGGGGCTGTTCGGGATAGCCGCGGCGAAATCGCGGCATCCAGAACAGCTTACAGGACAGCCGGAGGGTCCCTACCTGCCTCCTCACTGTCCGATCGCCGAATGACTGCTCAGTGCCTGAGATCCAGGCATGAGCAGTCAAGTGGCAGAATCATCGATTACTGGTTTCCTATGAGAAACCAGTGATTAGTGTGTGCAGTGTTATAGGTCCCTATGGGAGCTATAACACTGCAAAAAAAAGGGGAAAAAAGTGAATAAAGATCATTTAACCCCTCCCCTATTAAAAGTTTGAATCACCCCCCTTTTCCCATAAACAAAAACACAGTGTAAATAAAAATAAAAATAAACATATGTGGTATCGCCGCGTGCGGAAATGTCCGAATTATAAAAATATATCGTTAATTAAACCGCACGATCAATGGTGTATGCGCTAAAAAATTCCAAAATCCAAAATAGTGCATTTTTGGTCACTTTTTATATCATGAAAAAATGAATAAGTCCTATCAATGGAAAAATGGTACCATTAAAAACTTCAGATCGCGAAAAAAATGAGCCCTCATACCGCCCCATACGCGGAAAAATATAAAAGTTATAGGGGTCAGAAAATGACAATTTTAAACGTATTAATTTTACTGCATGAAGTTATGATTTTTTCCAGAAGTACGACAAAATCTTACCTATATAAGTAGGGTATCATTTTAATCGTATGATCGGGGTTTGCTTCCCTAATTAACCCCTAGTCACCCCTTAGTAACTTGATATTTATAAATATTATCTATGTAAATATATGTATATGGTGTTACTCACTTGTTTTAGCGTTGCAGGACCTGCGGGTCATGTGACCCGGTTCACAGAACTCTACGGTTTGCTAAAGGACCTTTGGTGGTTCTAGTCAGGTGATCACCCACAATCCATTGTAACGGTGAATGACAGCTGATATGGACAAATCCAAAATTGCTAGCCCCTGCGGCTATTTTGTCGCTCTCTTGGGTTGCTGAATCTGGACGAGGTAGGACCTCTGCAGCTTTCAAGACAATTACTAGGCCAAAGCCTTGCGGCCTAGGCCTGCGCTAGAGACAGATAGTTTTTACAATTCCCCGCTATCTCCGCAAGATTTCTGGACCTAATCCAACCACTAAATCCAGCGGATCTATGCAAATACAATCCTCCTAATCTTAAGAGAACTTTCCCTAAATTTCATCCAAAATCACTTGTCTTTTCTGAAAACCACTCTGAAGGTCATGTGAATTTTCTGGGAAGAAAACCCTACACTTTATAGCATTTATAATGTTTCTGAGTAATTTAGTAAATACAATGAAAAAAAAAGGTCTGAACAGCAAAAAACACAACAAAACCTACACTCCACTCTTAGTAAATCAGGGTCACTGTCTTTGGCAGTAGAGTACAAGCAATCTAAAATAAATATTTCCCTCTCTGTGTAACATGTGCAGCATAAAACTGAAGAGGAAAGGGTTACAGAGCAGAGTGCAGTGATTGGCTGACTGTCAGACTCGCTCCAGAGTCCAGATTCAGGAAGAAAGTCATGCACAGTGCAGGCTAGAGAGGGACATGCCCCCTCCCCAAGAGAGGATTAAAAGGACAGTGAGCAGTGTTAATAAGCAATTTTTTTTGTGAAATATTGGTGTTAAAGGCAAAAAATATGTACATGATAAGGGTAAGGTACTGAGTAACATATAACAGTTTTGTTTTTGTTTGTGGGATCTGACAGGTAGGCTTTAATGAACATATCAAATGTATAAAGCTATTTTTTTTCTATGTAATGCTTATTGTATGGACTTACAAAGGAGTACCCTAGTAATAACTCTGCAGGGCTGTGGGAGATTTAGGCCATATTAGAAACATGTTGTTGTCTAAACATCTCTGAGCTGTGCAAAGTTACCACAAAACAGTCTACGGGCCCAAACTTTTTTTTCTGAATGGATCCAATTTATAATGATGGTGATTTGGCCTGATTTTTGCTATCTTACAAAAAACTGACATGATGCACTAAATAAAGAAGAATCCAATGCTCCAATTGTCCATGAAAGCTTTATATTTTATTGCAAATCCATTAGAAACAGGAAGGTATACACGTCCTAAACAAAGCAAGGCAGTTTTACTGCAAATAAGCCTAAACTGTCTAAACAAGCACATATGTTATGGACGGATCTGTCCTCTCTTAGAGCTCGGGATGCTGAACAAATCGCAGCTTAGAGTTGAGCGGGATTTTCCAAAGTTCGGTTTGCCAGGTTTAACAAGCTTTTCAAAAAAGGTTGGTTTGTGGCTAATAGGTTCTATGACCTGTATAACACTGCCTTAAAGATCAAAATCCCTGTATAACCTTCTATGATCACCTAGGAATGTATTCAAGTAATTTTAAAGTGATTTTTAACCCTTTCAGGACTCATTTTGGCCTTAAAGGGATACTATCAAAAGGATATGGGATAAGATGTTAAATCGCAGGGGTCCTGCCGCAGGGGACCCCCCATGATCTCCAGGCCGACAGCAGCGGGGAGCCCCCTCCATTCATGTCTATGAGAGAGGGCGTAACAACTAGTACGGCTAATTTTAAATTTTTGCACTTTAAATTTTTCCTCCTCCCCTTCTAAAAATCATAACTCTTTAAATTTTGCACCTACAAACCCATATAAGGGCTTATTTTTTGAGTCACCAATCATTCTTTATAATGACATCAATTATTTTATAACATAATCTGGGGCAAAAAAAAAAAAAAGAAAATTGTAACCCTCACGTTTCAGAACATAGGAACTCTGGTGGATATGGATCTGCTGAACCTGTGTGGCAGATGACCATACCAGCGAGCGGAGTGCCACTGGTTTTCACCTGAGCCCGCCACAAAGCAGGATGGGCTTGCTGCGGCAGGCGGGACCCAGGTCGCTACCCCTAGCACGGCTCGACCACACAGGCGGCTGAGGAGATGCGAGGCACAGGAGGGATGAATCAGCTTGTAGTCAGGATAGCACAAGGTCAAGGCAGGTGGAACAGTAGCCTAGTCAGGATGTAGCAGAAGTTCAGAGGGCAGGCGGCAGAGGAGCAAGGTCAAGTCACAGAGCAAAAGATCAGATGCACAGCAAGGCAACTCTCAGGAATGCTTTCTCTCAGGTACAATGCAACAAAGATCCAGCAGGAAAGTGAGGAGGATGGAGGAATTTATCAATGAGCCACAGGTGAATTACATTAATGAGCACACTGGCCCTTTAAATTGTAAAGCTCCGGCGTGTGCGTGACCTAGGGGACGGGGACACGCGTGCCGGAGCAGAGAGGCAGAGGCGGAGGCAGGAGAAGCACCAGGTGAGTGACGGACCCGCAATGCGAGTCCCAGCCCCGCCGGTAGCAGCAGGTAACGGGACCATGTGCTCACGGCCAGCATGTGCGGCCGGATCACATAACGTAACAAAAACTTAAAAGTTTGTAACTTTTGGGTGCTTTCATTTCTACACAATGCACTTTTTCTGTAAAAATGACACCTTATATTTATTCTGTAGGTACATACGGTTACAAGGATACCTCATTTATGTAGGTTTTATTTTATTTTACTACTTTAAAAAATGATAAGTACATGCACCAAAATTTGCATGCTTAAAATTGTCATCTCACCCCTATGTCTCTTTTATTTTTCCACACACGGGCTATATGAGGGCTCATTTTTTGTGCCACTGTGATCTGTAGTTTTTATCGATCTCATTTTGGATTTGATAGGACTTTTTGATCGCTTTTCATATGGTATATGCAATGACCAAAAATTTGCAATTTTGGAATTTGGTATTTTTTTTATGTGTACGCCATCGACCGTGCGGTTTAACTAACCTTATATTTTAATAGTTTGGACATTTATGCATACAGCGATACCACATATGTTTATGTTTATTTTTTTAATACATTATATTAACTTAAAAAATGGGAAAAGGGGGTGATTCAAACATTTATTAGGGGAGCTTATTTACATTAATTTACAATTTTTTTTACACATTTCACTTTTTTTTTTTTTTTTTTTGTTCCCATAGGGGGCTATAACATTCATACACTGTTCAACGCTGAGCTTTGGCTCAGAATTGATCATTGTTATCGGTGCACTGCTGTTCCAGCTTGCGGACGCTGGAGGCTGCAGAGGATCACCGATCAGATGATGAGAAGGCAGGAAAGGGCTCTCCCGCCATCCTCTCAGCTGATCAGGACATTGTGATTTCACTGCGATGGTCCCAATCAGTTTCGCTGAGCTGCTGGGTTCGTTTTACTTTCATTTTAGATGTGGCAATCAACTTTGATCACTGCGTCTAAAGCCTGGCATTAACCATGGGTCCTGGCTGCTGATAGCTGCCGGGACCTACCGGGTTATTTAGCTTGCCCAACTAATAAGCACACTTCAAACACCGGTAATGGGACTACAGCATACAGGTATGCTGTGGGGGAGATTTATCAAAATCTGTCCAGAGGAAAAGTTGCCATGTTGCCCATATCAGATCACTTCTTTCATTTTTCAGAGGCCTTGTTAAAAATGAAAGAGCCAATCTGATTGGTTGCTATGGGAACTGGGCAACTTTTTTCTGGACAGGTTTTGATAAATCTCCCCCTATGTCCTTAACCCCTTAAGGACCCTTGACTTACGCATACGTCATGACACCCTAGTACTTAAGGACCCATGACGTACGCATAAGTCATGGAGAATTCCGGCCCCTGCCGCGCATAGGGCGGTGATCGGACCGGGATGCCTGCTGGAATCATTCAGCAGGCATCCCGTGCAAACTCCCAGGGGGGGGTCATCAGACCCCCCCATGTCGGCGATCGCGGCAAATCGCAAGTGAATTCACACTTGAGATTTTCGCGATTCCGGGTCATTACGGGTCTATAGTGACCCGGTGACCCAGAATATAAGGGGGATCACGGTTGTCTAAGACACCCATGATCCCCCTGAAGGCATAGGAGTGAGGTGGCAGGGGTGCCACCCCTCCTATCCCTGCTATTGGTGGTCTAGACGCGACCACCAATAGCAGATCGGGGGCGGGGGGGTTAACTTTTGTTTTCCCCATCCTGCCCACCCACAATAGGCGGGGCAGGATGAGGTAATGACGGGGACCGGCACCAAAGATCCACTTACCGATCCGGTGGGCGACAGAGGCTGCGGGCGACGGAGATCGGCGGGCGGCGATGACGTGCGGCTGGATCCGACGGAAGCCGGTGAGTTGCCTAGCAACATCTGAAGGGTACAGTTTGAGACCATTATACAGTGGTCTCTAACTGAAGCCCTCCAGATGTTGCAAAACTACAACTCCCAGCATGCCCAGACAGCTGTTTGGGCATGCTGGGAGTTGTAGTTTTGCAACAGCTGGTGGGCTACAGTTTGAGACCACTATATAGTGGTCCCTAAACTGTAGCCCTCCAGATCTTGCAAAACTACAACTCCTAGCATGCCCAAACAGCTGTTTGATGTCAGGGCATGCTGGAATTTGTAGTTTTGCAACAGCTGGAGGACCACAGTTTGGAGATCACCTTGCAGTGTTCTCTAAAACTGTAGCCCTCCAGATGTTGCAAACCTGCAAATCCCAGCATGTCCAAACAGCTGTCTCGGCATGCTGGGAGTTGTAGTTGCGTACCTCCAGCTATTGCATATCTACATCTCCCAGCATGCCCTTCGGCGATCAGTACATGCTGGGAGTTGTAGTTTTGCAACAGCTGGAGGCACACTGGTTGGAAAATACTGAGTTAGGTAACAGAACCTAACTGAAGGTTTCCCAACCAGTTGCAAAAGTACAACTCCCAGCATGCACGGTCTGTCAGTACATGCTGGGAGTTGTAGTTTTGAAACAGCTGGAGGTTTGCTCCCCCATGTGAACGTACAGGGTACATTCACACGGGCAGGCTTGCAGTAAGTTTCCTGCAGTAAGTTTGGGCTGCGGCAAATTTTTCACCACAGTGCAAACTACTTGCGGGAAACTCACCGTAACACGCCAGTGCGAATGTACCCTAAAAACACTACACTACACTAACACATAATAAAAGGGTAAAACACTACATATACACCCCTTTACACTGCCCCCCCCCCCCCCCCAATAAAAATGAAAAATGTATTGTATGGCAGTGTTTCCAAAACGGAGCCTCCAGCTGTTGCAAAACAACAACTCCCAGAATTTCCGGACAGCCACGTACTGTCCAGACATGCTGGGAATTTAGCAACAGCTAGAGGCCCCCTGTTTGGGAATCACTGGCGTAGAATACCCCTATGTCCCCCCCTATGCAATCCCTAATTTAGTCCTCAAATGCGCATGGAGCGCTCTCACTTCGGAGCCCTGTCATATTTCAAGGAAACAGTTTAGGGCCACATATTTCCGTACTCGGGAGAAATTGCACTACAAATTTTGGGGGGCATTTTCTCCTTTTTCCCCTTATGAAAAGGAAAAGTTGGGGTCTACACCAGCTTGTTAGTGTAAAAAAATAAAAAAAAATTACACTAACATGCTGGTGTTGCCCCATACTTTTTATTTTCACAAGCGTTAAAAGGAAAAAAGACCCCCAAAATGTGTAACGCAATTTCTCCTGCTTACGGAAATACCCCATATGTGGGTGTAAAATGCTCTCTGGGTGCACAACAAGGCTCAGGAGTGAGAGCGCACTATGTACATTTGAGGCCTAAATTGGTGATTTGCACAGGGGTGGCAGCGGTTTACAGCGGTTCTGACATAAACGCAAAAAAAATAAATACCCACATGTGACCCCATTTTGGAAACTACACCCCTCACGTAATGTAATAAGGGGTACAGTGAGCATTTACGCCCCACAGGGGTCTGGCAGATTTTTGTTACAGTGGTGCGTGAAAATGAAAAATTTTATTTTTCATTTGCACAGCCCACTGTTCCAAAGATCTGTAAAACGCCAGTTGGGTGTAAATACTCACTGCACCCCTTATTAAATTCTCTGAGGGGTATAGTTTCCAAAATAGGGTCACATGTGGGGGGGGGGGGGGTCCACTGTTCTGGCACCACGGGGGGCTTTGTAAACGCACATGGCCCCTGACTTCCATTCCAAACAATTTTTTTCCCAAAAGCTCAATGGCGCTCCTTCTCTTCTGAGCATTGTAGTTTGCCCGCAAAGCATTTTACGTCCTAACATGGGGTATTTCCATACTCAGAAGAGATGGGGTTACAAATTTTGGGGGTCATTTTGTCCTATTATCCCTTGTAAAAATTTTAAATTTGAGGGAAAACTAGCATTTTAGTGGAAAAAAAAATCATTTTCACATCCAACTTTAACGAAAAGTCGTCAAACACCTGTGGGGTGTTAAGGCTCACTGGACCCCTTTTTACGTGCCTTGAGGGGTGTAGTTTCCAAAATAGTATGCCATGTTGGTTTTTATTTGCTGTTCTGGCACCATAGGGGCTTCCGAAATGTGACATGCCCCCCAAAAACCATTTCAGAAAAACTCACTCTCCAAAATCCCACTGTCGCTCCTTCCCTTTTGAGCCCTCTACTGCGCCCGCCGAACACTTGACATACACATATGAGGCATTTTCTTACTCAAGAGAAATTGGGTTACACATTTTAGGAAGATTTCTCTCCTTTTACCCCTTGTAAAAATTCAATAACTGGGTCTACAAGAACATGCGAGTGTAAAAAAAATGAAGATTTTGAATTTTCTCCTTCAATTTGCTGCTATTCCTGTGAAACACCTAAATGGTTAACAAACCTTTTGAATGTCATTTTGAATACTTTGAGGGGTGCAGTTTTTATAATGGGGTCATTTGTGGGGTATTTCTAATAAGAAGGCCCTTCAAATCCACTTTAAAACAGAACTGGTCCCTGAAAAATTTTGATTTACAAAATTTTGTGAAAAATTGGAAAATTGCTGCTATACTTTGAAGCCCTCTGATGTCGTCCAAAAGTAAAAACATGTCAACTTTATGATGTAAACATAAAGTAGACATAGTGTTTATGTGAATCAATGTATAATTTATTTGGAATATTCATTTTCCTTATAAGCAGAAAGCTTCAAAGAAAAAAAATGCAAAATTTTAAATTTTTTCATCAAATTTTGGAATTTTTCACCAAGAAATAATGCAAGTATGAACAAAATGTTACCCCTAACATAAAGTAGAATATGTCACAAAAAATATTCTCGGAATCAGAATGAAAGGTAAAAGAAGCATCCCAGAGTTATTAATGTTTAAACTGACAGTGGTCAGATGTGCAAAAAATGGCCGTGTCCTACAGTGAAAATTGGCTGGGTCCTTAAGGGGTTAAGCACCAGGACGCAAGGGCGTACGTATACCCCCTGCATCCTGAACAGGTTAAGGCTAAATAAATGCCAAAGTTATGGTGACATAAGGTAACCAATGGTAACTAACAGCTTGTTTAAAGACATACTGCACTGTCAAATTTTGTATGCTTTTTAACCCCTTAACCCCTTAAGGACTCAGCCCATTTTGGCCTTAAGGACTCAGACAATTTAATTTTTACGTTTTCATTTTTTCCTCCTCGCCTTCTAAAAATCATAACTCTTTTATATTTTCATCCACAGACTAGTATGAGGGCTTGTTTTTTGCGCGACCAGTTGTCCTTTGTAATGACATCACTCATTATATCATAAAATGTATGGCGCAACCAAAAAACACTATTTTTGTGGGGAAATTAAAACGAAAAACGCAATTTTGCTAATTTTGGAAGGTTTTGTTTTCACGCCGTACAATTTCTGGTAAAAATGACATGTGTTCTTTATTCTGAGGGTCAATACGATTAAAATGATACCCATTATTATATACTTTTATATTATTGTTGTGCTTAAAAAAAATCACAAACTTTTTAACCAAATTAGTACGTTTATAATCCCTTTATTTTGATGACCTATAACTTTTTTATTTTTCCGTATAAGCGGCGGTATGGGGGCTCATTTTTTGCGCCATGATCTGTACTTTTTTTTGATACCACATTTGTATATAAAAAACTTTTAATACATTTTTTATAATTTTTTTTTTAATAAAATGTATTAAAAAAGTAGGAATTTTGGACTTTTTAAATTTTTTTCGTTCACGCCGTTCACCGTACGGGATCATTAACATTTTATTTTAATAGTTCGGACATTTACGCACGCGGCGATACCAAATATGTCTATAAAAAATGTTTTTTACGCTTTTTGGGGGTAAAATAGGAAAAAACGGACGTTTTACTTTTTTATTGGGGGAGGGGATTTTTCACTTTTTTTTTACTTTTACTTTTACATTTTTTTACATTTTTTTTTACACTTGAATAGTCCCCATAGGGGACTATTCATAGCAATACCATGATTGCTAATACTGATCTGTTCTATGTATAGGACATAGAACAGATCAGTGTTATCGGTCATCTCCTGCTCTGGTCTGCTCGATCACAGACCAGAGCAGGAGACGCCGGGAGCCGCACGGAGGAAGGTGAGGGGACCTCCGTGCGGCGTTATGAATGATCGGATCCCCGCAGCAGCGCTGCGGGCGATCCGATCGTTCATTTTAATCGCGAACTCCCGCAGATGCCGGGATCTGTATTGATCCCGGCACCTGAGGGGTTAATGGCGGATGCCCGCGAGATCGCGGGCGTCGGCCATTGCCGGCGGGTCCCTGGCTGCGATCAGCAGCCGGGATCAGCCGCGCATGACACGGGCATCGCTCCGATGCCCGCGGTTATGCTTAGGACGTAAATGTACGTCCTGGTGCGTTAAGTACCACCTCACCAGGACGTACATTTACGTCCTGCGTCCTTAAGGGGTTAAGGACCAGGGGTTTTTCCATTTTGCACTTTAATTTTTTCCTCCTTACTTTAAAAAATCATATCTCTTTCAATTTTGCACCTAAAAATCCATGATTTTTTGCACGACCAATTCTACTTTGTAATGACACCAGTCATTTTACCCAAAAATCTACGGCAAAACGGGAAAAAAAACTGAGAAAAACCCGCAATTTTGTAACTTTTGGGGGCTTCTGTTTCTACGCCGTACATTTTTCGGTAAAAATGCCACATTCTCTTTATTCTGTATGTCCATACGATTAAAATGATACCCTACTTTTATAGGTTTGATTTTGTTGTACTTCTGAAAAAATCATAACTACATGCAGGAAAATGTATACGTTTAAAATTTTCATCTTCTGACCCCTATAACTTTTTTATTTTTCTGCAAATGGGGCGATATGAGGGCTCATTTTTTGTGCAGTGATCTACAGTTTTTAGCGGTACCATTTTTTTTTATTGATCGGACTTATTGATCGCTTTTTATTCATTTTTTCATGATTAAAAAAGTGACCAAAAATGCACCATTTTTGGATTTTGAATTTTTTTCGCGAGAACGCCATTGACTGTGCGGTTTAATTAATTATATATTTTTTTAATTTGTACATTTCCACATGTGGCAATACCTGTTATGTTTATGTTTATTTTTATTTACACCATTTTTTTTTTTAATGGGAAAAGGTTAAAGGATCTTTATTCACTTATTTTTTTCACTTTTTTTTGCAGTGTTATAGCTCCCATAAGGGGGCTATAACACTGCACACACTGATCTTTTACATTGTTCAATGGTTTCTCATAGGGAACCATTGATCAATGATTCTGCCGCTTGACTGCTCATGCCTGGATCTCAGGCACCGAGCAGTCATTCGGTGATCTGACACCAGGAGGCAAGGTAGGAGACACTTCTCGTGTCCCAGAGCTGTTCAGGATGCCGCAATTTCACCGTGGACATCCCAAACAGCCCCCTGCGCTAACCGGCAGTGATGCCGCGTCTAAAGGGTTAATAGCATGTGACACCGCGATCAGTGCTGTGCGCTATTAGCCACGGGTCCCTGCCATTGTTAGAGGCCAGGCCTGACCCGCTATGACGCAGGGCCACGCCGTGGCCCCGCGTTATAGAAAGGGAAAGGACTCAGGAAATACCGGTACCTCCTTGGTCCTTAACAGGTTAACAATAAAAGGTTGCCCAGAGGTGTTAAAATGCACACTGATGTATCATAAGACGCAATGGCTTTTTCTAAGCATTCCAAAATGTATCTCTTTTTGTCATTTGCAACAGGATTGATGTCCCAAAATAGTAAAGAAGAAATAACTTTTGTATTAAAAGTAAAAAAATTTTATTAAAAAAATACCTTCTCGCCAGCAGACAACAGGCAATGGTGGACTAGTGGGAGTTGTAATAATAAGTGAACAGGACAGCAGTTAGTGGCGAACTAATGATTGTTGAAATAGCCAATGGACAGGGCAACCAGTAGTGCTGGACTGGTGGAACTTGTAGTAGCCAGCAGACAAGGCAGCAGGTAGGGGTGGACTAGTATTATTTGTAGAAGCCTGTGGATGGGACAGAAGGAAGTGATGGACTTGTGGAAGTTTTAGTTGCCAGGGGACAGCAGGCAGTGGTGGACTGGTGATGGTTGTAGTAGCCATCAGACAGGACAGCAAGCAGTGAAGTTGTAGTAGCCAGCAGGCAGTGGTGTACTATTTGGCATTCTAGTAGCTAGCAGAGAGTACACAGTGATGGACTGGTGGGAGTTGTAGTAGCCAGCGGACAGGACAGCAGGAAGTGGTTAACTAGTGATAGTTGAAGTAGCCAGCGGACAGGACAGCCGGCAGTGGTGCACTGGTGGCAGTTGTAGTAGCCAGAAGACATTAGTCATTGGTGGACTGGTGGGAGTTGTAGTAGCCAGCAAACAGGACAGCAGGTAGTCATGTACTAGTGATAGTTGAAGCAGCCAGCAGAAAGGATAGCTGGTAGTGGTTGACTTGTGAAACTTGAAGTAGCCAGCAAACAGGGCAGTAGGCAGTGGTAGACTGGTGATAGTTGTAGTAGCCAATGTAGAGGACAGTAGACAGTGGAGTTGTAGAAGCCAGCGCATAGAAAGCAGTTATGGACTAGTTGTAGTAGCCAACAGGACAGGACAGCCGGCAGTGGTGAACTAGTGATAGTGTAAGGTGCCAGCTGTCTGGCCAGCTTGTAGTGGTGGACTGGTGAAACTTGGGAATATTCGAGTAACCTGTGGATAGGACAGAAGGAAGTTATGGACTTGTGGGAGTTATAGAAAACAACAGTCAGCAGGCAGTAGCCAGTAGACAGGACAGCAGGCAGTGGTGGACTGGTGGTAGTTGTAGAAGCCAGCAGACAGAACAGAAGGGATTGATGAACTAGTGATAGTTGTAGTAGCCAGTGGAAAGGACAGCAGGGAAGGGAGTTGTAGTAGCCAGCAGACAGAATGCAGGTACAGACTGGTAGGAGTGGTAGCAATCAGTGGACAGGACAGCAGTCAGTGGTAGATTGGTGGAAGCTGTAGTAGAAAGTGGACAGGAGAGAACAAAGTGAAGAACTAGGGATAATTGCAGTAACCAGCAGACAGGGCAGCAGGTGCATTTTTGGGAGTTAAAGTAGCCAGGGGACAGGACAGCAGGCAATGGTAGACTAGTGATAGCCGTAGTAGCCAGCAGAAAGGATAAAATGTATTGGTGTACCTGTGGGAGTTGTAGTAGCCTGCTGCACTGGAGGGTGGACAAGGCAGAACACCCATGGCAAACTGGCCATGTTCTGGCCAATGGTTTAGTCTGGTGATTCAGAAGCCCATTGGATCTGGGCTCATGGTGTCTGTAAGGGAAAGGGCACAGACTAGGTATGAATCAGCATGGTATGGCCATTTTGCAAAATAATGGTGACTTTGTCTAAATTAGGGTGCACTACAACAGGATGACTGGGTGAATACTGTTGTCTGTATAACATAGATTCCACAATAGATAACTGATGGGATAGAGGAGAAGGACACAACAGTGATGAGGAGCAGTATAGTCATCTTCATTTTAGTGTTTCTCAATTGTTCCCATGCAGCGTTGTAATGCTGCTCCATGTGTCTTCATAGAGATGTAGTTCCAATGCTTGTTCGCCCTGGCCACGGTTTACTTTATGTTTGCAGAGGCAGCACAGTGCCATGTTTCTGGCATCTGGTAAGATAGTAACATAAATGGCTTGAGCAGTCAGATGCTGACATTATTAATACAAAGAGATAAAAAAGGCAACAAGAGGTGTGCCCCTAGTGAGGACCGTCTAGGCAGGTAAAACAGGGTGAAAGAAAAAGATGGGTCCTTACCCTTAGGTGTTGCGCTTAGACAACAACACCTACAGTAGCATCTGGAGTGAATGGAAAGCCGGACAGCTGCCACGAGGAACTTCCCAGAGTGACGTCAGTCTCACCAGTAACGAAGCATAGGTAGGAATATGGAAAAGGTGTTAACCCCAATAACGGCACTGGTCCATGGATAGGTATATATGCATTTATTGAAACATAAAGAGCAACGGGTTTCGACCCCAGACAGAGGTCTTCATCAGGCATAATATACAGTAAGAAAAGTACTAGCTTTTATAAGATGACAAATTGAAAAGAGATTACCACTTCCGGAATACCGGAGGAGCCGTGTGCAAAAGCCATGCAAACTTAAAATAAAAATTTTAAATTTTTATTTAAAATGTATTTTTTCCGGAAGTGGTCATCTCTTTTCAATTTGTCATCTTATAAAAGCTAGTACTTTTCTTACTGTACATTATGCTTGATGAAGACCCCTGTCCCGGGTCGAAAAACGTTGCTCTTTATGTTTCAATAAATGCATATACACCTATCCATGGACCAGCACCGTTATTGAGGGGAACGCCTTTTCCATATTCCTACCTATACATGCTGACATTATGGCTTTCCTGGCTGGGTGAAGATGGCAGCAGGATGATATGCGACCGCTGAGATCACTGATTGGCCGCAGTGATCATGTGTCAGCTGCTAGTAAACAGAGACTTTGTTTCCCCCCTGTAGTTTCTGCACTGCATTGTCACAGAATTGGACAGGTAAATGTATTATGTTATTTTATGACATTTATACTTTTTTTTAACGCAAGGATAACCCCTTTAACCCCTTAAGGACAACGGACATATGAGTACGTCCCTGCGCTTGGGTCTTAAGGACCAGGGACGTACTCATATGTCCAAGCGAATTTCGCATCCCACCGCGCGCCGGGCGGGTTGCGAAACCGGACGCCTGCTGAAATCATTCAGCAGGCGTCCCAGGCAAAGGCCGAGGGGGGTCCCGGGACCCCCACATGTCGACGATCGCCACAGATCGTCTGCGAAATCGCGCGGGCGATCTGCGGTGATTCCGGTCATTCGGGTCAGTGATGACCCGATGACCTGGAAATAAATGGTGATCGGCGGTGTACAATACACCGCCAATCACCTGCCGTTGCTCGGGAGCGGTGACAATACTGTCACCGCCCCAGCAATGCTGCTACTGGCCGGCGATCGTCCAGCCAATAGCAGAGCGACAGAGGAGGGGTTAACAGCTCCTTCCCGCTGCTGTACCCGCTCTCTGCGTTCAGTCAGTGAGTGCAGCAGTGAGGAGAAGACCGTGGATCCCCCTCGGAGCCGGAGCCCCCTCAGGAGCTGTTACAATAGGGAGAGCAGTGTAATAGGGACAGGTAGGACTAATTAAGTAAAAAAAGTTTTTAAAAAAGTTTTAAAAAAAGAAGAAGAAAAAAGTACCCCCCGACCCCTAATAGGTCCCCAAGGGTCCTATTAGGGTCTGATCCCTGACCCCGGGTCCCATTAGGGGTTCAGGGAGCTGCGTGCGCCACCTTTTTTTTTTTTGGGCCACAGCGTTCCCCCCCCCCCAAATTATAACACACCGTTATGTATAAAGTAGTACACCAAGCACCACATACACACTTCCCTGCCCCCCCCCCCACACACACGCCCTCCCCCCCCCACCCCCCCCCCCCACCCCCCCCCCACCACCGTAGAAAAAAGGCGATGGCCCGCCGGGCATTTTCGGCAGCGGAGGCTTACGCTTTTTTAGCCGAATCTGCCAGTGAGGACGATGAAGATCCTACATTTTTGTGTTCTTCATCGTCCTCCTCATCATCTAGCAGTGACGATGAGTCCCCCGTACGGCGGCGGAGACGCCGCCAGCTGAGGCCACGCACCCCCCATGAGAGTGACCCAGTGGCCGACACTAGTACGAGTGGCAATGCCGCTCGTAATAGGAGTCCGGCCCCCCAGACAAGTGCACCGGAGCCCCCTTCCGATGACCCTGTCTGGAGCCCCCCAGAGGATTATCAGCCACGGATTCCTGAGTTTGTTGGCAACTCAGGAATCCGGATTGACACGGCTGGCTTCACTGATCTGGACTTTTTAAAGTTTTTTTTCAGTGACAGCCTGGTCAATCTAATGGTGGAGCAAACAAACTTGTATGCCCAACAGTTCATTGCCCACCACCCAGATTCCTTTTTGGCCAGGTCCAATGAATGGCGCGCCATTGATGCAGCGGAAATGAGGACATTTTGGGGCCTCTCGCTGCATATGGGCCTGGACAAAAAACCAAGTGCTCGTCATTACTGGAGCGGGGACATCCTCTACCAGACCCTGCTGTACAGTATGGCGATGACACAGAGGCGGTTCGAGGCTATTTGGAAATGCCTGCATTATGCAGATAATGCGGCATGTCCTCCCCGAGGTGATCCCGCCTATGACCGGCTTTACAAAGTGAGGCCGGTCATCGATCACTTTGGGGCCAAATTTTTGGTGGCCTACGTACCGCTCAGGGACCTCTCGGTAGATGAGTCTCTCATCAGTTTTAAGGGGAGACTCATCTTCCGCCAGTATATTCCCTCGAAGCAGGCGCGGTATGGTGTGAAGCTCTATAAACTCTGCGAGAGTACCTCCGAGTACACTTGCAGGTTTAGAGTATATGAGGGACGAGATTCCCGTATTGAACCCCCAGATTGTTCCCCCACTCTGGGTGTTAGGGGGGAAATTAATTTGGGAGCTTATGCACCCATTGCTAGATAAGGGTTTCTACGTGGACAACTTTTTTACCAGCATCCCTCTCTTCACATCCCTTGCCGCCAGATCCACGTAAGCTTGTGGGACCATGCGGAAAAACCAGAGAGGCCTCCCTCTAAATTTGGTCAAGATGCCTATTCCCAAGGGTGAGTCCCGTGCCCTGACCCATGATAACCTGTTGTTGGTAAAGTATAAGGATAAGAGGGATGTCCTTATGCTCACCACTATTCATGGGAATGGCAGCACCCCTGTCCCTGTGCGAGGTACCGTGGGACCGGTCCTCAAACCCGATTGTATTCTGGACTACAATCGGTATATGGGGGGAGTTGATCTATCAGATCAAGTTCTCAAGCCATACAACGCCATGCAGAAAACACAGACATGGTACAAAAAAGTTGTGGTCTACTTGGTACAGGTTGCCATGTACAACTATCCCAGTACGCTGGCAACACAGGGACATTCCTCCAGTACCAAGAAGAAGTCCTAAGGTTCCTGATCTTTGACGAGACCGGGAAAGATCAGACCGGACTTCCCAAGGGTCTGGAGTTATAGGCGCCAGGATCGTCCCCGGCCAGCACTTTCCAGGTGTGATCCCCCCCACTGGAAAGAAGGGACGAACCCAGAAAAAATGCAGAGTGTGTTTCAGGAAAGGGATGTGCAAGGACACCACATATCAATGCGACACTTGCCCAGATAATCCGAGCCTCTGCATAGGCTGCTTCAGGGAGTATCACACTTCCAAGGAGCCCTAAATTTTCCCTTTTGATCTGAATTTTTCATAATTTGACCAATGTACCAAGTCCAGAGTACATTCCAAAATTTAACCCCCATAAATCACTAAATTGCCCAAAAAAAACTATAACCTGATAAGACCTTTGGGGGTGTTTTTTCTAAAATGGGTCATAGGTCACTGAGTCACTATCATCTGGGACTTTTTATGCTGCCTCAAATGCGCAGTGCTCTCTCTCCACCTGAGTGGGTGCGCATTTGAGGCAACAGGTTAGGGAAGACGCATCCCATTCCCAGAATGATTACTCAGAGGATAGGGTTTGGGACGGGCATATTTTTTTTAGTTTTGGCTATGCTCTGGGTCATCATTCTGGAAACATGTCCTGTTTTATTATGTTTTATAATTTTCTGGCCCACTGTACCCCATATTACGGGCCTCTGTACCCCACCTGTCTACCTCAGTTACGGCCTGTTGTCCCCCATAGTGTTCCCCTATTTTAGGGCTCAGTGCTCCCCCCATTAGAGCTCCTTGAGGGCGGGTCCCATATCCTGGCTCCATATCAAGCTCAAGGTCCCTGACTGCGCTCCCACTCAAGCAAGACCTGCTTTGCACCCGCAAAGCCTAAATTACGAAAAAGTAAGGTATGTCCTTACTCCAAAGAAATGTATTTATAAATTGTGGGGGGTCATTTCTGCTATTAACCCTTGTAAAAATGTAAAATTTTGGGGGAAACACACACTTTAATGAAAAATTATTATTCTTTTTTTACATATGCAAAAGTGGTGAAACCCCTGTGGCTTCACCACTTACTTTACCCCTTGTTACATTCCTCAAGGGGTCTAGTTTCCAAAATGGTATGGCATGTGGGGGGTATTTTGCTGTCCTGGCACCATAGGGGCTTCCTAAATGCGACATGTCCCCCCCATTTCAGCAAAGTTTGCAAATGTGACTCCTTCTCTTCTGAGCATTGTGGCACTCCTGCAGTGCACTTGATGTCCACTTATGGGGAACCTCCATACTCAGAAGAGATGGGGTTACAAATTTCCCCAAGGGGTCTAGTTTCCAAAATATAATGCCATGTGGTTTTTTTTTTTGCTGTACTGGCACCATAGGGTCTTCCTAAATGCGGCATGCCCCCAGAGCAAAATTTGCTTCCAAAAAGCCAAATGTGACTACTCCTCTTCTGAGACCTGTAGTGCGCCAGCAGAGCACTTTTCACCCCCATATGGGGTGTTTTCTGAATGGGGAGAAATTGGGCCTCAAATTTGGGGGGTATTTTCTGCTTTAACCCTTTGTAAAAATGTAAATTTTTTGGGAAACCAAGCATTTTTTGTAAAATTTGGTATTTTTTTTTTTTTTTTTTACATATGCAAAAGTCGTGAAACCCCTGTGGGGTATTAAGGTTCACTTTACCCCTTGTTACGTTCCCCAAGGGGTCTAGTTTCCAAAATATAATGCCATGTGTTTTTTTTTTTTTTTGCTGTACTGGCACCATAGGGGCTTCCTAAATGCGGCATGCCCCCAGAGCAAAATTTGCTTCCAAAAAGCCAAATGTGACTACTCCACTTCTGAGACCTATAGTGCGCCAGAAGAGCACTTTTCACCCCTATATGGGGTGTTTTCTGAATCGGGAGAAATTGGGCTTAAAATTTTGGGGGTATTTTCTGCTTTAACCCTTTGTAAAAATTTTACATTTTTGGGAAACCAAGCATTTTTGGTAAAATTTTGTATTTTTTTTTACATATGCAAAAGTCGTGAAACACCTGTGGGGTATTAAGGTTCACTTTACCCCTTGTTACATTCCTCAAGGGGTCTAGTTTCCAAAATGGTATGGCATGTGGGGGGTATTTTGCTGTCCTGGCACCATAGGGGCTTCCTAAATGCGACATGTCCCCCCCATTTCAGCAAAGTTTGCAAATGTGACTCCATCTCTTCTGAGCATTGTGGCACTCCTGCAGTATACTTGACGTCCACTTATGGGGAACCTCCATACTCAGAAGAGATGGGGTTACAAATTTTGGGGGGTCTTTTCTACTATTAACCCTTGCAAAAGTGTGAAATGTGGTGAAACATTTTAGTGAAAAAAAATAAAATAGTCGTGAAAAAGTCGTGAAATCCCTGTGGGGTATTAAGGTTCCCTTTACCCCTTGTTAAGTTCCCCAAGGGGTCTAGTTTCCAAAATATAATGCCATGTGTTTTTTTTTTTGCTGTACTGCCACCATAGGGTCTTCCTATATGCGGCATGCCCCCAGAGCAAAATTTGCTTCCAAAAAGCCAAATGTGATTACTCCTCTTCTGAGACCTGTAGTGCACCAGCAGAGCACTTTTCACCCCCATATGGGGTGTTTTCTGAATCGGGAGAAATTGGGCCTCAAATTTCGGGGGTATTTTCTGCTTTAACCCTTTGTAAAAATGCCAAATGTGACTACGTTCCCCAAGGGGTCTAGTTTCCGAAATATAATGCTATGTAGGTTTTTTTTTGCTGTCCTGGCACCATAGGGGCTTCCTAAATGTGGCATGCCCCCAGAGCAAAATTTGCTTCCAAAAAGCCAAATGTGACTACTCCGCTTCTGAGACCTGTAATGCGCCAGCAGAGCACTTTTCACCCCCATGTGGGGTGTTTTCTGAATCGGGAGAAATTAAGCTTCAAATTTTGAGGGGTATTTTCTGCTTTAACCCTTTGTAAAAATGTAAAATTTTTGGGAAAACAAGCATTTTATGTAAATTTTTTTTTTTTTTTTTTTTTTCATTTGCAAAAGTCATGAAACACCTGTGGGATAATTCCTTGTTACGTTCCCCGAGGGGTCTAGTTTCCAAAATGGTATGCCATGTGTTTTTTTTTCTGTTTTGGCATCCTATGGGCTTCCTAAAGGTGACATGCCCCCCAAAAACCATTTCAGAAAAATGTTCTCTCCAAAATCCCCTTGTCGCTCCTTCCCTTCTGAGCCCTCTACTGCGCCCGCTGAACAATTTACATAGACATATGAGGTATATGCTTACTCGAGAGAAATTGGGCTACAAATACCAGTAACAATTTTCTCCTTTTACCCCTTGAAAAAATTCAAAAATTGGGTCTGCAAGAACATGCGAGTGTAAAAAATGAAGATTTTGAATTTTCTCCTTCACTTTGCAGCTATTCCTGTGAAACACCTAAAGGGTTCAAACACTGACTGTCATTTTGAATACTTTGGAGGGTGTAGTTTTTATAATGGGGTCATTTATGGGGTATTTCTAATATAAAGACCCTTCAAATCCACTTCAAAACTGGACTGGTCACTGAAAAATAGTGAGATTGAAAATGTTGTGAAAAATTAGAAAATTGCTGCTGAACTTTGAAGCCCTCTGGTGTCTTCCAAAAGTAAAAACTCATCAATTTTATGATGCAAACATAAAGTAGACATATTGTATATGTGATCCAAAAAAAATCTATTTGGAATATCCATTTTCCTTACAAGCAGAGAGCTTCAAAGTTAGAAAAATGCAACATTTTCATTTTTTTCATAACATTTTGGGATTTTTCACCATGAAAGGATGCAAGTTGCCACAAAATTTTACCACTGTGTTAAAGTAGAATATGTCACGAAAAAACATTCTCGGAATCAGAATGATAACTAAAAGCATTCCAGAGTTATTAATGTTTAAAGGGACAGTGGTCAGATGTGCAAAAAATGCTCTGGTCCTAAGGTGTAAAATGGCCTGGTCCTTAAAGGGGTACTCTGCCCCTCCTCGCTGTCCGATCGCCGAATGACTGCTCAGTGCCTGAGATCCAGGCATGAGCAGTCATGCGGCAGAATCGTTGATCACTGGTTTCTTATGAGAAACCAGTGATCAACATAGAAGATCAGTGTGTGCAATGTTATAGGTCCCTATGGGACCTATAACACTGCAAAAAAAAAAGTGAATAAAGATCATTTAACTCCTCCCCTATTAAAAGTTTGAATCACCCCCCTTTTCCAATAAAAAAAAAACACAGTGTAAATAAAAATAAAAATAAACATATATGGTATCACCGCGTGCGGAAATGTCCGATTTATAAAAATATATCATTAATTAAACCGCTCAGTCAATGGCGTGCGCGCAACAAAATTCCAAAGTCCAAAATAGTGCATTTTTGGTCACTTTTTATATCATTTAAAAAGGAATAAAAAGCGATCAATAAGTCCTATCAATGCAAAAAATGAGCCCTCATACCGCCCCATGCACGGAAAAATAAAAAAGGTATAGGGGTCAGAAGATGACAATTTTAAACGTATTAATTTTCCTGCATGTAGTTATGATTTTTTCCAGAAGTCCGACAAAATCAAACCTATATAAGTAGGGTATCATTTTAATCGTATGGACCTACAGAATACATATCAGGTTTCATTTTTACCGAAAAATGTACTACGTAGAAACGGAAGCCCCCAAAATTACAAAACAGCGTTTTTTTTTTTCAATTTTGTCGCACAATGATTTTTTTTCCCGCTTCACCGTAGATTTTTGGGCAAAATGACTGACGTCATTACAAAGTAGAATTAGTGGCACAAAAAATAAGCCATCATATGGATTTTTAGGTGCAAATTTGAAAGAGTTATGATTTTTTAAAGGCAAGGAGCAAAAAACGAAAATGCAAAAACGGAAAAACCCCCGGTCCTTAAGGGGTTAAAATAATTTTTGCACATATACAGTATGTCTATTTTAACTGATACTCAATGAAGATCATCTTTTAGACTCTTGAATTTTAAACAAACAATATTTTTTTAACAGATGGCTGAATAACATACTTTATTAAACAGAATTGCCAAACAGTAACATTAGGGCACAGCCATGATCACTGAATACAGCTCAGATATATGATAGCTTAAGCTGCAACACAATTCTGGAATATACTGAAACATTTGCCCTAAGGTGGTTGAGGCTGCTGCTTTATCCTTCTCTTATGTATTACGCTGTAGCACTGTGTGATCAGTTTGGCTGCTGTGTTTAATAACCAGGCCAGAACAAGCTCTCTAGGAAGCCAATTCATGTTGAGGGGAGTTCCATCGCAGCAAAGATATAATCATTTTAAGCTATAAGCAATTACACCCCATGTATGGCCAGCTCTCCGCCGTGGGTCCCTAATTAACTTGTCATAGAGGATAACAATGGGGAGATTTTTTTGTATAATCCTCTCATACACTTACTGTACATATAGGCAAAAGTGGCTGAAGGTGTAATGCCTATGCACAAATGCCATATCCATTGCAGTGGCTAAATCAGTAGTGAGGTATTTACTGCAGCTTAGTCAATCCTGCAGAATTCTCTGAAATGTGTCACATATACAGGTCTCATATCTTTATTGGTGTTAAATAAAAATACTAACTTTAAGGTTTTAATTCTAAATGGTTCACAAAAGTCCATCAATAAAAGAATATTGCTGTGGTTGAATAGGCTAAAAATATTGCCTTCACTTCTACTTAGCTGTGTCAAAGTGAAATGCTGCTGCAAAGTATGAGCTAGATGAGATCACTGACAAAGGGGACTCTCATGATGACAAACTAAATGGCCTTCTTCTAAGGGCTAAGGATACTGTATAACTGTGTGCTACCAAAGCCTGAGATCTAAAAATATTATCCCTGCCATGCTGCTGTCTTGCAGTACTGAGAGGTTTTCAGTAAGTGGCAGTTAGGCCCTCAGAAAGGGGTCTATACATGTGCAAAGTGTGCGGGTACACTGAAGGACAGGCACCTGAATGGGGCCCATATGGTGTCTCATCCCCTATGAAGAGGCCAGTTCTATAATTGACAACAAATACATCCACTCCCCAACTAGTATTATCTGCACAGCGCTGATAATGGTGCAAAGCTATTTCTCAGTTTACCACACCCAGTAACTTTCTCCCTTACTTGTTTGGCTAAAGTGATTGGATAATTTTTTTGTTTGTTTTCTTCTCTCAAAATATTCAAAAAACATTTCTTATTTTGCATAAAATTTCAAACCTGGAAATTGGAACCTGTTTTCACAGCCATGTGGACCACAGTCTGTTATGGCTTCTGCCTACTCCCTGGCCAGAATTGATACATCTCTTTCAATTCCGGAACAGGAAGAGATACAAGAAATAATATCACAGTGGGATATAGAATATCAGTAAGCCAAATCATTGCATTTTAAAAGAATACATATCACAGAACAAACAAAAAAACTCTAAATAAACATAATATAACATAACTAATTAATTAAATGCAGCTAAAAATATATACTCATAGAAGTCCCAGAAGTACTGTAGGCAAATTACTGGAAGATGAAGCTGCATTATACCATTATACAAAATATGGCACAGTGTGCATGTGATGGAGTCACTACCCTCCATGGTTTTGCAAAAATACAGCCAAATAAGATAAGGATAGAGGAAGTACCTATGACTCCTAAATTATGCCTAAAGAGAGATGTCTAAGAAAACAACTTATTACTCTGCCATTGCAACTGTAACTATTGACACCAAGCCATAGATTCTTGCAGTTACGGCTCAGTCCAATTTGAATATGAACCAGCAGAAAACAATAAATTAATAAATAATTAAATCTCCCAAATTTCGTTTTAGTGGCCACGTTGGTTCACATATACTGTATGAGGCATCTGGCACTGGAGGGAAACTGATGCTAGAACTGATCCCATCCATTTGAATGAGACAGTCCACAATCATCCAGTATCTTACATTCTTTTTTTTTATATATACTTTATTTTAGTTTTACATAAGATAAAACAGAAACAACTCCGGTGGGGAGAACAAAAATATCATCACAAGGTATAAACAATAACCATAACATGGTCTATCCAGTGACAATAGCGCATACATAATCAGTTACAGGTAGATCTGCAGACTCTATGCGTCTCTAGTCGCAAAAAATCGTAATCAAACGCTCAAAAGGCCTTAATCCATTCAAACCACTGGTCAATACGTTGGTTAGAGAGACCCATACGTTTTGCTAAAAGACCCTCTATTGTGAGGTTATGGTGTACCACCGCTTTGATAGCTCGGAACTCCGGAACAGCAGTAGATTTCCAACATTGGGCAATAGGAGTCCTAGTTACAGTAAGAACATGAAAGAGTATAGTGACACAGCTATGGGGTAGCATCTCTACGGTTAATGTAAGCAAAGCCACTGCCGGACCCCACTCGAATGGGACACAAATCAGGGTATCTAGAAAATCTTTCACCTTGTCCCACAGGGCGTGCAAACCAGGGCATGTCCACCATACATGCAACAGAGTACCGTCAGTGGCTCCGCATCTCCAGCACAGTGGAGAGACGGATGGGTATATTTTAGATAGTCTAATTGGTGTATTGTACCACCTATATATCAGTTTGTGCAAGGCTTCAAAATGAGTGGTACACCTAGAATGTCTCTTAGGCAGTGTAAACACAAATTCCCACTGTTCGTCAGAAAACGTCATGGATAAGTCCTCCTCCCACCGTGTCTGGAAGGAGTATCGGCCGGGGTAGTCTAGTTTCAGGATTTCAGTATACCCTATCGAGATGCCTCTTCTAAAGGTGTCACTACTAGTAAAGTAGCATTCATAAGGTGATTTAATGGGAACAGTCGGCCAATGTAGGGACTGAAGGAAATGTCTCAGTTGAAGATACATATAAAAGTCTCTATTGGCAATGCCATATTTAGTGACTAAGGCAGAGAAGGGCAACAAATCCTCGCCATCCCTAAGGTCAGCTACGCATTGGATCCCTTTATCCACCCAATGACAGAAATCCATGTCAGGTAAGTAAGATCCTATAGCTGCTACAGGGACATTATGGATTCTAGGCGGAATTAGTCTAGGACCAATTTTGGACCTGCACCAAATCCAAATTGCTGCTGCTATAGTAGAGTACTTAGAAGAAGGAGCAAAAGTAGGGTTAAAGCGTAAAGACCAGAGAAAGTGACAAAGAGAAGGTGAGGCAAGGAGAGACGCCTCAATATCAACCCAATGGGGGGGGGGGGTCAATCTGCCACCACCACTTCTTGAGCTGGTCCAATAGTACCGCTTGGTAATAGGCCCTGAGGTTAGGAACTCCCATCCCCCCTCTCTCCACAGGCTGGTACATCAAGGAGGACCCCACTCTAGAGCGCCTCCCTGCCCAAATGAATTGAAGGAGCATCTTCTGCAGGCGGGAAAGGTAATATGCCGGCACTAGCACTGGCAAGTTCCTAAGGAAATAGAGTATTTTGGGCAATAGCATCATTTTTGCCGCAGCAATGCGGCCCGCCCATGAGATGGGCAGCAGAGAGTAGGTGTTTATATCGTTATCTATTTGGGCCGTCAAGGAAGAGAAGTTGGCTGGTATTAATCTATCAGGACGTGAAGTCAACGCTATACCGAGGTAGGGAATCTGCTCCGTTGCCCAAGTAAAGGGAAACCTAGTTTTTAATTCAGACTCTAAATCCGGGGAAATATGTATTGCTAGAATGCTCTATTTTGAAGCGTTCAACTTATAATAGCTGACTCTACTAAAAGTGTCTATGATTAGTGTTGCTCGCGAATATTCGCAATTCGAATAGTATTCGCGAATATCGCATATTCGCGAATTCGCGAATTTCGCGAATATAGCGCTATATATTCGTAATTACGAATATTCATTTTTTTTTCTCACAGTACACATCACAGTGATCATCCCTCTCTGCTTCCAGCTTGTGTGGTGTAAAGAAGGATCTAATACTACTGTGTGAGATTGGCAAGCGAAAATTCGCATATACGAAAATTAGCATATGCGAATTTTCGTATACGTGAATTTTCGCATATGCTAATTTTGTATATGTTAATTTTCGCATATGTTAATTTTCGCATGCGCGAATATTCGCATATGCGAAAATAAAACGAGAATATTACGAACATGCGAATATTCGCGAATATATGACGAATATTCGTCCATATATTCGCGAATATTCGCGAATTCGAATATGGCCTATGCCGCTCAACACTATCTATGATATCAAGCACTGCGGGTAGGGAAGTTTTAGGATGAGAAAGACACATAATGACGTCGTCAGCAAATAAACCTATTTTATGGTCCGTGGGACCTAGAGATATACCCGTCCCCTCTGACGACGTTCTAATGTGTTGGGCAAAGGGCTCCATAATGAGAGTAAAAATGACCGGGGACAAGGGGCAGCCCTGTCTAGTCCCATTACTGAGAAAGAAGCTATCGGAGAGTGCCCAAGAAGAGATTACCCTTGCCGAAGGCGATGTATATAAAGCCATGACTGCTCTACCAAAATCCGGGGGGATGTGAAATTTGTCCAGGACTGCTCGCAATTATTCACAATGCACCCGATCGAACGCCTTCTTCGCATCCAAGGATAGGAGAAGAGAAGGCGTCCGATCGGAGTGGGCTTTTAGCAATCAGGCTCAGGAGGCGTCTTGTGCTGTCCAGGGTCTGGCAGCATCTCACAAAGCCCACTTGATCCTTGTTTACAAGGAATGGGAGATACCTATTCAAACGAGCCGCCAGCACCATGGCATACAGCTTGATGTCACCATTCAAAAGGGATATAGGCCTATAACTCCCTGCTTCCTCCGGTGGCTTGCCCGCTTTAGGAATGGTGACAACAAGTGCCACTAGCATTTCCCTCGGGGGTTGCCCTAGTTTTGCTATATTATTAAAGGTCCGCGTCAGAAACGGGGCCAACAGAGTATCAAACTTCTTATAGAAGTCATTCAAAAGGCCATCAGGCCCTGGGGACTTACCCTTCTTGAGCGAGTGTACACAGGAGAGCACTTCCTCCTCAGTGAAAGGCGCTTTTAGGTCCTCCACCTGATCAGAAGATAGAGAGGGAAGAGATACAGAATTGAGAAAGGCCGAGATAGCAGCAGCAGAAGGTTGGTGAGTCACGGGGTCTGAGTTAAGATTGTACAATTTCTCATAGTATCTAGCAAAACGGTTCGCAATGGCTTGAGGGTCAGTGAATTTAGCACCACTAGGGCCATTAAGAAACACTATTCTTGTCTTATTGGTCTTCTTTTTAAGTTGTCTAGCTAGCAGCGAACTGGACTTGCTTCCCTGCCAGTACCAAGTCATCTTAAGTCGTCTAAGGGCTAGCTCATAAGTGTACAAGGATAGGGAGTGCAGTTCCGCTTGCAACTGGGAGATCTCAGCCTCCACTCCCCTGTCATACGCAATTTTATTCTGTCTGTGCAAGTCAGCAAGTTGGAGCTGCAACTCCAGAGTGCGCGCCGATCTCCGCTTTCTCTCGTGAGAGGTCTGACTGATAAAATGCCCCCTAATGGTGGCCTTAAAGGCACACCATAGCATAGGATCTGTGACACCATAGCATAGGATCTGTGACACCTCATCATGGCGAGGAGACCAGGGGTTTTCCCAGCGTTAGCAGCCAGAGAAGGGGTGATAGAGCAAGGTAGAACACTGTGTATCTGCTGAAGGCCCAGGGGTTAGCGGAGCACAGGAAATATGCGACCGCCGCCATGCGCTGCTGGACTCGCCCCCCCAGCATCTTACTTTTGACACCGGATGGTTGGACACGCAAGAGGGCACTGGACAGGGGAACGCAGCTTGCTTCCCTTAAAAAACTGTGCTCAAAAAGGAGATTATTATTTTCATTTTACACTTCTTTCTCTGAGACTTTTGACATTAAAGTCAAACACATTAATTATTTTTGAGATGCTGAAATAACCCATTTAGATGCAAACAATAATTCTATGATAAAAGTAATTTTCATCTTTTAGGCATTTTCTTTATAGCCGGTTATGATATGGATCACTACTTACGTCCTTACACTCCGTGGACTGGCTCTCTGCACATGACCCACGGAGTAATACTCTGTAGGCAGTTGAAAAAAAATTGTTTAAAAAAAGCAAGAAAAAAATCAATGCACCCAAAAATCAACTGAAAATCTAGCCTGAGTAGACATTTTTTACAGATTGCATGCATGTAGTAGTTTAAAGGGGTACTCCGGTGAAAACCTTTTTTCTTTTAAATCAACTGGTTGCAGAAAGTTAAACATATTTGTAAATTACTTCTATTTAAAAATCTTAATCCTTCCAGTACTTATTAGCTGCTGAATGCTACAGAGGAACTTCCTTTCTTTTTGGAACACTGATGACATCACGAGCACAGACATCTCTGTCCATTTTAGAAACCATGCATAGCAGATGCATAGAAGATGCATAGCAGATGTATGCTAAGGGCAGCATGGTGGCTCAGTGGTTAGCACTGCTGCCTTGCATTATTATTATTATTATAATAACATCAGCAGAGAGAACTGTGTTCGTGATGTCATCAGAGAGCATTCCAAAAAGAAAAGAATTACCTCTGTAGTATTCAGCAGCTAATAAGTACAGGAAAGTAATTTACAAATATGTTTAACTCTCTGCCACCAGTTGATTTAAAAGAAAAAAGGTTTTCACCGGAGTACCCCTTTAAAAGCTATAACTTTTTTATTTCTTGGGTTACAAAAATAGTTCTTGCATTATTTGTTTATGACACATTAAACCACTTTTATAGAAGTGTTTTTTTTTCTTTTATAGTTTTAATAGAGGCTAGGTGTGTAAAAAGTTTTTTCTTTTAGTTTAGAGCTAATGTGATTTTGCGGCACTGTGCACATAGCGGAATTTTGCCACGGAAATTCCAATATCGGCATCCGCAAAACAATGAACAGGTTGATTGTTTTTGCGGATTTCACTTAGAAATGCATCTCTGTCTATTGCGTTTTCGAGCAGTCCTAGCACTGGCAGAACATGCAAATGTGCAGAATGTCTGCCCGTGTTTTTGGGACAGGCGTTCTGTACATTTTATGCTGCACATAGTTTGTTTCTGTCATTTTGATACACACTATGTATCATTTCAGGTGAACAGGATGACTATAGCAATAGGTTTTGTTGGAGTGGGCATTTTTTATATATATTATTTTATGTTTCCATTTTTTTCTTATGTATATTACTGCATGTCTATTATTTTTTTGTGTATATAACTTTTTATATAAAGTGCCCCCATGGGGAAATAAAAGATCTCTGCTTCTGTTTTGCATATAAAAGTCCCCTAAGGTGATTATATAATTATATATTTTTTTTAAACGCTCACTGTTATTTTTCCATTTTCTCCCCGCTCAAAACAAAATAGATGAAAATAATAAACATATTTGGCATTGCTGTGTAAACTTGAAGAAAAAAAAATATCAAACACAAAAAATACAGATTTTTGATCATATCAGAAAAAATAATAGAAAGCTATAAAAAATAAGAGTAAAAAATTTGCCCTCTTACACCCCAGTATACAATTTTTTATTTTTTTTTTTAAAGCTCAGGGGCTACAAAAGGAAAATTTTAGGCATAAAGATTTTGTTAAAAAAAAAAAGTTATGGCTCTTAAAAGATAAAGATGAAAAAACGAAAACACAAAAATAAAAATTGGCTGTGTCCCAAAGGGCAAAATGGGCTGTGTCCTTAAGGGGTTAATAAATAAAAACAGAATTTTTATTATGAGACACTTAAATTAAGCAATGTTCCAAAATGGAACAAAGTGTTGAATATTATCTAAAAAGACATAGATAAAGACATAGACAAAGCTTCCTATGATAAAAGATAATGATATTCTAGGTAAGGCTGCTTTATAATTGCACACTTATTGTAAATACATATCTAATCATCTTACACAACACTATGAGGTTCTGCATAATTTTGGTAATTTTGGTAATGAATATGTTGTTGCAGAGCAGTGATCTTATGTAAAGTAGATGTACAAAGTTACAGTAAATGAATAAGCACATACAAAAATAAATTGAAGGAAATGGAAAAATAAAATATTTATTAAGAATGTCAAGAAATTACATTAAATACAATATCATGCTTCTCAGTTTTTAGATACATGTGAATCGAATAAATAAAAACATAATTCTGAGAATACGATTATAAGCGTCTCACACAAGTAGTTGCAAAGATGTGAAAAAGAAAATAGAAAACATTCCAGCACATGAAAGACATTCAACAAATGCTCAAAAAGGAGGAGGGGAAATTATTTTTGGAAATAAGATAAAATGATAAAACATTAAAAAAAAGTTTCTCCAATAAAGTTATTAAAAGGAAAAATATTAACCCCTACAGGACCCATGACGTAATGTTACATCCTGACACCCTGGATCTTAAGGACCAAGGACGTACAGTTACGTCATGGGCAGTTCTGGTCCCCGCCGTGCGCCGGGCAGGGATCGGACCGGGATGCCTGCTGAAATCATTCAGCAGGCATCCCGTGCAAATGCCCAGGGGGGTCACACATGCGTTTTGCAGCTATTCCGGCGATGCGGGTCACGTGTGACCCGCTGACCCGGAGATACAAGGTGATCGGGGGTGTATGATACACCCCCTATCACCCACTGTATCTATGGGGAGGTGGTGATTTCGCCACCCATGGGGAGGTGGTGATTTCGCCATCGCCAGTCAATAGCAGCCGGCATTGGAGGAGTTAACAGCATCCTCCTGCAGCTCCCACGGCTGGCTGAGTTCAGTCAGCAGTCAGAGCTGTTGGAGGAAGCCGGAGACCCCCCCTCTGCCGAGATCGGAGCCCCCAGAGAAGAAAAGAAGCCCCCCATAGATCAGGGAAAGCATACAGCCCAGGGAAAGGTAGGGTAAATAGTAAAAAATTAAGTTAAAAAAGTAAAAAAAAAATTCCCCCCCCCCCTGACCCCCTAATAGGTCCCCAAGGGTCTTCTGCAGTTTTTCAGTGTGACCCGGCCCTATTAGCGGTTCAGGGCGCTGCATTAGTCCCCCCATTTTTTTTTGGCTGCAGCATTTTTTCCCCCCATATAACGGTGTGTGATTTCTAATCACACACCGTTATATATAGTATACACCAAGCACACACACAGTACATAACCCCCCCCCACACACACACTCCCCTCCCCCCCCCCCCCTGCCACCTTAGAAAAAAGGCAATGGCTCGCGAGGCATTTTCGGTAGCGGAGGCATACGCTTTTCTTGCCTCCGACTCCGAATCTGTCAGTGAGGACGATGAAGATCCAACATTTCTGTGTTCTTCATCGTCCACCTCATTATCTAGTAGTGATGATGAGCCCCCTGCACGGTAGCGGAGACGCCGCCAGGCGAGGCCACGCGCCCCCCATGATAGTGGCCCAGTGGCTGGCACTAGTGCGAGTGGTGATGCCGCTCGTACTAGGAGTCTGACCCCCCAGACACGTTTACCAGAGCCCCCTTCCGGTGAACCTGTCTGGAGACCCCCAGAGGGTTATCAGCCACGGGTTCCGGAGTTTATTAGCGATCCTAGAATCCGGATTGACAATTCTGGATTCACTGAAATTGACTATTTCAGTTATTTTTTCAGTGACAGTTTTGTCAATCACATGGTGGAGCAGACGAATCTGTATGCCAGGCAGTTCATCGCCCACCACCCTAATTCTTTTTTGGCCAGGTCCAATGAATGGTGCGCCATTGATGCAGCAGAAATGAGGACATTTTGGGGCCTCTTGCTGCATATGGGCCTTGTCAAAAAACCAAGTGTCAGACAGTACTGGAGCGGGGACATCCTCTACCAGACCCCGCTTTACAGTATGGTCATGGCATGGAGGCGGTTCGAGGCCATTCGGAAATGCCTGCATTATGCAGATAATGCGGCATGTCCGCCCCGAGGTGATCCCACCCATGACCGGCTTTACAAAGTGAGGCCGGTCATCAATCACTTTGGGGCCAAATTTTTGGAGGCCTATGTACCCCTCAGGGAGCTCTCGGTTGATGAGTCTCTTATCAGTTTTAAGGGGAGACTAATCTTCCGCCAGTATATTCCCTCGAAGCAGGCGCGGTATGGCGTGAAGCTCTATAAACTTTGTGAGAGTACCTCCGGGTACACTCTCAAATTTAGAGCGTATGAGGGACGAGATTCCCGTATTGAACCCCCAGATTGTTCCCCCACTCTGGGTGTTCGCGGGAAAATCGTTTGGGAGCTTGTGCACCCTTTGCTGGATAAGGGTTACCACTTGTACGTGGACAACTTTTATACCAGCATCCCTCTCTTCACATCCCTTGCCGCCAGATCCACGTCCGCTTGTGGGACCGTGCGGAAAAACCAGAGAGGCCTCCCTCTAAATTTTCTGCAGACACCTATGCCCAAGGTTGAGTCCCCTGCCCTTACCCATGAAAACCTGTTGTTGGTCAGGTATAAGGATAAGAGGGATGTCCTTATGGTGACCACTATTCATGGTAACGGCAGCTCACCTGTCCCTGTGCGAGGTACCACAACACCGGTCCTCAAGCCCGATTGTATTCTGGACTACAATCGGTATATGGGGGGAGTTGATCTTTCTGATCAAGTCCTCAAGCCATACATGGCCATGCGGAAAACACGGGTATGGTACAAAAAAGTTGCGGTCTACTTGGTACAGGTTGCCATGTACAACGCTTTTGTACTGTCCCAGTACGCTGGCAACACAGGGACATTCCTCCAGTTCCAAGAAGAAGTCCTAAAGGTCCTGATCTTTGGCGACCGGGAAAGAGCAGGCCAGACTTCCCAAGGAACTGGAGTTATAGGTGCCAGGATCGTCCCAGGCCAACACTTTCCAGGTGAGGTCCCCCACACTGGAAAGAAGGGACAATCCCAGAAAAAATGCAGAGTGTGTAACAGGAGGGGGATTCGGAAGGATACCACCACTCAATGTGACACTTGCCCCGATCATCCGGGCCTCTGCATTAAAAACTGCTTCAGGGAGTATCACACTTCCATGCAGTACTAAATTTTCCCTTTTCATTTAAATTTTCCATAATTTGACCCCAATGTACCATGTCCAGAGTACATTCCAAATTTTAACACCATAAAACCCCTAAATTGCCCAAAAAAACTCATCAAAAAAAAAAACTGATGAGACCTCTGGGGGTATTTTTTCTCTGGGTCATGGGTCACTGAGTCACTATCATCGGGTTCTTTTTTTGTTACCTCAAATGCGCAACGCTCTCTCTCCACCTGAGGCAACAGGTTAGGGACGGCCACACACGTCACATTCCCAGAATGATGATTCAGAGCATAGGGATTGGGGCGGGCATATTTTTTAGTTTTGGCTATGCTCTGGGTCATCATTCTTGGAACATAACCTGTTTTATAATTTTATGTCCCACTGTACCCCATTTTAGTTATTTAGTGTACCCCAGTTATTTACCCCATGTAATGCCCCTTGAGGGGGGGTCCCACTGTTCTGGCTCCATAGGCCGCAACTCAGAAGCTCAAGGCCCCTGAATGTGACCTACTCCTCTCAGACCAGTGTTCAAGCTGTTTACGCCCAGACTTGAGGAATGTCTTTACTCCAAAGAAATGCATTTACAAACTTACGGTGACATTTTCTCCTTTTACCACTTGTGAAAATGAAAAATTTGGTGAAACCCCAGCATTTTATTGTAAAAAAATGCAATTTTTCATTTTCACATCCCACTTCATGGATATTTATCAAACACCTGTGGGGTGTGAAGACTCACTGTACCCATTGTTATGTTCCTTGAGGGATGTAGTTTCCGAAATAGTATGCCATGTGTTTTTTTTTTTTTGCTGTCCTGGCACCATAGGGGCTTCCTAAATGTGACATGCCCCCGAGCAAGATTTGCTCTCAAAAAGCCAAATATGACTCCTTATGTTCTGAGCATTTTAGTTCGCCCGTAGTGCACTTCAGGTCAACTTATGGGGTACCTCCATACTCAGAAGAGATGGGGTTACAAATTTTGGGGGGTGTTTTCTGCTATTAACACTTGCAAAAAATTTGATTTTTTTTTTTTTTTTTTACATATGCAAAAGTTGTGAGACCCCTGTGGGGTATTAAGGCTCACTTTATTCCTTGTTACGTTCCTCAAGGGGTCTAGTTTCCAAAATGGTATGCCATGTGGTTTTTTTTTTGCTGTTCTGGCACCATAGGGGCTTCCTAAATGCAACATGCCCCCCCAAAACCATTTCAGAAAAACGTACTTTTCAAAATCCCCTTGTCGCTCCTTCCCTTCTGAGCCCTCTACTGCGCCCACCGAACAATTTACATAGACATATGAGGTATGTGCTTACTCGAGAGAAATTGGGCTACAAATACAATTATACATTTTCTCCTTTTACCCCTTGTAAAAATTCAAAAATTGGGTCTACAAGAACATGCAAGTGTAAAAAATGAAGATTGTGAATTTTCTCCTTCACTTTGCTGCTATTCCTGTGAAACACCTAAAGGGTTAACACACTTACTGAATGTCATTTTGAATACTTTGAGGGTGTAGTTTTTATAATGGGGTCATTTATGGGGTATTTCTAATATGAAGACCCTTCAAATCCACTTCAAACCTGAACTGGTCCCTGAAAAATAGTGAGTTTGAAAATTGTGAAAAATTGGAAAATTGCTGCTGAACTTTGAAGCCCTCTGGTGTCTTTGAAAAGTAAAAACTTGTCAATTTTATGATGCAAACATAAAGTAGACATATTGGAAATGTGCATAAAAAAAATTATTTGGAATATCCATTTTCCTTACAAGAAGAGAGCTTCAAAGTTTTCATCAAATTTTTGGATTTTTAACCAAGAAAGGATGCAAATTACCACAAAAATTTACCACCATGCTAAAGTAGAATATGTCACGAAAAAACAATCTCAGAATCAGAATGATAAGTAAAAGCATTCCAGAGTTATTAATGTTTAAAGTGACAGTGGTCAGATGTTCAAAAAACGCTCTGGTCCTAAGGTGTAAAATGGCCTGGTCCTTAAGGGGTTAAAGAAGGGAGGGCTCAATATTTGCGCATATGCGAAGAGCAGAGAGGGATGATCGGTGATCACTGTGATGTGTACTGTGAACAAAAAAAAATCTAATATTCGCAATTGCGAATATATAGTGCAATATTCGCAATATTCGTGAATTCGCGAATATGCGATATTCAGGATTAAAATTTGAATCGCGAATATTCACGAGCAACATTAATCCTGACTGACCTACAAGATCCATCATCGGATACCTTTTCTATTAGTTTTACTGATACCATGTTTCCTACTCCCAATCCTACATTTTACCCGGTTAATTCCAGGTGCGAGCCAATGGACTTGTTTCAACAACACATTGAACAGGACTTGAAACTACTGGAAACAAACAGTAATAAAACTATTGTTTATTTAACCTGGAAACAAAGAAAAGCATGAACAGAACTAAGAAATAACACAAATATCATCATACATCCATCCGATAAAGTAGGTTCAGTAGTGGTGATGGATTGTCCGTTGAACGAAAAATTTGTCAATGAAATGCTTTAGGATCAACTCACATACCGACCACTGAGGCCTATTGTGGCGAAGATCAATTCCCTTCTTGAACGACTGGGTGCATGGCTGGATAATCTTTTACAACCACCCGCTACCCACACCCCAGGATGTATCCAAGACACCAAGTCACTTCTACAAGCCACACAAAATATCATATGGTCAAAGGATGCTACATGGTTATCTTCTGACATAGTGGCACTCTATACTTGTATCCCACATACCTATGCAGTCCAAGTTGTAGCATATCATCCTGACAAATACAGCAACTACAGTACAGAACTCAAACAATACATTTTGGATGTTTAATTTTTTCTGCTTACACATAATTTTTTCAGTTTCAATAAACAATATTAATTGCAGACTACTGGATGTCCCATGGGAGCTAAATTTTCTCCATCTTTGGCCAATCTATACATGGCCCACTTGGAGGAGGTTGTCCTGTATAACACTACCAATCCATTTTTCCACCTTATGGGATGGTATGGCAGATACCTGGATGATCTCCTCCTAGTGTTGCTTGGTACCTCGGAACAATTCAATGAATTCAGTGAATTTATAAATCATAATCAGTATAATTTACAGTTCACAACCAAATGGGATCATCTGAGCACAAATTTTTTGGACATCACCTTAAAAGGGGTACCACAATCTAACAAAATTGTAACAAAACTAAACCATAAAGAAACTGCGGGCAATTGCCTACTACATGCCAAGGGCCGTCCCCCACGACACATCATCAGGAACCTCCCAATAGGGGAATTTGCGAGAGCAAGGAAGACATGCTCAGAAACATGGGGCTATTAAAAAACCTGCTTAGACATAACAAATCATCTAACTGATAGTGGATATGCACATGAAGACACCCAACATGCTATGAATATTGTCAATTCCAAACCTAAGGGATACTACTTGGAAAGTAGACCCCAGAGCAATCCAACCCTCTCTCCCACTGATCCCCTCACATTCAGCACAGCATACAGTACAGAGTTTGAATAAGTGAAACAAATTGTCTAACAACACTCACCCGTTCTCCGCCACAATGAGACTGTCCAAAATACTGAACGTAGGAGTCAGAGTGGTCCCCCGGAGGGGCAAATTCCTATACAACCAACTCTCTCACAGTGTTTTCCTAACCAAAACTAAAGACAAACAGAACTGGCACAGTTGTACGGGATGGCATAAATGTGGCCACACGTGGTGTAGTCTATGAAAATACATTTTCATATTCGCTTCTCGGCCTTTTGGCTAAGATCAAGTGTAGTATCTGTTCTTATCAGTTTTCATGCCGGTGGCAAACTACGCCGGTATGGGGCTGGTGGGGATGGGTGCTGCATGGAGTGTGCAGGTGTACCAGGGCTTTCCGGGGCTGGTTCTGAGGAATCAGCTCGACGGCTGCCCCGATGTGACCTGTTCCCTCTGGGTCTCGCCACGAGGCTGAGAGGGTCTAGAGCCGAAGTACTTTTGTACCTCGGGGAGTGGTGACCCCGAGGTGCCGAAACTCACTGGGAATACTGGCTCACTGAGTTGAGGCACGGGCACCATAATCTCTTCACCTTGTGGCACTCACCTCTTGATTCCCGGCCTTCTGGTTAGGATCAGAGAAATTTTTATAGATCCGGCCGGATTTCTGGGCAGTATATCTGCACACATTCACTTATTTATTTCTTTTTGTCTCACTGTGTCACTTTTTGCGTGTTGTGTGTTCACAGGATTTGTCAGGATGCGGTAGCCCTTCTGGATGTCCCTCCTGGCGGTCTAGGGGAGGTGTGTGTGGCCATTAGGTTCCGCACCTCCCTGCAAACACCCCGGGTACTCCTGCTTCGGCAGGGTACCTACCGTTATCGGCTCTGCAGGCAGATACCTTGGCTAACGCCAAGGGGGATGCCGGGAGCATTTGTGGTCCCCTAGTAGCTTCGGTGAAAAGGGACATCGAACCTGGAACCTCGCAGGTACCTTTTGGTCCGGAGGCGAAGGGTAAGGTTTGTTGGAGGTTTTTTTTGTGTAACACGTTTGCACTTTTTCTTGCACTTTGGGTGATTCGAGAGCACGTTCCTCGGCTTTAAAAAAAAAAAAAAAAAAAAACATACACACATCAAGCCGTTTCAAATCCACATCCACTGGTAGCATATATGACATAAAAACGTTTATAAACTGCTATACTATACATGTCATCTACCTTGCTAAGTGTAACATTTGTAACTTACTGTACATTGGATTTACCAATAGAAAATTCAAAATGAGAATTTCTGAACATCTTACTATGCCGAACCATCTTACAACTCTTCAAAGATCTATGTTTGGTCTTAGGAGATACTTTGCCGAGAAACATATGTGTGATTTGACTAGTTTGAGCATTCAAAGTATTGAAAGAGTTAAGCCCCCCGGCCGGGGTGGTGACTGGAGTAAGCTGGTGTTCAGACTGGAGGTGTTTTGGATCCTCTGTCTGGACACCAGATACCCGCGGGGACTGAACTACAGAAATGACTTATCATATTTCTATTGATGTGCCATTCCCCCATATAGCAATGTACCTGTGCCAAACTGAACATATTTTTTGTTATTTCTTTATTTTGGTGTTTTTCTGCATTTCTATTTGTTATCCAGCATGTATGCCTACATTTACATACTCAGCTGCTTGCATACCTATACTAATTACGGCAACACACGCCATACGAGAGGTGTGTCCATTACTTGCTCATTACTTTCTCTGGCAGGTATAAATGCTGGGTACTTTCTTCTGTGTAATATTGCTATGATTAAGGTTTACATGTAAACCAAAACGCTTCAGCGTTTCATTTGGCTTTTACCGTGCACTTTTTCTTTGGATTTTTCATAAACTAATTAAAGTTTTGAAGTTTTAAGGAAGCTGGAGCATGGTCTCTCTCTCAATAGTACAGTATTTTAGGTAATTTTAGGTAAGTATTTTAGGTAAGTATTTTAGGTAAGAAACACATAACATGCCTATACTATGCCTTCTACTTCACAGTCTTATGCCAAAAAATAAACATTACTGTAGATAATCTTTTCTAATTGCAGATGACTAAATTGTGAATAAGATTTAACGGTAAGCATCAAGTTATTTTATGTAAGCTTTTAGTCACCATATCTGCTTATAAATGCCTGTTCTCTAGAGACTTTTCACTCTAAAGCTCCAAACGCTGACTTTTCTGCTAAAATGAATGCTGAAATTCAGCCAAGTATTTATAAACTGTAAGAAAAGTAATAGAAAAGTAATAGAAAATAATAATGTGTGGAGTAGTGGAAACATTAGCAAACCCATCTTGCATTGACATCAACAGATGACCCCAAAAATACAAGAGTTTTGAGCAGCATGCCAGGTAGGTTTTCATGCCCTGCTGATAGAGTGAAATGTACTGAATGTACAAACATCAATACATAAATTATAATCTAATGAATACATTATCTTCTTTATTAACATTTGTTGACTAATTATGTTTTGCTTCATATATGCTGGAAGTCAAGCATTAATGTATTTAGTAAAATAGTTTATTATTCATAATATGCAATAATCAAAGTATCACACTTCTGCACTGCCTGATTATATTACTTTAAAGTGTACCTGTCATAGTGGAAAAAAATTAAAAATAAAAGATATATTACTCAGTACTTAATCCTGATCATGTGCATATCATTTTTAATATGTCTCGGACCAATATATCCAGAGATATAAGCATTATATAAGTAACTTTTTCATTGTGCAGGCTGGAGGGGGCGTGTCTGTCTGTAGCCCTCACTGTGATGACTCATCTGCTCTGAGTCTGGGAGGGACTGCGGGGATTTATGAGGGCAAATTTTTTTGCACTGTGGCCTATAGTTCTTATTGGTACCATATTTTGTTTTAATGGGACTTTTTGATCACTTATTACTATTTTTTTATGGCATATGAAGTGGTCAAAAATCCGATATTTTGGAATTTAGTATTTTTTAACGTGTACGTCATCGACAGTGCAATTTATTTAGCATTATTTTTTAATATTTCAGACATATATGCATGCGGTGATACCACATATTTTTTATTATTATTTTTGTACATTATTTTATAAAAAACAAAATGGAAAGGCGGAGGGGGGTGGGGGAGATTCAATCTTTTATTTAGGGAAGGGGTTAATGGGAAGGGGTTAATCATTTTTTGTTTGTTACACTTTTTACTTTTTGTTATAGCTCCCATATGGTATGTGCAGACTGCAGAGCATTGCACCCTAGTCTGCAGAGTACAATAGGGTACAATGTTCTGCAGTATACACATACCCCCCCCCCCCATGTGTATAACAGTGTGTGTATAAACATTCCTATACAGGTGGGGGTATGTGCAGAGCATTGCAACCTAGTCTGTACTTCGTATGGTACCATAAAAAATATATTAAAAAAGATACAGTAGTGGTGGAAAAAAATGTATCTAACAAAATGTTTTATTTTTTTATTATGAAATGTTTATTAATTTTTAAACTGGGATCAATTTATGTGAGCGGGTAAAGCAAAAAAAAATGTAGCCGACAATAATTAAAATGTAGTGTGTGCGTGTTTTTCAGATTTTTTTTTTTCATTTTTTAGGTAGTACTACTACTCCCAGCATGGAACACACTGTTCCATGATGGGAGTAGTAGTACCTGTACTAATTGAAAGATCGCCGGGGTCAGTTGCGATCCTCCTGTATAATGTATAAATGCGGCGGACGCTCTTCTATGGTCCCCTGCACTGACATATATATACACTTATTCATATTTCCCGCAGAGCTGTGATTGGCTAGATGATTCCAGCCAACCCCTTGCTGAGCTGTGCGCTATGCGCAAGCCCAGCAAGGAAAGAGTTAACTTACACTGCTGGACCGTGTAGGTTAACCCTTTGGGCGGTATACACTATATACAGCTATCTATAGATAGCTGTATATAGTGTATACAGAAGACGAAGTCCGCTTACTTCCCTCGAGTCCCGGACAGGTCCATGTAGCCCTGCCCCTAGTGATGATGTAATTAGGGCCGGAGCTACAGACGGCATATAGGCTAGTCTGAAGCTCTGTTCACATTGTCCGTTTTGGCCATATTGTCCGTATAAAACCCAGCAATCCATTCCTAATAGTCTTTGACAGAGTGCAATGTTGTGTTTAGTACACAGCTTTTTTTGGCTGCAGCACTGTTGCCCACTGCTGGTGTTTTACAAAAATAAATTTTTAAGAGTACTGTAGTGCATTTTTGTGCCCTCATGAGTGCATACTGCATACGTACATCTAAGTAGTGTACTATTTTCTACCTGTTAATCTGTCAAGGGCCTACATACTGTGAAAGGACAGACAAAAGTAATAACCGGCAGGTGTTTTACAAAAATACAGAGTTTTTAGGCGTACTGTAGCGCATTTTTCTGCCCTCATAAGTGCATACCGCATACATACATCTAAGTAGTGTACTATTTTGTACCTGTTAATCTGTCAAGGGCCTACATACTGTGAAAGTCCAGGCCAAAGTAATCACCAGCTGGTTTTTTACAGAAATACGTTTTTTTAAGTGTACTGTACCGCATGATTCTGCCCTCATAAGTACATACCACACACATACATCTAAGTAGTGTACTATTCTGTACCTGATAATCTGTCAAGGGCCTACATACTGTGAAAGTCCAGGCAAAAGTGCTCACCGGTTGGTGTACTTTTTTAAGCATACTGTACCACATTTTCTGCCCTCATAAGTGCATACCACATACGTACATCTAAGTAGTTTACTATTTTTTACCTGTAAATCTTTCAAGGGCCTACATACTGTGAAAGTCCATGCAAAAGTACTCTCCTGTTGCTGTTGTACTCAGATAATTTTTTAAGTGTATTGTAGAGCATTTTTTCTGCCCTCATCAGTGCATACCACATACCTGCATCTAAGTAGTGTACTATTTTGTAACTGTTAATATGTCACAGGCCTAGATACTGTGAAAGGCCAGCCAAAAGTGCACCCCTGCTGCTGTTCTAGACAAATACTGTATTAAGCATAGTGAAGCTTATTGTACTCCCCTCATATATGTACTAAGTATGTGAAATGAAGTGCCAGGACATGCACAGAGGAGTGGCAGAGGCCTAAATCCTTCAGGCAGAGGTCACAGCAGACTAGGGGCGAGTGGCAGCAGGAATCGCAGCTAGAGGCCTGAGCTCCTGTTGTCAGCTAGAGCTCATGTCTCGACCAGCAACCCATCTGCCGTCGTCAATTTGTTAACACGGTCATCCACATCATCACAAGTGACATCTGACACCCCCAGTGAACAGTCAGTGGGTTCCTCAGACACAACCCTCAGTTTGCATGGCCCAAGAGCAGTCTCTGTCCTCCCATTGCCTCTGTCCTATGCTGTTCCCTCCCCTACAGAAGTATCTTCTGCTGTGGGTTCAGCTTTACTTTTCAGGGAGAACGATCTAATAGAGGACAGTCAGAAGCTACTGCCCAGCCAAGAAGTGGAGGAGACATCTGCTGCTTCCCCCACTAGGCGGGAAAGTAGTGATGAGGAGAGTGACGTGGGAGACGATTTTGCCAGCGTTCAGGGTCCTGAAGCAGACACTGTTGAGGAACCTTAGGAGGACATCAGTGAGGTGTAGACACTTGTTGATCAGGAGAAGAGAGTTGCAGGTTGCCCGTGAGGCAGCAGCTGAGCCCACAAAGTTGTAGCTTGGTTGGCAGTCATCATGGTGGCAGAAGTGGAAATTCTGGAGCCAAACATGCCCGGGGGCGACCACCTGCTTCGCGGCAGCCTACCTTCCCGGAAGGTAGTGGAACAGGGGTTTCTGGAGATGGCGGCAGTAGTAGTCAATTAGTGCGAACTATTGGTGGGAAAATCAGCTACTTGGCGGTGTAGCAGTTTTCCATCAAGCATCCGGAGGAGGTTCACATAGCCACATGCAAGATATGTCGGCAGAAGGTGAAGCGTGGCCAGGGTACCAATGATGGCACCACGGCCCTGCGTTAACATTTGCTTCACCACCATTAAGCACCCTGGGAGAGCCATGGCTCTGATGTAGTGGTCCAGCCTGCTGCCTCACCCAGTGGCACGCCGCTCTCTCAGCCAGCCAAGGCTCCACCACCTCAGCTGAAGGGAGCTGTGTGTCATACCCTCCTTCTGTTGCTCCAGATGCTCCTGCTCCTACTACTTTTAATCAGCCATTCTGCCAACAATCCATCGGCGAAGCCATGTACTAGAGACAACAGTATGGTCCCACTCATCCAACGGTGCAGAAGATGAATATGCTCCTGTCTAAGTTGATGGTGCTGCAGTCCCTCCCTTTTCAAGTGGTGGACTCTGCACCTTTCATAGAACTGATGGCTTGTGCCGAGCCGAGGTGGAGAGTCCCAAGCCGTCATTTCTTTGCGAAGAAGGCAATACTAGTCCTTCACAATTTTGTGGAAGAGAAGGGGGTCCAGTCCGTGAGCCTGTTGGTGTGTGCCAAAGTGCATGGCAGCGCTGACATCTGGAGTTGTAACTATGGTCAGAGATAATACATGTCCTTTAAGGCTCACTGGGTGAATGTGGTTCCTGCACAGCCACAACACCAACTTGGGCAGGTCACACCGCTTCCTCCTCCACACTCTCAGGCCGTTGGTCCTGTGACAGTGTACAATTCCGCCTCCTCATCCTCCACCGTGTCATCAGCCTCCACTGCAGGTCAAGTCTCAGTGGCCCTTCAGCATACCATGTGTGTAGGGCACGGAGGTGTCACGCTGTTTTTAACATGGTTTGCCTTGGCGAGAAGATGTCACTCAGGGGGGGAACTGCTAAAAGTAATTTGCAAAGAAATCGGAGGATGGCGTACTCCACGAAAACTGGAAATGGGAACTATGGTTAAGGACAACGGGAAGAACATCTTACATGCGTTGCGACTGGGAAGGCTGAGCCATGCGCCCTGCATGGCACACGTGTTAAATCTGGTTGTAAAGCAGTTCCTGAAGTGCCCCCCCCCCCCATTTGCAAGACATCCTAACAATGGGAAGGAAACTTTGCATGCACTTCCGCCACTCGTACACCGCAAAGCACACCCTCCTTGGGCTGCAGAGTCAGAACGGTATCCCCCAACATAGTCTGATTTGTGTCATTGCCACACGTTGGAATTCCACCCTCCATATGGTGGACCGACTGTACGAACAGAGAAAAGCCATCGTCCATCCTCTCGCAGGTCTGAATTGGGGGGCCCCCTGCGCTCACCTTCCACTGCCATGGCTGCTGGGGAGGGGTGGGGTGGCAGGAGCAGTACCAGCTCCATCAGCAGCAGTCTGAGTATACAGTCGATGGTGAGTAGCTTTCTTCACCCGCAGAGTGAAGCAACTCATCAGCAGCAGGTAGACCTGGAGCAGGATCTGAACCAGCAGATGGTGGCATACCTTGACATGCCCATGCCAACACACCTTGAAGATCCACTGGACTTCTGGGCAACCAAACTTGACTTGTGGCCACAACTAGCAGAGTTTGCCGTGGAAAACTGACCTGCCCGGCCAGTAGTGTGCCATCAAAGAGGGTGTTTGTTGTGGCGGGGGCCATAGTCACTCGAAGGAGAACTCATTTGTCCACAAAAAATGTGGAGAGACTGACCTTTGTTAAGATGAATCAGGCAGGATTTCCACCCACCAATTCCTGATGCATCAGAGTAGATTGACCATGGTGCTACACCAACAATTCACAAATATGGATAGTGCCAAACAGATTTACGGCGCTACTCCCCAGTTACAAACATTCCTCCGCATCAGACCTTTTTTCACCCATCTTCGTCACTGGGTGCAGGTATTGCCACCCACCACACCACTCTGTCACTGCATCCCTTTCAAGCATCCTGATGCTGCTGCTGCCACCTCCAGGCTGTCTCACTCAGCCACTATATGGTCTCTTCTCATGCTTTAGCTAACTCCAGGCTGTGTCATTCAGCTACTATATGGTCTCTTTATGCTTCAGCCAACTCCAGGCTGTGCCATTCAGCAACTACATGCTTTAGTGATGCTGCTGGGCCTAGGGCATTACCTATATGTGTTTATGGTAGCACTAGGCACCATACATCTTCAATGACAATTTAAAAATTCATCTTTTATTCTTAGAGATTGTGAGGCCCTATTGTCCCCTCATCTGCCGCCAACTCCAGGCTGTGCCATTCAGACACTATATGGTCTCCCCATGCTGCCACAAACTCCAGGCAGTCATTCAGCCACTATATGGTATCCTCATACTGATGCCACCTCTAGGCTCTGTCATTGTGCTACCATGTGGCTTGTGGCTCCATGTTAGATTTGGTCCTTTGTACCCACACGCCGGGGCCCGGGACACTAAAACTTGGGTTAAAAGTTAAATTTCAAAATCTTAAATTTCTATTTCAAAATTATAAATTTCAATGGTCTCCTCATGCTTCTGCCAACTCCAGGCTGTGCCATTCAGACACCATATGGTCTCCTCATTATTCAGCCAACTCCAGGCTGTGTCATTCAGTCAATCTATGGTTTACTGATGCTGCTGGGCCTGGGCTTGGACCTAAACATTTTTTTAGAGCAGCACTAGCTTCCATAAATCTAGATTTAAATTTCAAATTTCATCTTTAAATCTTAGGGATTGTGAAGCCCTAGTGACCAATCATGCTGCTGCCAGCTCCAGGCTGTGTCATTCAGCCACTATATGGTCTTCTCATGCTGCCAACACCTCCACACTGTGTCATTCAGCTACTATAAGATCTCCTCATGCTTCAGCCACATCCAAGCTGTGTGTTTCAGCCACTATATGGTCTCCTTATGCTGCCAACGCCTCCACGCTGTGTCTTTCTACCACTGCATGGTCTCCTTATGCTGCCAACACCTCCATGCTGTGTCATTCAGCTACCATATGGTCTCCTCATACTGATGCCACCTCCAAGTTCTGTCATTGTGCCGCTCTGCGACGGTGATTCTAAAAGTGATGCCTGTATTCTGCATGTCATACTGAATAACAGTATTATTTCACTACCCCAGCACACTCCATATGCGTGTTAGAACACAGCAAAGTGTTCTACACCCCTTTTGAGGCTGTCTATAGTCAAGAAATAGCCATTTTTAATATAGATTTGCCCCAAATAAATTTGGATCGAACCAAATTTTTTCAAAAAATTCGGTGAATAGGCCAAATGGAATTTTTTAAAAGCTCGCTCATCTCTAAGTATTATGATAATAATGATAACCAAGGGTGGAGGTCTATATTGACCTACTAGTGTTAACCAACACCTAAAAGGGATTATCCAGGAAAAACTTTTTTTTTTATATATCACCTGGCTCCAGAAAGTTAAACAGATTTGTAAATTACTTCTATTAAAACTCTTAATCAATTCTGTACTTATGAGCTGCTTAATTTGAGTTGTTCTTTTCTGTCTGAGTGCTCTCTGATGACACCTGTCTCAGGAACTGTTCAGAGTAGAAGCAAATCCCTATAGCAAACCTCTGTGCAGTTCCCGAGACAAGCAGAGATGTCAGCAGAAAGCACTCTTGCCAGACAGAAAAGAACAACTCAACTTCAGCAGCTGATAATTATTGGAAGGATAACTATTTTCTAAAAGAAGTCATTTACAAATCTGTTTAACTTTCTGGATCCAGTTGATATAAAAAAAAATATGTTTTTTCCTGGAATACCCCTTTAACCACTTAAGGACGCAGAGTGTACCCATACGCACCCGTTCCCAAGTCCTTAAGGACTCAGGGCGTGTTTCTCCAGTCCCTGCCACTTGCCGAGCGGGGACCAGACCCGAATGCCTGCTGAAATCATTTAGCAGGCCTACTGGCACATGTCGTTGGTCGCCGCATATCGCCTGTCAATTCAGACGGGCAATCTGCAGCGATTCCGGGCATACGGGTCTCCAGTGACTTGGTGACCCAGAAAATAAGGGGAATCGGGGGGTGTCCAAGACACCCCCGATCCCCCTGAAGGGATAGGAGTGAGGTGGCAGGGGTGCCACCCCTCCTATCCCTGCGATTGGTCGGTCAGAAGCGGGTTAAAGGGGTGTTAAATGTTTGGTTCCCTCGTTCTGCCCACCCACGGTAGTCTGGGCAGAACGGGGGAACTGTGTTGTTAGCGGCAGTGGCAGTGGGTAGCGATCCTCTCCCTGGTGCGACGTGTGGCTACCAAAGCCAGTGAGATGTGCTGCCTATCAATATCTGGAAGGCTACAGTTTGGAGACCACTATACAGTGGTCTCTAAACTGTAGCCCTCCAGATGTTGCAAAACTATAACTCCCAGCTGCCCAGACAGCTGTTTGGGCATGCTGGTATTTGTAGTTTTGCAATATCTGGAGGGCCACAGTTTGGAGATCACTGAGCGGTGGTTTCTAAACCGTGACCCTCTAAATCTTATAAAACTACAACTCCCAGCATGCACAAACAGCAAACAGCTGTCTCACCATGCTGGGAGTTGTAGTTGCGTACCTTCAGTTGTTGCACAACTACATTTCCCAGCATGCCCATCGGCGATCAGTACATGCTGGGAGTTGTAGTTTTGCAACAGCTGGATGCACACTGGTTGGAAAATGCTGAGTTAGGTAACAGAACCTAACTGAAGGTTTTCCAACCAGTGTACATCCAGCTGTTGCAAAAGTACAACTCCCAGCATGCACAGTCTGTCAGTACACTAACACAAAATAAGGGGTAAAACACTACATATACACTCCCTTACACTGTCCCCCCCAATAAAAATGAAAAACTTATTCTTACGCAGTGTTTCCAAAACGAAGCCTCCAGCTGTTGCAAAACAACAACTCCCAGCATTTCTGGACAGCCACTGACTGTCCAGGCATGCTGGGAGTTTAGCAACAGCTGGAGGCAACCTGTTTGGAATCACTGGTGTAGAAAACCCCTTTGTCCGCCCCTTTGCAATCCCTAATTTAGTTCTCAAATGCGCATGGCGCTCTCTCACTTCAGAGCACTGTCGTATTTCAAGGAAACAGTTTAGGGCCACATATGGGGTATTTCCGTACTACGGAGCAATTGTGTTACAACTTTTATGGGGCTTTTTAAAGTTAGGGTCTACACCAAGCTGTTAGTGTAAAAAAATAAAAATGTTTACACTAACATGCTGGTGTTGCCGCATTCTGTTTATTTTCACAAGAGGTTAAAGGATAAAAATACCGCCAAAATTTGTAATGCAATTTCTTCTGAGTATGGAAATACCCCAGATGTGGGCGTAAAACGATCTGCGGACGCACAGCAAGGCTCAGGAGTGAGAGCGCACTTTGTATATTTGAGGCCTAAATTGGTGATTTCCTCAGGGGTGGCAGATTTTACAGTGGTTCTGACATAAACACAAAAAAATGAAATACCCACATGTGACCCCATTTTGGAAACTACACCCCTCATGGAACGTAACAAGGGGTATAGTGAGCCTGAACACCCCACAGGTGTTTGACGAATTTTCGTTAACGTTGGATGGGAAAATGAAAAAAATAATGTTTAACCAAAATGCTGTTGTTACCCAAAATTTATAATTTTCACAAGGGAAAATAGGAAAAAAAAGCCTCCCAAAATTTGTAACCCCATTTCTTCTGAGTAAGAACATATCCCATATGTGGATTTAAAGTGCTCTGTGGGTACACTACAATGCGCAGAAGAGAAGGAGCGCCATTGGGCTTTTGGAGAGAAAATTTGTCCGGAATCGAAGGCCATGTGCGTTTACAAAGTCCCCATGGTGCCAGAATAATGGACCCCCCTCCCCCACATGTGACCCCATTTTGGAAACTACACCCCTCACGTAATGTAATAAGGGGTGCAGTGAGTGGGTGGGTGCCCCACAGGTGTCTGACAGATTTTTGGAACAGTGGTCCGTGAAAATGAAAAATTACATTTTTCATTTGCACAGCCCATTATTCCAAAGATCTGTCAAATGCCAGTGGGTTGTAAATGCTCACTGCACCCCTTATTAAATTCTGTGAGGGGTGTAGTTTTGCAAAATTGGGTCACATGTGGTGGGTCCACTGTTCTGGCACCACGGGGGGCTTTGTAAATGCACAAGACCCCCAACTTCTATTCCAACCAAATTCTTTCTCCAAAAGCTCAATGGTACTCCTTCTCTTCTGAGCATTGTAGTGCTTCAGCAGAGCACTTGACATCTACCCATGGGGTTTTCCATACTCAAAAGAAATGGGGTTACAAATTTTGGGGGGAATTTTCACCTATTACCCTTTGTAAAAATTAAAAATTTGGGGAAAAACTAGCATTTGAGTGAAAAAAAAATTACCGCATTTTTCGCAGTATAAGACGCACTTTTTCTTCCCCAAAACTGGGGGGAAAAGTTGGTGCGTCTTATACGGCGAATACACACACCTATCGCGGCGGTCCCTGCGGCCATCAACGACCGGGACCCGCGGCTAATACAGGACATCACCGATCGCGGTGATGCCCTGTATTAACCCTTCAGACGTGGCGATCAAAGCTGACTGCCACATCTAAAGGGAAAGTGACACTAACCCGGCTGCTCAATTATGCTGTGCGGGAAGGGTCCGGAGCGGCGGGGACCCGTGAGTACTACCTCCTATACCAGTGGTCTTCAACCTCCAGATGTTGCAAAACTACAACTCCTAGCATGCCCGGACAGCCAGCGGCTGTCCGGGCATGCTGGGAGTTGTAGTTTTGCAACATCTGGAGGTCCGCAGGTTGAAAATCACTGTTGGGTTCAGAATCTTTTTTTTCTAGATTTTGCACCTTTAAAATTGGGTGCGTCTTATATGCCGGTGTGTCCTATAGGGCGAAAAATACGGTAATTTACACATCCGACTTTAACAAAAAGTCATCAAACACCTGTGGGGTGTTAAGGGTCACTGTACACCTTGTGATGTTTCTTGAGGGGTGTAGTGTGCTTTTTTTTTTTTTTTTTTTTTTTTTGCTGTTCTGGCACCACAGGGGCTTCCTAAATGTGACATGCCCCCCAAAAACCATTTCATAAAAACTCACTTTCCAAAATCCCACTGTCGCTCCTTCCCTTCGGAGCCCTCTAGTGCACCAACAGAGCATTTGACATACACATATGAGATATTTCCTTACTCGAGAGAAATTGGGTAAAAAATGTTACGGTGATTTATCTCCTTTTACCCCTTTTAAAAATTCATAATCTTGGTCTACAATAACATGCGAGTGTAAAAAATGAAGATTTAGAATTTTCTCGTTCACTTTGCTGCTATTCCTGTGAAACACCTAAGGGGTTAACACACTTTCTAAATGTAATTTTGAATACTTTGATGGGTGCAGTTTTTATAATGGGTTAATTTATGGGGTATTTCTAATATGAAGGCCCCTCAAATCCACTTCAAAACTGAACTGGTCCCTGAAAAATTCTGATATTGAAAATGCTGCGAAAAATTGGAAATTTGCTGCTGAACTTTGAAGCCCTCTGATGTCTTCCAAAAGTAAAAACATGTCAACTTTATGAAGCAAACATAAGGTAGAGGTATTGTATATGTGACTCAATATATAATTTATTTGGGATGTCCATTTTTCTTATAAGCAGAGAGTTTCAAAGTAAAAAAAAAAAAATGCTACATTTTCAAAATTTTTATTAAATCTTGGAATTAAAAGTATCAATGAAAATTTACCAATATCATATAGTAGAATATGTCACGAAAAAACAATCTCAGAATCAGAAATGAAAATAAAATCATCCCAGAGTTATTAATGCTTAAAGTGACAGTGGTCAAATTTGCAAAAAAGGGCTAGTCCTTAAGGTGAAAAAGGGCTGAGTCCTTAAGGGGTTAAGGTAGCCCCAGATTTCTCTAGTGTGGTCATAATATAAAAAGGCCTCATGCACCCCATCCAACTATGTGCATGGTTGTTATGCTGCTCATGTCCTTCCCCCAGGAGCTAGGCTTCTGGGGGAAACCTTTTCTATTTAGAATGTGTTGGAAAATCAAATTGTCTATACCTATAGATTTATATGACTGCCAATTTAAGGCAATCTATTCAAAGAAGAGCTATAATTGAGATTATCTATAATGTGAAAGACTGTGTATTTGATTGGAACCCTCAATTCATTGGGCAACAATTTTGCCAACGGCATCAGAAAAGTAATTATACAGAAGAGGACAACCCCTTTAATATCAGTTTAATTTTCAAGTAGGTTTAGACAAATGTACTGTATGATTCCTTAAGATACAGTATTAAATATTGTCTGATAATATTTTCTTATTTACACTAATAAATCAAATATGCTCTATAAACAGACAGGTTTGAGAGTAGATCTGTTGAGCCGACTAGGGGGTTGATACGGATTCAATGTATGTATTTATATAACTTAACATAAATGATTTATTAAAATGTATTAATATATATTAATAAGTTATGGTACTAAATTAGACCTTAGTCATTACATACAGATTACATTTCCTGCATTCTAACTCCCCACTGCAGTTAGATGTGAAATAATTTATAGTCAATTATTGAGGAAAAAGTGCTCCACTTAATTTAATTATGATGTAAAAGTTTACATTGTACATTTGGCTTTTTAATTATTAAATCTATTTGAAATTATGAACTAGACACCAAACACCTATTCATTACCAGTTATCTTGACTATACATCATGTCAAGTGCATACTAATAAATCTATCTAGTTACTTTCAGAACTTTCATTTAGAATAATTATTAAAAGATTAGAAATACCATCTTGATTTAAAAATATAAAGTATATAAATCTGGTCAACAAGATGGCTATATTTTTTCAGTGAGATTTGTATTGTAAATTTATGGCATATCAGTAGGATGATTGGTGGGGTCTGACCTTTGGGATATTATTGATGACTCGAACCATGGGTTTAAGGACCCTTCAGCTTTTTTTCTACATATCTACACTTTCAACCTCTGCCATCAGAAGTGATGGCATATTCTAGCCAAATGCCATTAGTCCCAAGTCTATTCTCCAAAATAGATGTAGGCTGCTCACTGGAACGTGTTAAGTTCCATTGATGCTCTTCAATTCCCAACCGTGTGGTGTTGGCAGACAGTTGTTTCTGCTTTTGCCACTTTTGACGACCAGGCCCAGGAAGAATCCCTTTACATATTCTGGAATTTAGCAAAGCACTTCTGCAGACTTATTCCTGCTGACTAAACAGATGTGGTCCTTTTGACCACTGACCTTCTGAGTAGTAGATGCTTAAGGATAAACAAGGGACCCCTTTTAAACAGGACTGGTATTTCCTGGATATAAGAAAAGGAAGGTTGTAAAGGCTTAGCTTTTTATATGTTAGATAAAAGAATATTCAAAACATCAAGCAACACAACACCCCCCCCCCCCCCCCCCAATGTGGGGAAAATATTTAAATGTAAATGTAGACCAATTTTACTACAAACCCATCGGTTTGAATAGCACAACACATGTAAGCGCATATTACAGCAATAATAATAAAAAAATTGCAATTAAAAAAATGTACACTATCCAATGCTCCACACAGTGAAAACAAACTATTAGCCACCCCTATTTCAGGGTCAGGATAGTTAATATGTCTCAACACGTTTCGTCTGGAAAGAGCAAAAGGGTCATTAGGAGACAAATGACATATATAACACTAGAAAAAAATTATATATTTATATTTAGGGTCAGACAATTAATATAAGGATCGTTATGAGCAGTATCTAGTAGATAAACAATATCCTAGGTGCAAACATGGTGCTAGGAGCAAATTATTATGCTCATGCTTATGATTGCTCTTATATACGCTGTTATGTGTTGTACTATGCATACCAATGGATATGTCGTACAATTGGTCTACAGTTATGTTTGAATATTGTCCTCATATAGGGGGTCGTGTTGTTTGGTGTTTTAGATATCCTTTTATCTAATATATTAAAATCAAAGTTGCTTGGTCTATTAACATGCTGAATATAAACTCCAGGTGTGACTGTAAACTTCTAATTCCCAGATATCATGAGGTTGTTGTGGAGCTGCAGTTATTCATGCATATTAAGGGTCAAATCACTTGTGTCCAGGGTTTATGCAGAGTCAAAATTATCCCTTTTTCTCCAAGGTCTCTATACTGAACTGAACTCTGAGGCTCTTGACTATTTTTGTCTACCTCTAGGGTGCGTTCACACACGCGGATTTTGTCTCAAACTCGCAGTGGGTTTCCTGCTGCGAGTATGAAAGGAGTGGGGACTCTGCGGGCTGTCCGCAGCAGATTGTCAGCAGCAGAATTTCCACTGCTGAAAATCCACTGCAGGCGCTGATGACCCCATTGAAGATTCCGCTGCGTAAAATCTGCTATGGACAGGTTTCATCCTGGGCATGACTCAATGTATTACATACTGTAGCTGTAAGATAAAACAAGCATCTTGAAGTCTGAGCCTGGCTACCTAGAGTTGAAGAGATTATTTTATTAGCTATTTGACCTTTCAGGGACTGTACTAGCTTGTTCCAGTGCTGGAAGAAGTTGAAAAGCACCTGCTCTTAAAAGAACACTACTGTTGCATCTAGTAGGATCAGAAGGCCAGGTACCTGCAGACAGTTATCAAACTGCGCGATGTAGATCACTGGTCCAGCATCATACGCAGTTGCAGATATGTATAGATTTTAATCCTTAATTTTATGAAACATGTATTTTTAGAATATTTTTATTGAGACCCTCAGCCCCGCTCGCCTTTGTATTGCTCCCCACTACGGACCAAAACTGATGCATGTGTTGGATATTATTACTCAATGAAAGTCAATGGATATGACTTGACATACCGTTTTGTATGATTGAAGGTAAAAATCGTGAGAAAATGTAGGTGGAAAAATGTGATATGAACCCACCCTTACACTCCGTGGACCGTACGCTCTGGATCCGGCCCACAGAGAGGTACCCTGAAGGCAGTGAAAAACTGCCACAGGGTACAAAATGTGGCTGTTTTCACACACCAGAAAAAACACCAGAAAAACTGCCAAAGCACAGGAAAAAGCTGTGGCAGCTTTTCTGGCATTTTTTCAGGTGTAAAAAAAAAAACTAGAAAAAAAAACAAGTGGAAACCAAGTCTAATGGAGGAAATATTCAGGGATCAGATTATTGAGCAGTGCAAAGTCCACTAAAGACAGGGGAGATCTGGCACTGCCCATGGAAAAATCAATGAATAGTAGGTATGACTCGGCTGGAGTCTAATTCATAAATGCACACGAGACACTCTTCTACAGGGAGGTATCACTAGGAGTGGGGGGGAGCTGGTACGCAACAATTGTTTCGTACGCCGGGGTGTACTTTCTCAAGCGCAGCTCTTCACTCCGTCAGGTGAGTATTTAACTACTAGATCACCTGAGCCAGATAGCGTCCCTCCTATGCAGGAGGAGCTAGTGACATATCGGAAATAGAAAATATCTGCATCAGTTAATGCAATCTCCAAACCTAAAAATATTAACAACAAAAAGAACAGAAAATAATATATTACAAACCAACCTACCTATGCAAATACTACAGCAATAAACATGGATGAGACTGCACCATGGTAAAGTCTAAAATATGCTTTGTTTGTGGTAAGATGGACCGTTAAACAGCTGTATGCAAAAGCTCAACCTCAGAAAATCAAAGCAGAACAAGGTAAATGCTCAAGAGAATGATGTGAAAGAAAATCTTATGGCTGTAGATTCAGGGAAACCTTTATGATGTGAATTTATATTTTATTGTGCTTATTGGAGTCTGGGACATTATGTTTTAAACTTGGTGACATAGACTTTAAAGTACTGATGGTTTCTGGAGCAACTTAAAGTGAAATATGGAAAAAAAAAACTCAAATAGTGTAGCTAAAACAGGTAGATTTACACATACGGCTCCACTAATCTTCTGATGTATAAAGGCAAATTCTACACTGTTGCCCAAACACATTGGATTACTCTTTGTCATCCCCTTTGTTTGGCTGGAAAACAGCTATGGAAGACTATAGGTGTAATGATCAGACCTGATGCAAACAATGCAAAGATTAAAATGATGTCAAATTCTATTCATACATTGAAAGAGCAATTTAAAGGGGTAATCCAGGAATCGAAAAACAGGGATAATTTATTTCCAAAACCGCTCCCTGTCTGTCTCCAGGTGTGGTGTGGTATTATAACTTGGCTCCATTCACTTCATTGGAACTGAGCCTCAGAACTACACCCAGCCTAGAGACAGACAGAGAGTGGTCACAGGGAGTGGTCTTTGCAAGAAATGATCCTTGTTTTTCAATTCCTGGATAGCCCCTTTAAAGACTATTTTTCTGGATTTTGCATTTCACCCACAAAAAAAGCCTACTGGAAAAACAACACGTAGGTGTCCTTAGGCTAAGTTTCTACTTCGTTTTTTGTCCTGCGTTCGTTTGAAAAAATTGCCTGAAAAAACGCCAGTACAATTTCCTGCGCCTGGTGTTTTTCTGGATTTTTTAGTTTTTTTTGGTACCCAAAATTTGTTGGGTACCAAAAAAAAAAAAAAAGGATGCAGTAGTGATGGAAAAAAATTTATGTATTTTATAACAAAATGTAAATTAATTTTTAACAAAGTGTGTGTGTGTTTCACTTATTTTCTCTATTTTTTAAAATTTTTAGGTAGTACTACTACTCCCAGCATGGACAGACTGTTCCATGATGGGAGTAATATGACCTGTACTAATAGACATATCGCCCCGGGATGCGATCGTCCATAATATAGCAGAGATGTGGAGCGGCTCTATACAGTGCTCGCATCTCTGCACTATACTCCAGCCAGTGATGTGAATAGAACATCACTCATTCATATTTTCCGCCCAGAGTGGTGATTGGCCGGATGGTTGCAGCCAATCACCGCTCTCTGAGGGAAATATGAATGAGTAAGTGGCCGACTGGAGCATAGTGCAGAGATGCAAGCGCAGGAGAAAGCCACCCTGCATCTCTGCAATAGACAGGACGATCGCATCGGGTGTCAGTAGTGATACCCGCTGTGATCTATTCTTACCTGCAGGTACTACTACTCCCAACATGGAGCACACTCTGCTCCATGCTGGGAGCTATAGTACCTGCATTAATAGACAGATCGCAGCGAGTGTAATTTCTGACACCTGTTGCGATCTGTCTATTAATGCAGGTACTACAGCTCCCAGCATGGAGCAGAATAAGCTCCATGTTGCGAGTTGTAGTACCTGCAGGTTAGGAAAGATCACAGTGGATGTCACTCCTGACTAGTGATGAGCGGCATTGCCCATATTCGAATTTGCGACCCCCCGCAATCTGAAACTTATCCCCTGATCATTTTTCCAGCACTGGACTACCCCTTTAATTGCTCCAGTCTGCCATGGCTGACTGGAGCATTGGTGCACCGATCGAACGGCGAGGAGGCAGGTAAGGGCCTCTCAGCTGATCGGGACACCATGGTTTCATCACGGTGATCCCGATTGTTTCTTTGAGGACAACTCTGAGGACAACTCTGCAAGTATCCCATGAGCAACAGAAAGGTATTGTCCCTCATGTACTAAGAGTGGAGTGTAATTTTCTTTGTGGGTTTTAATTCTCCACAATTTATTTTCCATTGTATTTACCTACATTTTCCACTTTCCCTACACTTTGCTTTTTTACACATCTGTCTGGATTTCCTCAGCTCAAATCCACCACATTTTATGTGGTAACCTTAGTAAATATGTTGTTTTTTTGTGAAAATGTCGGGAACAGGCCCCTTTTCAGAGACCATGCCCCTTTTCCCGACGGCCATGCCCCTTTTTCGGGTTTTCTTAGCAAAATGGAGAGTTAGGGTTTTTTCAATTCTGGCGCAAATTCTGGCACAGACAGAATTTCTGGCGCAATGCGACAGAATCTGGCGCACAACCAGACAAAATATGTCGGGTTTGCAATAGTAAATAAGGGCCCTTGTGTTCCCCAAACAATAGTTATGCTGAAACATTTGGTGACCAGGAATTGATACTGGTGTTCCTCATGTTGCACTTGTTAGCTGGTGGGCTTCACACCAAAACCAGAACCAGCCACATGTGTCATTTCACTTAATTCACCATTGAATTGATTTGGGCGATATTTTATGTGGACACTCCCTAATAATAGTTTATGAGGGAAAGGTGCTGTTAAACTAATGAAACACACACAGAGATATTGGAAAGTATCAGGCACTGCTTTTCACTGACCACCCATATGAATTCCCAGAATACGGAATATAAACTAGAAGTCCATATAGGGGTGCAACAACCAACAACAAGAAATCATCCAATATGCAAAGGAAGAAAATAAAGTCGCACTCATCCGAGCTTTTTTGACTTTCTTTTTTTACTGAAGTATAAAAATCCAAACAGACATACAGTAAGATAATTCTCAGAGTGGGGAGTGAGAGCAGCAGCTCCCAGGTGAGGGGGCATACCACTAACAAGTCAACTAGTTTCACATTGGCATGGATGCTCCTTCTACCTTTAGTGGTTGGTATGTTTATTTACAAAACTCTAAATAAAAAATCATTGTGATGAAACAAAAGCATATCATTTGTGTGCAAAAGAAAAACCATATTCAGAAACCACAAGATGGTACAAAACATGACTAATAAGGAAAGGTCATTTCTTTCATTTAACCCTAGGGGGCCTGGCGCTTTCAATTTCATAATCCATAGCACCTCCCTTTGGAGTAATCGAACATGACGGTTATTCATATGGGAAATTGTGTTCAGCAATATAAGAAATGAAACGGGTAGCGCCTATACCAGTCTGTAGAGAGTAGAGATGTTCTCTTAATACATGTGAAAAGCTTTTGTTTTGTTTCTTTCCCATCAGAATAAAACCTGAAAGGGCACACCAAGCAACACACAATGAATGTTGATTTACAGTTAATAAGTGGAAGAACAAAAATATTCTCACCCCTAATATGAAATTACATTTAGCTATATTGTATTGGTAGTAATTACAATTTTTACACGGATAGTTTCCTTTTGTGGTAAATTTCTAAGCCATGTACCATTATCACCTTGAGATTTTTTCTTCTATCTCTTTATGCAATCTCCTATTGTTTTAGATTTTCTGAACGTAAATATAGGTTTTTCTTACATTACAGTAGCTTACTGTAATGTTCAAAAATATACCAATTTCCAGTTATGCATTTTTTTACAACATCATTCAAGAAGAAATTCACAAAACAAAAAGCAACCCACTCTTCATTATTTTTAATAGATTTTTCTTTTTCCTCAAATTTAAATAATTCACAATTTTTTTTATTTTCTGCTTTTTCAAGCATAGCCTCAGAATACCCTAGTTCTCTAAGGAGGCTACTAAGTTCTTTGGCTTGCTTTAAATAAGTGACAGGATTATTGTTGACACATTTAAAGGGGTACTCCACCCTAGAAATCTTATCCCCTATCCAAAGGATAGGGGATGAGATGTCTGATCACGGGGGTCCCACTGCTGGGGACCCCTGAGATCTCTCCTGCAGCCCCCCGAGTCATCACTGCACAGAGCTAGGTTTGTTCCGTGCGTGATGATTCACAATACAGGGGCCGGGGTATCGTGATGTCACACTCCGCCCCCTCAATGCAAGCCTATGGGAGGGAAGTGATGCCTGCCACGTGATGTCATGAGGGGGCAATGCTGTGACGTCTGGCCCCTGTATCGTGAGTCATCACACATGGAGCAAACTTAGCTCTGTGCAGTGATGACTCGAGGGGCTGCATGAGAGATTGCGGGTTGGTCCTCAGCAGTTGGATCCCCGTCATCAGACATCTTATCCCTTTTGGATAGGGGATAAGATGTCTAGGGCAGAGTACTTACTTCAGCCTTAAAAATTGGCTATAACGAATATTGTTTTTAACATAATCTGGATGTGAACTATGATAATGCAATAATGAGTTCTTTGCAATCCCTTTACGGTAACCTGATATTTTTAAAACACTACCCTCTAACTCTAAACGTACATCCAGGAAATCCAAAGATTTTCCATCAAATAAACTAGGGAAAAGCAAAGTGAAAAGCATATTAACTGTGTTTTTTTTCATTCAGGAACTGTACAAAATTGGCAAAATCAGATTCAGAACTTTCCCAAACAATTTTGACGTCGTCCATAAGTAATATTTAATGTGCTAAATATGTGGATTCTTACTGGAAAAAACAAAGTCTTGTTCAAACATTTCATTGCAAACATTGCATAAGTACAAGATACAGACGTGTCCATGGCCGTGCCACTGCCTCTCATGCAAAAAAACATTATTGTTAAGAACAAAAAGCAAAGACTCACAAGCAAAGTCCACAAAATTAGGAGTTTTTCCTGCAAAAGATAGAAATGTATGCATATGCCTGTACATCCACATCATGTGTTTTTTTTTATTTAAAGTTGTGTATATAAGCATACCTACCACTAGAGGTAGACGTATACTCGGCTGGAAGAAGCGTCCATGCCGCCATTAAACTAGTTGCCTCACTCCCCGCTCTTAGAATTATCTCATGTCTGTTTGGATTTTTATACTCCAATAAAAGAAGCAAGTCAAGACAGCTCAGGTGAGTGGGACTTCATTTTCTTGTAAACTAATCTGATCAGCTTTTATTAGGATACTTAACCCTTTAAGGACCCAGGGCATGCCCAGGCTCCTTGGGACTTAAGGACCCAGGTCGTACCTGTACGCCCGTGGAAATTCTGTTCCCTGCCACGCATCGGGCAGGGACCAGAACAGGATGCCTGCTGAAATCATTCGGGATGCTTGCAAACCCCTGGGGGGGGGGTCCTGAGATCCCCCCATGTTGGCGATCAATTCAGACAGGCGATCTACGGCGATCCCGGGTCATACGGGTCTCCGGTGACCTGATGACCTGGAAAATAAGGGGGATATGGGTGAGGTGGCAGGGGTACCACCCCTCCTATCCCTGCTATTGGTCGGTCAGAAGCGACCGAACAACAGCAGATCAGGGGCGGGGGGTTAATGTTCGGTTCCCCGCTATGCCCACTGACTGGCAGAGCGGGAGAACCGGTGGTGACCAGTGCCGGAGGTCACTTACCGGCGGCGGGTGATGGCGGGAGGCGATGAGATGTGGCTCCCTGGTGCGGCTCCCTGGAGTGCGATCCTACAGAAGCCGGTGAGTTGTTGCCTAGCAACATCTGGAGGGCTACAGTTTGGAGACCACTATACAGTGGTCTCTAAACTGTAGCCCTTCAGATGTTGCAAAACTACAACTCCCAGCGTGCCCAGACAGCTGTTTGGGCATGCTGGGATTTGTAGCTTTGCAAGATTTAGAGGGGTACAGTTTGGAGATCACTGTTCTGTGGTTTCTAAACCGTGGCCCCCTAAATCCTGCAAAACTACAATTCCAAGCATGCACGAACACCAAACCGCTGTTTCACCATGCTGGGAGTTGTAGTTGCGTACCTACAGCGGTTGCATAACTACATCTCTTCGGCGATCAGTACATGCTGGGAGTTGTAGTTTTGCAACAGCTGGAGGCACACTGGTTGGAAAATACTGAGCTAGGTAACAGAACCTAACTGAAGGTTTTCCAACCAGTGTGCCTCCTGCTGTTGCAAAAGTGCAACTCCCAGCATGCGCGGTCTGTCAGTGCATGCTGGGAATTGTAGTTTTGCAACAGTTTGTGGCTTGCCCCCCCATGTGAATGTACAGGGTACATTCACACAGACGGGTTTACAGTGAGTTTCCTACTTCAAGTTTGAGCTGCGGCAAATTTTCTGCCGCAGCACAAACTCCTAGAGGGAAACTCACGGTAAACCCCCGCCACTGCGAATGTACCCTAAAAACACTACACTACACTAACACAAAATAAAGGGTGAAACACTACATATACACATCCTTACACTTCCTCCCCCCCCTCCCCCCCAAATAAAAATGAAAACCATATGGCACTGTTTCCAAAACGGAGCCTCCGGCTGTTGCAAAACAACAACTCTCGGCATTTCCAGACAGCCACTGACTGTCCAGGCAAGCTCTGAGTTTAGCAACAGCTGTGGAGGCACCCTGTTTGGGAATCACTGGTGTAGAATACCCCTATGCAATCCCTAATTTAATCCTCAAATGCGCATGGTGCTCTCTCACTTCGAAGCCCTGTTGTATTTCAAGGAAACAGTTTAGGGTCACATATGGGGTACCTCCATACTCAGGAGCAATTGCATTCCAAATTTTGGGGGGGGGTGTTTCTCCTTTTACCCCTTATGAAAAGGAAAGTTGGGGTCTACACCAGCCTCTTAGTGTAAAAAAAAAAATGTTACACTAACATGCTGGTGTTGCCCCATACTTTTTATTTTCACAAGAGGTAAAAGGAAAAAAAGCCCCGAAAATTTGTAATGCAATTTCTCCTGAGTACAGAAATACCCCATATGTGGGAGTAAAATGCTCTGCGGACACACAACAAGGCTTGGGAGTGAGAGCACACCAAATACATTTGAGGCCTAAATTGGCGATTTGCACAGGGGTGGCTGATTTTACAGTGGTTCTGACATAAATGCAAAAAAATAAATACCCACGTGTGACCCCATTTTGGAAACTACATGCCTCATGGAACGTAACAGGGGGTATAGTGAGCCTTAACACCCCACATGTGTTTGACGAATTTTTGTTAAAGTTGGATGGGAAAATGAAAAAAAAATGTTTTTGACTAAAATGCTGGTGTTAACCTACATTTTTCATTTTCACAAGGGAAAATAGGAAAAAGGCCCCCAAAGTTTGTAACCTCACTTCTTTTGGCTAAGAAAATACCTCATATGTGGATGTGAAGTGCTCTGCGGGCAAACTACAATGCTAAGTGGAGAAGGAGCGCCATTGGGCTTTTGGAGAGAAAATGTGTCCTTAATTGAAGGCTACGTGTGTTTACAAATACCACATGTGTGGATGTCATTTTTGTGTGGATGTCATTTTTCATTTGCACAGCTCACTGTTCCAAAGATCTGTCAAACGCCAGTGGGGTGTAAATGCTCACTGCACCCCTTATTACATTCTGTGAGGGGTGAAGTTTCCAAAATGGAGTCACATGTGGGTGTGGTCCACTGTTCTGGCAACACAGGGGGTTTGTACATTCACAAGGCCCCTGACTTCTATTCCAACCAAGTTCTATCTCCTAAAAAGCTCAATGGCGCTCCTTCTCTTCTGAGCATTGTAGTGAGCCAGCAGAGCACTTGACATCCACACATGGGGTATTTGCATACTCAGAAGTAATCGTGTTACAAAGTTTGGGGGCATTTTCTCCTATCACCCCTTGTAAAAATTAAAAATTTTGGGGAAAAAATGCATTTTAGTGAAAAAAAAATTCCTTTACACATCCAACTTTGATGAAAAGTTGTCAAACACCTGTGGGAAGTTAAGGCTCATTGTACCCCCTTGTTACATTCCTTGAGGGGTACAGTTTCCAAAATGGTATGCAATGTGTTTATTTTTTAGGGGCTTCCTAAATGCGACATGCTCCCCCAAAACCTTGCTTTCCAAAAGCCAAATGTGACTCCTTCTCTTCTGAGCATTGTAGTATGCATGCAGTGCACTTGACGTCCACACATGGAGTATTTCCATATTAAGAGATGTGGTTACAAATTTTGAGGGACATTTTCTCCTATTACCCTTGGTAAAAATGTAAAATTTTGGGGAAAACCAGTTAAAAATAAATAAATTTACACATCCGACTTTAACAAAAAGTTGTCAAACACCTGTGGGGTGTTAAGGCTCACTAGATCCCTTGTTGCGTTCCTTCAGGGGTGTAGTTTCCAAAATAGTATGCTATGTGTTTTTTTTTATGTTCTGGCACCATAGGGGGTTTCTAAATGTGACATGCCCCCAAAAACCCTTTCAGAAAAATTCACTCTCCAAAATCCCAATGTCGCTTCTTCCCTTCTGAGCACTTTAGTGCACTCACAAAGCACTTGACATACACATATGAGATATTTCCTTACTTGAGAGAAATTGGGTTACAAATATTAGGGTGTTTTCTCTATTTATACCCCTTGTAAAAATTCAAAAACTAGGTCTACAAGAACATGCGAAAAATGAAGATTTTAAATTTCTGCTTCACTTTGCTGCTATTCCTGCAAAACACCTAAAGGGTTAGCACACTTATTGAATGTCATTTTGAATACTTTGACGGGTGCAGTTTTTATAATGGGGTCATTTATGGGGTATTTTTAATATGAAGGCCCCTCAAATCCTCTTCAAAACTGAACTCGTCCCTGAAAAATTCTGATTTAGAAGATGTTGCGGAAAATTGCTGCTGAACTTTGAAGCCCTCTGATGTCTTCCAAAAGTCATGATGCAAACATAAAGTAGACATATTGTATATGCGAATCATTATATGATTTATTTTGTATATCTATTGTCCTAACAACCAGAGAACTTCAAATTTAAAAAAATGCTACATTTTAAAAATTTTCATCATTTTTTACCAAGAAATGATGCAAATATCGACAAAAATTTACCACTAACATAAAGTAGAATATGTCACGAAAAAACAGTATAGGAATCAGAATGAAAAGTAAAGAGTTATTAATACTTAAAGTGACAGTGCTCAGATGTAAAAAAAAAAAAAAAATGCCTGGCTCCTTGAGGTGAAAAGGGGCTGGGTCCTTAAGGACTATAAGGGGTTTTCCAGTAATTTTTGGTTTTTTCTGGCCCAAGACATTACTAGTCAGGTGTTGAAAGGGAGTTTGTCTGCTTCAATGCGTGGAGCCACTGCTGGTTGGGAAGGAAATCATTCTCCACAGAACTACAGAAAATTGTAGATACAGGAACAGCATGCATAGCTCAGCTGTACTGCAAAGGGTGGGGTGACTGATGTGTGGGAGTGAGAAAAGTGAACTCACACTTACAAACAAGGAATCCTGGGACTTGTAGTTGGAGAGAGGGAACTCCAATAGGAAATAACCATTTCCCAAAAGGAAAGATGCTGCATTATGGTGGACCCATTTAGCTCATGACAAACACGGATCCTTCCTAGGTATGTCCATTACTGTTTGGCAGGTAAGTACTAGTGATGAGCGACATTGGCCATATTCGAATTTGCAATATTTCGCAAATATATAGACGAATATTAATCCTATATCCGCAAATTTCATGTATTCGTTATATTCGCATATTCGCATTTGTGAATATTCGCATATTCGCGTATTCGAGGAAGAAAACAGTGAGGGGGTGGGCAACTTTACTATTGGTTGCTAGGGATGCTGTTGATAACCTCTAACAAGTGTATTTGCATCATTCTAATTGGCCCACAAGTGAAAAAAGAAGGAATATGCAAATATTCACATATGCAAATATGCGCATATGCGCACATGTGGAAAAAAGTGAATATTCGTAATTTTGAATATATAGCGAATATATGCGTAATATTTGCGAGTTTGCGATATTCGCAATAAAAGTTGGAAATGCGGATATTTGTGCCCAACACTAGTAAGTACCAAAGCCACCTTCTGGTGGATTACCCCTTTAAGATTATGACATCACTCACTGAAGTCATTGTATGTCATATACCTTGATTTTTAGAATTATTTGATACTGTGCTGTAAAAAAGATTGGTACATAAAATAAGAACGCTTGGGCTGTTAGGAAATATGTGTTAGTCAGTTAATAACTGGCTCAGGGATAGGAAACAGAGGGTGGTACATGTTCAATGGTACATACTCAGATTGGTCTCTGTTACATATGTACACATGATTTTGTAGAGGGATAACACAGAAAAGTATACATTTTTGCAGATCATAACAAACTTTCTACAGTAGTTAACACTGTAGAGGACAGTGCACTTTTACAAATTGATCTGCATAGGTTAAAGGCTTGGACTGAAAGTGGCAAATGAGGTTCAATACTGATAAATGATTGTCCCCCTGATGAAGCTAAGGGCGAGATGTACATTGGGGGTACAGTGCCTTTTTTTGCTTGGTACCAATTGGTATCATTATTGTGTATATTGCATCTTTATTGTTATGGTGGCTGTATTTTTTTTTTGTTTTGTTTGCATTTGCCCTTCTAGGACAATTGTAGGATGCATTTTTCTGTGTATGACATTTACTTCAGCAGTGAGCCATGGCAATTTATCTGTGAGCCATGGTAATCTTTTCACTGTCCACAGGGCATCATTTTTATATTTACCTTGTTTTGCTAGTATCCACCACATTTACATTTACAATATGTATTTACAAATGTTTAGGTTAAGAATACAGATGAGGCAAATTCATTCCGAATTTCAGGAAAAAATTGATTCGGACTTAATCCAAACTTTGACTCGATTCGAAATAACAAATTTGATCATTAGCTACACCTGCTGCGATCATCCTGTATAATGTAAAGTTGTGAGCAACTTTCTCCTGCACTCGCATCTCTGCAATAGATAGGATGATGGCAGCAGGTGTCAGAAGTGACAACCGCTGTGATCTGTCCTCAACTGCAGGTATTACTGCTCCCAACATGGAGCACATTCTGCTCCATGGTGAGAGCTGTAATACCTGCATTAATAGACAGATCGCAGCGAGTGTCACTTCTGACACCTGTTGCAAATTGTCTATTAATGCCGGTACTACAGCTCCCAGAATGGAGCAGAGTAGTAAGGAAAGATCCCAGTGGGTGTAGCTCCTTACACCCGCTGCAATCGTCCTGTATAATGTATAGATGCGGGCGGCCGGCCGCTCTTCTCTGGTACCACTGTAATATGAATATATGCCATATAGATAACTATTATTCATATTTCCCGCAGAGAGCTGTGATTGGCTGGAACCATCTGGCAAATCACAGCTCTCTGTGGGAAATATTTATAAGTGATGTAAATTCTATTCACATCACTGGCCAGCCGGAGTATAGTGCAGGGATGTGAGCGTAGGAGAAAGCTGTTCCATTTCTGCAATAGACAGGATGATTGCATCAGGTGTCAGGAGTGACACCCGAGGCGATCTGTCTATTAGTACAGGTACTACAGCTCCCATCATGGAACAGTCCATTCCATGTTGGGAGTAGTAGTGCTACCTAAAAAATATAAAAAATTTAGAAAAAAAGTGAAGCACAAACTTTATCACACACAATATTACAATACATTACTAATAAATAAAAAAATAATTATAAAAAATATATTATTTTTACATTTAAATGGCCCCTTTCTACATTTTTATTATTGTCAGCTACATTTTTAGGTCCCTGCCCTCCCATATAAATTAATCCCTTTTTTTTTTGTCTTTCAATTTTTGGGACCGGGGAGGGACCAGAAAATTCAGCGCTCAATATTACCCCTTAAGGACTCAGCCCATTTGGGCCTTAACAGCTTAACAACCATGGACGTGTATACACGTCCAGGGCGGATGCACGTTCCCGCACCAGGACGAGTATACTCGTCCATGGTTCTCGTGGGTGCTGCCCAGTGCACCCACGAGATCGCAGCAGGGACTCGGCTGTATCACACAGCCGGGACCCTGCTGCACTGCTGGGACTGAAGTAAACTTCAGTCCCGGCAGTTTTAACCCTTACAGCCGCGGTCGGAAGTGACCGCGGCTGTAAGTGTTCTGGCAGAGGGCTCCCTCTGTCTTCCCTACAGCACCCCGCATCGCGATCGCGGGGTGCTGTGTCTAATACGCGGCTGGCCGGGGCCTGACGCCCTGCCGGGAGTGAAGTTCACTTCACTTCAGTTTAACCCTTACAGCCGCGGTCGGAAGTTTGACAGAGCGAGGGGGCTCCCTCTGTCTCTCCTGCAGCACCCCGCAACAATCGCGGGGTGCTGCTTCATACCTGGGCAGCCGGGGATCCTACAAAGACCTCCAGGTCGGCCCTGGCTATTGCCTGTCAGGCAGCATATAACTTCAGGCTTTGGAATACTAAGTATTCCAAAGCATTAAAAAAAAAAAAGTGTAAAAATAAATAAATTAATTAATAAAAAGTGTTAAAAAAATGGGTAAATAAATAAATAAAAAATGTAAAAAAAGTGTAAAAATATTTTTAAAAAGTGTAAATAAAAAGGAAAAAAGTGTTAAAAAAAAGTAAAATAAAAAACATGTTTATTAAATAAATATAATAAAAAAAATGCGTAATGTGTGGGATTACACAGCGGATATCCGCAGCATGTCATATATGCTTCGGTTGTCCGCTGTATGATCCTACATATTATGCATTTTTGTGTAGGATCACAACAATGAGCTCCCTGCTGCGGCTAGGTAGCTTTGTGCGTCCACTAATTGTGGCGGATTTCCCGCCAGCAGTCACAAGCGGACTTACTGAGCTACCCAGCTGCAGCATTGATCTTGCATCCGCGGTGTGAAATACTCTGCGGATGCGCTCTGTCTGACCCTTTTTGTCTATAGGAATACTATAGGGGGTGTAGTTTCCAAAATTGGGTCACTTGTGGGGGTTCTGTATGGTTCTGGCAGCTAAAACCCTTTGCAGGCATGAAGGCCTAAAATTATGCCCTGAAAGCCAAATCTTTCTGGGTCCCACCACGCAGCCAAGGAACCAAATATGTCTTAAGCTGGGGTATTTTCGAACACGGGAGGAGCAGCTTAATAAAATATAGGGTGTTTTTTTTTCAATATCAGAAGCGATGTACAAAAAATATGTCCCACAAATGATGCATTTGTGGAAAAAAGCTAATTTCGAATTTTTAACACTGACTTTGTAATAATTCCTGCCAAAAAACTATGGCCTTAAAATACTCACTGTACCCCCTAGTGAATACCTTGAGGGGTCTAGTTTTTAAAATGGGGTAATTTAAGGGGGTTACCTATGTTCTACCACCTTTAAATTTCTGCAAACCTTGCATAGCACATAAGAAAAGATGTTATTTTCAAATTTTGAAAATACTGAAAATTTCAAGTGCAATTGTTAGGCTTCTATTTCATATACAATGTTAATTAAAAAAAAAACACTTAAAAAAAGAAGACATCTGAAAGTATAAGTTTCATAAACTATTTGGTCAGAAAGTATAAATATATGCAACCTATAAGTGTAAAAATAGCAAAAATATTTTTTTTTTTAACTTCATGATTTTTTTGCATTGTAAAAAAAAAAATACAAATTATATTGGCTTACTTTTACTATGTACATGAAGGACAATTTGTGACAAAAAAAACAATGTCAGAATTATCGTGTTTGGCAAAACGTTACCAGAGTTATACTCTAATAAAGTCAGACATCCCAATTTGAAAAAGCAGGCCTGGTCTTTTAGGGGCGTACAGACCTAATTATTTTGGTCCTTAAGGGGTTAAGGACTCAGACAATTTTATTTTTACGTTTTCGTTTTTTCCTCCTCGCCTTCTAAAAATCATAACTATTTTATATTTTCATTAACAGACTAGTATGAGGGCTTGTTTTTAGCATGACCAGTTGTACATTGTACTGCCATCACTCAATTTACAATATATTGTATGGTGCAACCAAAAAATTGTATTTGTGTGGGGAAATTAAAAAGAAAGCCGCAATTTTGCAAATTTTGGAAGGTTTCGACTTCACGCCGTACAATTTATAGTAAAAATGACATCTGATCTTTATTCTTTGGGTCAATACGATTAAAATGATACAAATGATAACATACTTTTCTATTATTGTTGTGCTTAAAAAAAATCGCAAACCTTTTAACCAAATTAGTACATTTAAAATCCACCTATTTTGAAGACCTATAACTTTTTCATTTTTCCGTATAAGCGGCGGTATGAGGGCTCATTTTTTGCACCGGGATCTGTACTTTTAATTCATACCATATTTGCTGATATAAAACTTTCAATACATTTTTTATCATTTTTTGGGGGAATAAAATGTTATAAAAAACCAGCAATTTTGGCCTTTTTTCACGTTAACGCTGTTCACCGTACGGTATCATTAACATTATATTTTAATAGTTCGGATATTTATGCATGCGGCAATACCAAATATGTATATTACATTTTCTTTACACTTTTTGGGGGTGAAATAGGGAAAATGGGACAATTTACGTTTTTATTAGGAGAGGGGTCTTTCACATTTTTTCCACTTTTTTTTTTACCCCCAAGGGGACTATTTATAGCAATCATTCAATTGCTAATACTGTTCAGTGCTATGCATAGGACATAGCACTGATCAGTGTTATCGGTCATCTTCTGCTCGATTTCAGATCAGAGCAGAAGACCCGTAGAAGGCAGTGGAGGCAGGTGAGGGGACCTCCGTCTGCCCTTCTGGATGATCGGATCGTTGCGACAGCGCTGCGGGCGATCCGATCATCCATTTTAGTGACCGCAGTGCTGCAGATGCCGTGATCTGTATCCATTACCATTACCTGGTGGGTCCTTGGTTGCTATCATTAGCCGGTACCTGCCACGAATGACCCGAGCATCGCTCCGATGCTCGCGGTTATGAATGGGACGTAAATGTACATCCTGGTGCATGAAGTACCAGCTCACCAGGATGTACATTTACCTCCTGCATCGTTAAGGGGTTAAATTTGAATGAGGGAGTGCATTTCATAATTTTTTTTATTTTTTTTGGTTTTTGTTCTAAATCATAATTTCTGTATTTTCACTTTACTTTTTTAGCCCCATTTATTCAATTTTTTCAGGCATTTAGAAGGCGGATTTTCGCCAATTTACCAAAAATCCATAAATTTACAGAGGTCAGAAATCAAACATACTTCAAATAGTAATTTGCGGAGGCAGATGGCCGGGGCAATAATGTATGTACGTATTTAATGTATTTGTGAAGGATGATGTCATTGTAATTATACAATATGAACTGGTTTTAAATGACAAATTACTGCAAAACTCTTCTTGTATTTTCAATGTCTCTGCATATGCAGGAAGACATGGATTGGAGCTATAATTTCAGTAGGATGGAAAGGACTTTTTCTTTGCTATAAACTGTAGAAGATAATATGTAACCATGGATGTGGGATTACTATTTTATATATGTGAAAAATATATATATTTTTTTATGTATGGGATGATGGGAGTTGTAATTCTTGAATTCCAGTTGTCCCATACTGGTTGCAGTGGGGACCGGCAGGGAGTCACTGGGACCGTATGAATGAAAGTAAATTGGATAATTGGAGCCAATTACGGTTAATTGAATAATGAGACAACAGCCAATTAAGGTCAAATAGGTAATAGAACATCAAAGGGATGTAGGTCAATATATATATATATATATATATATATATATATATACATGACAAATATATATATATATATAGAGAGAGAGAGAGAGAGAGAGAGAGAGAGAGAGAGAGAGAAACACAGATATATGGATATATATATATATATATATATATTTATATATATATATATATATATATATATATATATATATATATATATATATATACAGGAACAAAAGGATGACCGCAGCACTCCAAAATATCAAAAACAAAAAGTGACTTTTATTCCATGAACAGGCAAGTGCGACGTTTCGGTGTTGAGAATGGTGTTGTGAGAACACCGAAGCATCGCACTTGCCTGTTCATGGAATAAAAGTCACTTTTTATTTTTGATTCTTTGGAGTGCTGTGGTCATCCTTTTGCTTTTGCTCTTGTATCCTTTTGGATCCAGGACCTGCTATGACTATATATATATATATATATATATATATATATATATATATGTATATATATATATATATATATATATAAAAATATGTATTTGTCATATATATATATATATATATATATATATATATATCTTGACTGCAACTAAGGCCGTTGTGGGGTCTCGGGCTTTACAATCCACTGGTGAAGGGTCCTGGTGGATTGTTAAAGTAACAGATATTATGCAAATTTCTTTCTTTGGCCGGTGCTGGGTCCCAGCATTCTACTACACTCTGAAACCTGCTGAAAAAAATTTGAACTATGACTCTGCACTTGTGTACTGAGAGTGCTGGAGCAGGGTCCCGGCATTCTTATGCTCACTATTATATGCTTTTTAAGTATACATTTTGCCGGAGGGGGTCCTAGCATTCTTAATGCACATTATTATATGCCATTTGAGTTTAATCAGGCCAGAGCAGGGTCCCGGCCATGGAGTGCATCCCCAGTGTTCAGGCAATTGTGCAGCTGCGCTGCACTCAGATACTATGAGTGCCGTAGCGGGGTCCCAGTGGGTGCGCATCCCTGAGTGTAACCTGAATAGTTTGCGGTGGCACTGCACTTGTATCCATGGCTTACACGGAGCAGGCTTTTTTGTCTCCTGGTGCTGGGCTTCAGGGAGTTGTTTTTACCTAGTCCGGGAGTCGGATTGAACAGCAGTAATCCTGACAACTCCTATTGCAGTGCATCCTTCCAGATCTATTGTTCTTTGCTCGCGCCTCAAGTGGTTTCTCTATGTGTGCTGGATGGACGTGCGCAGGTGACGTCAGCAGCGGTCCAGGCGCTGCGGGGAGCCGGCGGGTGGGTTTATCAGGCCAGGAACTTGGCTTGCTTCAGCCTCTCTGAGCTGTGTCTATGCTGTGAACAGCCCTTGCCTGATGATTGTCCCTATGAAGATTGTGAAATTGTGCTTCCAAGATTAAAATATCTGCCGTATCTAAAGTAAAGAGATGCATCAGCTGTTTACAAAAATGACATGAAAATTGGCCATCAAAATTATGTGATGCTTGTTCCCCCTGAGAAATCAGATCTGGCCTCTGAGGCGAAATCCTTGTTAAGCTGGTTCCGTGAGCAGTTTTCTGATGGTGAATCGCTATCTGTAAAGAGAAAACGGCATAGAAGGGATTCTTCCTCCTCTTCTTCATCCTCTACTTCACTCAGACATCAGCGATCTGGTCACAGGGGAAAAAGAAAAAAAGCTATAAAAGGTATGCTATATCTTCCTCTGACTCTGCATCATCTGTAGCAGGTCCTTCTAGAAAGAGGAAAATATATCACAAGAAAAGAGAAGTTACTTCTTCCTCTTCGGTGTCAGACTCATCGGCCTCTTCTTTAGAGTCTGAACGAATTGCTGAAGATTTCTACCTTTTTATGAAGGAAAAAGCTGGGGGTTTAATTAAAGGGGCTCTCTGGTGCTTAGACATCTTATTCCCTATCCAAAGGATAGGGGATAAGATGCCTGATCGCGGGAGTGATAGCTGTCATGCCCCCTCCCATAGGCTTGCATTGAGGGCGGAGCGGGACGTCACACGGGGGTGGAGGTGTGACGTCACATGCCGCCGGCCCTGGGGTCGCCGGTAATCAGACCCGGAGCGAACACGCTCCGGGGACTGATTACAAACAGCGTGCCGCGTGCAAGATCACGGGGGTCCCCAGCGATAGGGGATAAGATGTATAAGCACCGGAGAACCCCTTTAAGAAAGTGGAACATTTTATTGAAACAGGACGGCATGAAAAATCCAGCCACGATAAGAAGGCATTATTCTATTTTCCTAAAAAGAAAGCCACAGTGCTTCCAGGTGATCACGTGTTGGAAAGCATTATGAATAAGGAGTGGAGGAAACCAGATAAATGCCTGGACCTCAGTTCCAGATTCAAGATGATGTACAGGCTGGATCCTGCAGTATCTGAAGACTGGGATCAACCTGGTGTGGTTGATCCCACTATTGCTATTGTCTCTAAAAAAGCTTTCTTTCCCACAGATGAGTCTATACAGCTGAAAGATGCAATGGACAGAAAAGTGGACACTTTTTTGAAGAGGGCTCATATTAACCTAGCTTCCCTTAGTAAAGTGGCACTCTCTTCGGTGCCCATATCCAGAGCTTTGAGATTATGGTTGAGTCAGCAACCATAGTCTCAAGATATCCAGATATCCAGACGGGTGTGTCCAGGCAAGAGTTACCGTATTTTTCGCCTTATAAGACGCACTTTTTCTTCCCCAAAACTGGGGGGGAAAAGTTGGTGCGTCTTATACGGCAAATACACATTAAAACCCTGTCATATCACGGCGGTCCCGGTGGCCATCAACGGCCGGGACCCGCGGCCAATACAGGACATCACCGATCGCGGTGATGCCCTGTATTAACCCTTCAGACGCGGCGATCAAAGCTGACCGCCGCTTCTGAAGCAAAAGTGAAACTAACCCGGCTGCTCAGTCCGGCTGTTCTGGACCGCCGCTGTGAAATTGCGGCGTCCCAAACAGCTTAAAAGGACACCGGGAGGGACCTTACCTGCCTCCTCGGTGTCTGATCGGCGAATGACTGCTCCATGCCGGGATCCCCTGCATGGCCGGCACTCTCCTTCGTCGTCATCACGTCGTCGCGCACGCCGCCCCGTCATCCAATAGGAGCGGCGTGCGTAGCGATGTGATGGCGGCGACGGAGAGCGAGGATCCCGGGCAGCAGAGACGTTCCGGAGAGACGGGAAAACCGCGGGGACGTGGCGACAGCGATGGAGGGTGACATCCAGGGCAGCAGTGACGGGTCCGGAGTGGCGGGGACACGTGAGTATTACCTCCTATACCGGTGGTCTTCAACCTGCGGACCTCCAGATGTTGCAAAGCTGCAACTCCCGGTATGCCCGGACAGCCAACGGTTGTTGGGGCATGCTGGGAGTTGTAGTTTTGCAACACCTGGAGGTCCGCAGGTTGAAGATCACTGTCCTACACTTTACATTGTATTTGGTTCAGAATCTTTTTTTTCTAGATTTTCCTCCTTTAAAATTGGGTGCATCTTATATGCCGGAACGTCTTATACTGCAGCAGAATACCTTTGTGATTTTTCACTTGATGTCCTGAAAATTGCAGCCAAAAGTATGGCAATCGCTAACTCCACGCACAGAGCCATCTGGCTGACACCATGGACTGGTGACACATCCTCTAAGTCGCACTTTTGCTCACTTACCTTCGAAGGCTTATTGGGAGGCATATATCACCACTGAAGAAGGGGACTCCTCCAAACGCATTTGGCATTCACTCGACCCTATGCCACCTTGCTATAAGACTGTACAACCCTGCAAGCAGACTATTTTCCTACCCGGACATTCTTGACAGCTGCAACCCCTCTGTTCCTGAACCACTGCACAAGCGCGCACAGTCCTCTGCTCTACTCCACGAGGATGCCGCTTCCCGACACTCACCCCACCACCCATTCATCTTCGGCCAGCTGCTACTCTGTGCCAACTCCGCAGGATTACCATCTGAAGGCTTTGAGTATGCGAACATCTACATCTATGCAGAATCACAGCCAGGCCGGCCGCTGGTCCGTGCCAGTCTGCGGGACATTGCGCGACCTTCACACACGGAGCTCTTACGGGTGGTGAATGGTGCAGTGCACCGGTCATTATTGCACATCTCACAGTGGAACTTTATGCATCATTGAGGAATTTGTGTCATACTTACAGCGGACATTAAAGGGTATTCAGCATTTGTGGCAAATATCTTCACATCAACTCCTGTACATTTAAGACATGTATATAATATCTGCTGATACTGTATTTCGTACTGCATTGCACTTTATTTAGTTGCAAGTGGCTATTACCAAGTGGTCTATATTATTTTATCAATTTCAAAATACAGTGTGATAAGGTAAACTCCCCAGTATAGGTCAGCTGTCTAACCAGGAAGAAGTACAGTGCCGCCTATAAAAAATCAAAATAGACAAATCACCAGGTCCAGATGGCATTCACCCGTGAGTTCTAAACAAATTAAGTAATGTAATGGACAGACCTCTCATTTTAATATTCAGGGACTCTATAGTAACAGGGACTATTCCCCAGGACTGGTGCATGGCAAATGTGGTGCCAATATTTAAAAAGGGGACAAAAGGTGACCCTGGGAATTACAGACCTGTTAGTTTAACCTCCGTTGTATGTAAATTGTTTGAGGGTTTTCTAAGAGATGCTATTTTGGAGTATATTGATAAAAATAAATGTATGACTCCATATCAGCATGGCTTTATGAAGGATCGGTCCTGTCAAAATGACCTGATCAGCTTTTATGAGGAGGTGAGCTCCAGACTGGACCAGGGGCAATCGCTGGATGTCGTTTATCTGGATTTTTCGAAAGCATTTGATAAGGTGCCACATAAAAGATTGGTGCATAAAATGAGAAGGATGGGGCTGGGGGAGAATGTGTGCAAGTGGATAAGTAACTGGCTCAATGATAAGAAACAGGGTGGTTATTAATGATACTTATTCTGATTGGGTGACTGTTACTAGTGGGGTACCACAGGGGTCCATCTTGGGTCCTATTCTATTTAATATATTCTTTAATGACCTTGTAGAGAGGTTGAATAGTAAAGTAGCAATCTTTGCAGATGAAACTAAACTCTGTAAAGAGGTAAACACAATAGAGGACAGTGCACTGTTACAAATGGATCTGGATAGGTCAGAGATTTGGGCTGAGAAGTGACAGATGAGGTTCAACACTGATAAATGTAAGGTTATGCACATGGGGAGGATTCAAAGATGGGCAACCAGAGTAATATTGGGAATGGGAGGACTACTGTACCGAGAAAGATTATCAGAATTGGGGTTATTTAGTTTAGAAAAAAGAAGGCTTAGGGGAGACCTAATAACTATGTATAAATATATCAGGGGGCCATATAGAGATCTCTCCATGATCTATTTATACCCAAGACTGTATCTATAACAAGGGGCATCCTCTACGTTTAGAGGAAAGAAGGTTTCTACACCACCACAGACAAGGGTTCTTTACTGTCAGAAAAGTGAGATTGTGGAATTCTCTCCCGGAGGAGGTGGTCATGGTGAACTCTGTAAAAGAGTTCACAAGGGGTCTGAATGCATTTTTGGAGAATAATAACATTGATGATTATGTATACTAGATCTATAGGGACAGAACGTTGATCCAGGGATTTATTCTGATTGCCATAATTGGAGTTGGGAAGGAATTTTTACCTCTAGTATGAGGTTTTTTTTGTCTTCCCCTGGATTAACTCAGTAGGGACTCACTAGGGATATAGGTTGAACTAGATGGACTCTGGTCTTTTTTCAACCTTATGAACTATGTTACTATGTATCATTGATATTTTTAATTATATTTTATTCTTTGGGTATTTATTGTTTATTTATACCTTTGCATGTTTAAATAAAATCTTATCTTTATTCACACACTGGTCATATCCTTAGCATTTATATACCTAGAGGACTGTTTTACAAATTTTATTCACATATTCTATTTTTGGCACGACGGGTACGTGCAACACAGGTTACCTCGGTATATAATTTTCTTGTGCAGTGAGCCTCTCAATTTCTTTACTTCTTATTGGGAGGCAACTGGATAAAGTTCTGAAGCAAAATGAGAAAGGCAAAGAACTAGCATTACCGTAGTCCATTTGTAAGCCTTTCAGGAAGTTTCAGGGACAAGGCTCCAGATCTGGTTTTCCTATGAGACAATACCAGAACAGAGGAAGAAAATTCCATAATAGGTTTCAAGATAAAAATAAAAAGAAGCAGTCTGGAAGAGCAGCCTTTAAATCAGAATTCTGACGCCAGATGCACAGGTTTGGTTGGGGCAAGGCTTCCAAGATTCTACAAAGAATGGGAGTCGGTGACTTCAGATCCTTGGTTTCTTCAGATTATCCGTCAAGGATATGCCTAGAGTTTCTTCATGTACCAAGAAAAAAAATTCCTCTGAACCATGATCAAGACCTCAGAGTTCTTTCTCTATTGACAGAGTTTGTGGACAAGGGGGCTCTGGAACTGGTTCCCCCGGAAGAAGAATTTCTAGGAGTATATTCACATTTGTTTCCTGTCCCCAAACCAGATCACAAGTAGCATTTGATAATAGACTTGCATTTCCTGAACAAACATCTGATGAAAACAAGATTCAAGATGGACACCATAAGATCCCTTAATAGTATCGTTCAGAAAGGAGAAGTGATGGTGTGCCTCGACTTGAAAGATGCATACCTACATGTGCCTTTCAGGAGGGAAGACAGGAAATATTTACGAGTGGTGGTTCACTTACATCAGAAGATCCTTTACTTCCAATTCCGAGCACTTCCCTTTGGCCTGTCACTAGCCCCAAGAATATTCATGAAATTAGTAGTAGTCCTGGTAGCTGCCCTTTGTCTGAAGAGGATAAGAAAGGTACCGTATCTCAACGATTGGCTAGTCATTGCCGACAACCCAGAAAACTTACAGCAAAGTCAAAACTCTGTCCTACTTCACTCAATCAGTTTTTAGAGCTCATTGTAGATCTCCAACAAATGAAGATCTTTATGCCAGAAGACAAAGTACTACAGATAAAGAGCGAGGTGCTGAGAATTTGCCATTCCCCACAGGTAAAAGTGAAGAAGGCTATGAGCGTGTTGGGTATGTTAACGGCCACCATAGAGGCAGTATCTTGGGCAAAGGCCCATTTCAGGGAAATTCTCAGACGCTGGAACAAGAAATGGACTGCATTAGATTCTCTCATATCCCCTTCCCTGAAGGTACGGAAAAACCTCCTGTCGTGGACCATTTGTTCAAACCTATTACAAGGAAATAATTTTCTCAGCAACCACCAGGTGACCATTGCTACAGATGCCTCCTATCCACTGCTACTTCATGGGCAGAAAGAGTCTCATTAATGAATATTTACAATGTTGCTTCCTGGGCTTCATCCTCCACCTTTGCCAGGCACTACAGGCTACAGATTCAGACCTTGAACCCAGCCTTCAGCACCGGATAGTTGTCTGCAGTTGGTAAATAATAATCCCTCCATTTATGGTCTTTGTTAGATCCCTTCTGTTCTTCCAGAGGGACGATAAGGAAAGTGGGTATATTACTTACTATAATTCTACTTTCCTCGTGTCCCAAAGACAGCACAATACCCACCCAATAAAATTATTGTTGCATTATGTCAGTCTATGTTATTACACAGTGTTTATGGGATACTGGGACCTTTTTATGGAGACTCTAACCCATCCCAGCTGTTAATTAATCAATTAATAATTATTCTACAGGATGGTCCTGATTCAAGATAACGAACTGCTATATCCCTTCTGTGCTGCCTTCAGGACTTGAGGAAAGTAGAATTTTGGTAAGTTAAATACCCACAATTTGTTTCACTCACACAGCAGACAGATGAATGAAGAACATGGAATATGAGAGAAATACCTTAATTGAATAATGAAGCCACAGCCAATTAAGGTCAAACCACTTGACCTACATTCCTATGAGGCTCTCTTACCTATTTGACCTTAACTGGCTTTGGTCTCATTATTCAAATAACCTTAATTTGCTCCAATTAGAGCAGTTACTGTATATTTAAAAACTTTCTTTCCTCCATTCATATGGTCCCGGAGACTCCCTGCCGGTCCCCGCTGCAACCACTGTGATTGTAAGCAGTGACAACTGGAATTCAAGAATTACAACTTCCATCATGCCCTAAATAAATGGAAGTTTAAGATTTATCCCACATCCCACATCCATGGTTACATATTCCCTTCTACAGCTTACAGCAACGAAAAAGTCCTTTCCATCCTACTGAAATTATAGCTCCCATCCATGTCTTCCTGCAAATGCAGAGACTTTGGAATTACAAGAGTTTTGCAGTAATTTGTTATTTAAAACCAGCTCATATTGTATAATTACAATTACATCGTCCTTCACAATTACATTAAATACATACATATCTTATTGTCCCGGCCATCTGCCTCCGCAAATTACAATTTAAAGTATCTTGAATTTCTGATAGAAGACCTCTGTAAATTTATGGATTTTTGGTAAATTAGGGAAACTCAGCCTTTTTTTTTGCCTAGTGTATTATACATATTACTCATCTCTGACCCCCGCAATTATTCATGGCGGCACATCTAAATGCCCAAAAAATAAAATAAATGAGGCTAAGAAAGTAAAGTGAAAATAAAAAAAATATGATTTGGAAAGTAAACAAGAAAAATTATTATTAATTGCACTCCTTATTCATTTTTAATATTGAGCACTGAATTTTCTGGTCCCTGCCCGCTCCAGAAAATTGAAAGACAAAAAATAAAAAGAAATGTTAATGTTAATTTTTAAACAGGGATCAATTTATGTGGGCGGGCAGGGATCTAAAAATGTAGCCGACAATAGTAAAAATGCAGAAAGGGGCCATTTAAATGTAAAAATAATATATTTTTTATTATTCATTAACATTTTTTTTTATTAGTAATGTATTTTAATATTATGTTTAATAAAGTGTGTGTATGTGTATTTCACTTTTTTTTCTCAAATGTTTTAATATTTTAGGTCGTAGTACTACTACTCCTAGCATGGAACAGAAATGGATCACCCGATGCGAATGTCCTTTCTATTGCAGAGATGGAGCGGCTTTCTCCTGCTTTCTTTGCACTATACTCCGGCCAGCCAGTGATGTGGCCAGCATACTCTGCTCCATGCTAGGAGATGTAGTACCTGCATTAATAGACAGATCGCAACAGGTGTCAGAAGTGACACCCACTGCGATCTGTCTATTAATGCAGGTACTTCAACTCCCAGCATGGAGCAGAGTGTGCTCCATGTTGGAAACAGTAGTGCCTGCAGTTGAGGACAGATCACAGCGGGTGTCACACCTGACACCCGATGCGATCCTCCTATCTATTGCAGAGATGCGAGAAAGCCGCCCGCATCTATACATTATACAAGACGATTGCAGCGGTTGTCAGGAGTGACACCCAGGGCAATCTGTCTATTAGCAAATGTACTACTACTCCCATCATGGAACAGTCTGTTCCATGCTGGGAGTAGTAGTACTACCTAAAAAATTAAAAAAATAGAGAAACATTTTTTAATAAACACATTATTTCAATACAGTGCCAGTAAAAATTTGCAGCAAATTTATTCGGATCAAATAAAAAAAAAAAAAAAATTTTATCCGAATCAAATTTTTCTAAAATTCACTCATCTCTAGTCAAGAACCGATGATCACTTTTAAAGATGTATTGTCTTTCTGCAATTTTTTTGAAGAGCTAAGCATTGATTTCTGTGTAGAAATGTGAACATCATATACTTTCTTAATGCAGTTCCATATGCCTGTATATGTAAAGAGCGAGAACTAGTACCACACAGTAAGTAAAATACACATCTCTCTATGATTAAAGAGTGAATGGATTTATGTGAAGTACTATTTTCTCTCTTGCTTTATATACACAGGCTTATAGAAGTGCATAAAGGAAGTATACAGTATGAAGCACAAATAATACATAAGAAGGAGAAATTGGTAGGGAAAATGAAGAACAGAAAATGAGGAGTTAGAAAAGAGGTTCAGAAAGGTGAACATGACACTGGAGAGCAGCTTTTTGCATAAATATTGCTAAAATAGCGTTGTGTATTACTTTTTTATTTATTTATCTTTATATATTTATTTTCATGGGATAACCGCTAAAAGCTTATAAACAGATGTTCCAAATATTTTCAAGTCTTCATATGAAAATCTATTTATTTAAATTCAAGAAATGAATGTCACATTGCCACATGACTTAGAAATGTGGGTGATGTGTTTCTCTTGTGGTAAGATAGCAAAGATCAACGTGATTGCTTTATAATATATGAAGATGTGATTATTTTAAAAAACATATATGAACAACATATTCTGCTTTTCTGCTTCTTAAATATATAAAGGCACAATGAAAATGGTTGAAACATTTGTACAGTGTGGATATGACAAAATGACAGTGGAAGAGGTACTTGGATTCTGAAACTTAAAGGAGTACCTGGGAGATAATAAGGGACTGCCCAGAGCAGGAGAGATTTGCTATAAAGATTTAGGACAATTCCTGACACAGACAGAGGTGGCAGCAGAGAATACAGTGTCTCACTAGAAAGACTTCATGACTTCCTCACAGAAATATAGCATCTGACAAGTACTGAAAAACTTCATTTTTTTTTTTTTTTTTTTAATAAAGAAACCATTTACAAATCAATATACTAAAACTTTTGGCACTAGTTTATTGGCAAGAATTTTTTTTTTCTTCAGACTACCCCTTTAACCCATTTGTATATTAACATCATGGGCAAGAATACTTTAATGTGACACGTTAGGCTGAAGTTGATGGATGCTATCAGCAGCTGACTCTTTGTAGTCAATGACAGACATCAGCGATCACTCTGATTTTCACAATTAATCCTTTAGATCCTGTGATCAATGCAGGTGCTGGGGGTTTGGGGCTCTCATTGGACTCAGCAGCCTAATCATGGGGGTCCAATGAGTAAAAGTGGCAGTCGAAGGTCTGCTCTTCACCTCCATTCCCCTTTGTAATCCTTTTCTTGTATAGGCACTGCATGTCATAGTCCCCCTAAAAATAATAGTGAACAAAAATTATGAAAAATGTATTAATAAATGAAAATAAACTTAATAAAAGTCAACAATTTTCCATGTTAACAAAAAAAAAAAAAAAAAAGTCAGGCCAGTCATTATGGTCAAAACAGGCTGAGTCAAAGTGTTAAAATTACATTTGGGAAAATTATCTGTTTTGGAGTAGTGAATACTTTGCAGGACTTACATTTTTAGCAGACAGGAGTTAGCCCAAAAGTTATGAAATTAGTGCCAAGGGGTAAATATTTACAGGAGATTATACACATAATTTGAGAAACCTACTTTCATAATGAGGGACCCCTGTCATTTTGTCCCAGGAGACACCCTCTATTATGTATTCCTCTGAATGTGAGTCCACTGGTCAATATCTGCTATCAGCAAAGCAGAAATATGACAACTAGAATAAAGTTGTGTAACACTTGACCTTGCCAGCCCTACGGAAAATAAAGGTTAACAATATTTATAGCTTTGATGGGATAGATGACGTTTGGCTATTAATTATTCTGTCAAACTGTGGGCTCTCCAGCTCAGAAAGGCTGAACATATGTCATTTATGTTTGCTTTAACCTTTTCCATGTACAAAATGACAATACGAAACACAACACAATTCCAGAGTGTATTACTTCCAGTCAGGTCATGCAAGGTGAAAAGAAGTAAGTTTATGAGGTTTAATAAATATCAAAGGTGAGCCAAGCATTTTTATAAGGTCCCCACTGGGCCGATGTATGATTAAAGTGTCTGGAAGGAAACCTTGTTGTAGATCTTCATATTAACCTTAGCCCAAGATCTTCCTCCTCTACTGAATGTCGACCCAACACATTGAATATATAAACCCAGCACAGTTTACAACAGTCCAAGCCCTTCAATGAATGTCATCCTCGTCTGTTTCTGACTAGATATAAATGCACATGCTTGAGCCTAAGCATCTAAGGACATTGTTTAAAGATATTAATTAGAAAAAAAATAAGTTTCTATAGTTGTAGATGCCTTGTCAATAGTCATCTTGCTTACAACCTCCCCTAGTGACACAAAAAGTTGCTATCTTTCTCGGTGATTCAGAGCATTATTATGACATGTAGCCATGGGATTCTGTAGCAAAACTTTGAATCAAATATCAGTCATAAAATAAAATTAAAATACTATTTGTATTTTTCTCCATTCTTTTTTGTCCCATTGATCATTCATTTTTTCATAATCCATAGTCATCATTTACTGCACCTAATCACCCATAGCAGCTGCTTGATCTGCAACCCTATTGAAACACAAGTAGTCAGCCACCAACATTGTATTGTCACTCCAGTACTTCCTTGCTGTACCCCTCCTGCACTCTCTCTCCTTTTCCACTGTTGTGCCCGGTCTGGCCTTTCCCAGCAACTTTAAGGGCCAGCGCACCCACTCCTAACCTCCCCTCCACCTATCCCTGCCCAGCGATACCTATTTAAGGCTGCTCCACCCACTCACCTGTGCCTAAAACAATAATGTGATTTATGCCCCCAGCAAAGGTATTCTGTGGAGCTCATCTGAAATCTTGGTGGGAATTTATCATTTGAGTAAATCGAGTTCTTTCAACCCCCACTTAGGTGTACGTCAGGTGTACATTTTCCATCCACTTCCATACAACTATACTATGTGCGTTTAATGTGTCCTTCAAGTCCCACTAATTCTTAAACCTAGCTGTGTGTTCTTCATTGTCATGCAAGTTGAATGATCCAACACACAATCAAAAACCATACTGGGACCACTCTTGGGAAGTGACCTAGTATCCTCTAGCACAGTGGTCTCAAAATGTGAACCTTCAAATTTTTCAAAACGGCTGTTTGGGCATGTTGGGAGTTGTAGTTTTGCAATGTTTGGAAAGTTGCAGTTTGGAGGTCACTGACCTACAAGTTAAGTGCAGCTTCATCATCTTGCAATACTTACATTCCACTCCTAAAAGCAAACTAGTTGGGTATCATGGCAGGTCCACACCCATTTCTGTTACGCATTGTAGTTACACCCATAATCAGGCATTATGGGGAAACATTCTAAATGTTAATGCCCTTGTAAAGGGGTTCGGGCATATGGACATTACAGATAAAGGTCCTCTATGGAAAAATTAGTTATTCATTTAATACAACAGAGTGTCTGCCATGTAATACTACATTTCGAGCTGGCTAGAACTGTTTTTGCTAAGTGCAGGACTAAAATGTATCTGCTTATAGTTGCAATGGCTCCAATATGAAATGCTAGTCTGTGTTTTTAACTAATTTATATATTCATATACCATATGTGCATGCATCATATGATGCTCAAGTATGATGGTCTTTCCATTACGTAGAGTATATTACCTATGATGCAATGCAACATGTTGTTGCTTTCTCCTCTCAATAGCCCAGGTTTAATGTATTATTTTATTCTTATTGTTTTATTCAAACCAATATATCACTAAATCATATTTAACAAAATGCGAAACTAAAACAGTGTACCTTCGAGATCCTGTAAATCCACTTTGGCAAATAGGTGGCCTCTGAAAAGCTTTAAGAATATGCAATCTAATTGAATCATTATGACATGGTGCCTCAAGCACATTTTAACAAATAGATTAGGCTGTATTGTAGTTTTCAGGAGAGCTTCATACTATTTTGCTGGCTTTGAATTACAATTATATACAGAGCGAGACTCTCCTTTATTTATAGACAAAATCCCCCTCTGCTTTGATGCTAGGCAGACTTCAAAGCCAGGAAGAAAGTGCTGGATTGTTATTCAGGAGCGCCCTCTGCAGGAATGGTTTGGCTATAGTTTCATAGAAATATTGCAGTTTATTGTTGATTCTTCTTGAAGGCAATAAATGAAAAACAATTTCAGAAGAATGAGACCGTATGTTTAAAAGCCTTGAAATAAATCGCACTGTACTAATTGTTTTCATAATAACTTTAAAAAATAATTTTATTATAAATCAAAATAATGTATTACTGGAGTAATGTATTACTCCGATCCCCATGAATAGGCACGTAATAACAATCAAGATCAGGTCACATAGCCTTAAAGTCAAGGATAAGCAATCATAAAGCGCTGCAGAATATGTTGGTGCT